>NC_051064.1:35810830-36416664 GCF_004664715.2 Peromyscus leucopus
GTAATCAGAGTATGAACAAAACAGACTTAATTGTAGTTTGATTTCAGTGCATATGTTAACACTATAATTGTCTAAGAGAAGAGTTTCCCCCTCCCAGAACAAGGGAAATAGATGAGAAGTAACAACTTTATTCTCAGCATGGAAAAGGTACAGAGTAGACATAGCTATTAAACCAGAGAAAAAAGAGATATTCTAAATAAAATGGATCCTATTTTCCCATTCCCTTTTCTCTGTCTCAACCCTCACATGCACTCTACCCCTTTGAAATCTTTCAAATTCATGCCCCTTTTCCTTTAATTATTGTTATACATATATATGTATATGTAAACACACACATATGTTTTCTATGATGACGATTTGGTATTGGATAACCAATTGGTGTGGTCTTTTCTGGGAATGATTACTTTTCCCACTCTCAGTATTCTTCAGTTGCTTGTAGTGTTTTTTTTTTTTTATTTTGTTTTTTGTTATTATTTTTTTTTTACAGGATTGAAGCCTCCTGAGCTTCCCTACTTCCATGTTAGTTTGTCAGTTGATATCTTCCTTATTTAGTTTGTGTTTAAGAAGCCATATTAGTGAGACCTCATTGTTGTAACTTCTATAACTTATCTAGAGGACACAAACTCACAGCAAATTTCCAGTTGCTCTGGCCCTAACAATCTACTTGGCCCACTCTTGCTCAATGATTCCTGAACCTTAGGTGCAGTGGTTGTATTGTAGATGTATCAATTGGGATTGAGTTCCAGAACTATGTATTTTGATTGGTTGTGGGTTTTGTAATAGTTTCCTTTTGTGCAAAGAGGCGTTTCCTTGATGTAGAGTGAGAAGTACATTTATCAGTAGGTTTTAATAACAATAAACACTTATAGTATAGTTAGATATTGTGCTAGTTTAGTAAATTGGCAGTTGTATGATCTCCTCCAGCACTCGTGATTTCACTAGCCCTGGGTAGTTGTCTAGGTTTCTAGTATCTAGCATGATTTACCTCTTGTTGAATAGGCCTTAAGTCTAATTAGAAAGTTCTTAGTTACCACCAAGTATCCAAGTTTTGCACTCTTAAGGTTATCATGTATTATAGCTTGGTAGGACTGGTTGCTTCCCTCTCTTGAAAGCTTGTGTGGTAACCTTCTGGCACTGTGAAAGCTAATGCTCAGTGAGGAGGCTTTAAGTCAGATCTAGATCAGATCATTTGGGTTCTGTGTCCAAAGGATATTGTGTTTGCATCAATAGGGACGTATTTTCCACATTAGGGAGGCAAAGAATGGCAATAAAAATAGCCTATAATGTGTGGGAGTCTCTTGACCAACAATTCAAAGGTAGTTTCTCATGCCTGGTGGTTGGGGGTTTTGTTAAATAGTCTATAGGGAAGTCTCAAAAGAAGCCTTGTCAGATCAGATAGGAAATTTTCATTTAAGCTATATACGCATATGAATATGCAGGCTTGCATTTATTATCAACATTTTAGTTAGATAGGTAACAATATGCTTTCTTACAACTATCTGTCATTCTTGCTGTTATTTGGCCATCCTCCCCTTCTGTGTTTATCTCCCTTCCTCTCCCAAATTAATGTCCCTGAACAAATTTTATCATTTTTCCCTTCAAATTACTAGTAATCTATTATTCACTTCTCTTGTGCTCCCCAACCATGGTATCCCTTTATTCTCAGGGTTTCCAAAGTTAATCCAGGCCATATATTCATCACATCTGAAGATTTGTAGATAGAATCCTCAGATGAGAGAAAACATGTGACATTTGTCTTTCTGAGTCTCCTAACTCAATTTATTTACTGGTTCCATCCAGTTACCTGCAAATTTCCTGATTTTGTTTTTCTTCACAGATGAATACTATTCCCTATCATACATGCTTCATTTTTAACCTCTGAGAGGCAACTATGGGCTGTATCCATAGTCTATATTGTTTTAAAATTCAATTGGACTTCCCTTACCAGCCATCTAAAAGAAGGTTTCTCATGACAGATTCTGAGTTTTTTTTCTAGTCTGTGGTACTTCTGGGCAGCATTGCCAACCCAAGGTGCATATCGTGTGTGTGTGTGTGTGTGTGTGTGTGTGTGTGTGTGTGTGTGTGTGTGTGTGTGTCCCCTTAGGGCTTCACTAAACCACTTTTGTGTTCTTGCTCCTTGTTCCTTCCTTCTCTTTTTGTATTAACCTCCCCCCATCCAGTCACAGCCCCTTCCCCTTTTTTCCATCTCCCATTTCATATTACCCGAATCCTGCTAGTTCCCACTTAACCACTGCCCAGTTTCTTCATATTTTCCTGGTTTCTGTGATTACCCCATGTTGTATACTCATCTGAAAATATGGACAATACTGCTAAATTTTTGTTCCAATTATTTCAACTTTTGGACATTGGTTTCTGTGATGTGCTTGCATCCTTTTGTTTTAGGAGCAATTCCATCAAGTCTGAGTAGAAAAAAAGATTCCCTCTGATTTATTTGATGTGATATTAATTGTAGGTTTTTCTTATTTGTTCTTTATGAAGTAATTTTCTCAGATTTCTAGTTTATTTTAATAGACTATAACTTTTGTAGCAGTTTAGGTTACAGAAAAACTTTAAAAATGAAATAGAATTTCCATATGTGATTGAAAGTTTTGCTTGGTATAATTTGCTGGTGTCTGTGGTCTCTTTGAGTTTGTTGAACATCTATCCAGCCCTTTCAGGCTTTTTGAGTCTCCATTGAACCTTCAGGTATTATTCTAGTATGTCTGCCTTTATATAACCCTCAGTCTTTTTCCCTATGAGCTTTTAATATTCTTTTAATATTATGTTTTGGGGAGGAATTTCTTTTATGACTCAGTCTGTTTGGTGTTCTATGTACTTCTTGTACCTTATAGGCATCTCTTTCTTTAGGTCAGGGAGATTTTATTCTATACTTTTGAAAATATTTTCTTTGCTTTTGACTTGGGTATTTTCTTCCTCTATACCCATTTTCTTAGATATTGTCTTTTCACAGTGACCAGATTCTCTGGGTGTTTTGTGCCTAGAAATTTTAGATTTAATGTTTTCTTTGACCAAGGTATCCATGTATTCTATTTTGTCTCAATGCCTATTTTGTCTCTCTTCCATCTCTTATATTATGATGTCTGTCTCTGAAGTTCCTGTTCAGGTTCCTAAATATTTCATCTCTAGTTTTCTCTCAGTTAAAGGTTTTTCTTTATTCATTCTATTTCTACCTTTATGTCTTAAACTGTTTTCTTCTTTTCATTCCACTCTTTGTGTTTTCATTAGTGGATTTATTCATAGTCCTGTTTAAGACATTGAACATATTTATAATAGCTTTTTTTGAAGTTTTTGTCTTGTGCTTCATCTTCATTTTTTATTATTTTTTTTTTTTGGCCTGTAGTAGAGTTCCTGATCTCTAGTGGTAACATCTTATCCTGGCTATAATAATGGAACAGCAATGTCACTACTAGGAACTACAAGAAAACAGAAAGCCTAATGCCAAGAATGGGTTACCTATTTATAATTAGTAGCCAATATGGTGCCTTGGATTTACAAATATTAGAGGCTGGTTAATCTCCATATCTTAAAAGTAGGATTTATTGATGAAGATATATATTTACTTCATAGGACAAAGATATATCAAACTAGCACTGACTTAGAACCTACAACTCTACTGGCTAGTTTTCTAATGCTAGAAGGTGTTGTACATTCTAGAGGAAGAGAAATGTAATCATCAGTCTTACTCAGCCATGATTCTCACAGCTATATCAATGGCCAGACCGGCAAGACACTTCCACTGTTGCAATAGTGACAAGACATCATAGAAGCAACCAACTACACTGTCTGAGTGGACTTAAGTCCTACACCACAATAAAACCCATATTGGGCAAGATTATTAGTTCAAGGACCTGTGATAAAACAGATAGTAGGCCTGCAGGAGGAATCTATTACAATTATTCTGCTATAATGGCACAGTATTAAACTGATTCCTAATGAGTTATTATTTTACTAATAATCAGTGCATTTCTTGGCCTTCAACAGAGAAGTTTCTATTTGAAGTAGATGGTAATTAACTCAGAGACCTATGACTGGGTAAGTAAGTAAGTAAGAGATTTCAGAATGTTCAACCCTAAATGGGACACTCTCTCCCCCATGGTTCAGGGATCTATGGTGGTATTTTATTTGTACTGAAATGTGATTTTAATTGTATGTTAATAAATAAAGTTGCCTGGGGGTCAGAGCTATTAGAGCCATAGAAAAAGCATGGCGGTGGTGGCACACGCCTTTAATCCCATAGATCTCTGTGTGTTCGGGGATACAGCCAGCACTGGAGACATATGCCTTTAAGATCTAGAAGGCTGTACATACAGACAGTGACAAGGCAGTCACCTGTTTGGGTTTACAACCAATGAGAAAGCAGAACAGAAAGACTATTTAAAGACATACACGCAGGAAATAGGTCTCTTTCGGGGAGATAGGAGCACTGCAGGAGGTAAGATTTTAGCTCTGAACTCTGACCTCTTGGCTTTCTCTTTTACATTGGTTCTGTGTTTCTTATTTTAATAAGATGGTTGGTTACATCTACAGGGATCATTTAGGAAAAGGGATTGGCAAGACTTCAAGAGCCTGAGGTAGTGGACAGAAACAAACGAACAGTATCTGACAGACAAAATTGGATAGTTGTACATAATGAACTCAAAGGGTTTTTTCAATGTCATATTTGAATCTATCTGTGATGGCTTTGTACCATCAGACTGCATTTCTCCTTGGCTTTGAGTATAACTCACAATTTGTTTTCTGTTAAAATTGTTTGTATTGCTCTGAACAGTAAGAAACTGAGTAAAGAGTGTGATATGATGACTCATTAGTCTGTTTAGAAATTGAGATATGTTTAATCACTACTGTAGTTAAAAATACCAGAATCTTCAAATTCCTTTAGAATTTTGTCATCCAATTTTTAGCTGTTGGAGTTTTTCTTGTACTGTTCTAAGAAAGAGACTCAGCTTTAAAGCTTGTCTTTTGTTTCATTGCTTTTAACCCAGTGTATAGCAGGTTTGGACACTGTTGGTAATGTGAAAAATCCTGTCTGAGTACATTTCTATCCAAGGGTAGGTGTGAGTCTTAAAGCTGTTACCAACAGAGAAATTTCTGTTCATCTTTTGATAGAATAGTATATTGTTTTGCTTTTAATTTTCTCCCTTCCTTTCTTCTTTACTCTTTTTGTTTGCTATGTTGTTCCCATTCTATTTTATGGGTGCTTTACTTCTTGATAAACATACCTTTGTTTTGTTTTGTCTTGTTTTTTTTTTTCTTAATGTGGACAAAATGAGCTGGAGTGGGCTAGAGTGGGGAGTTACTCTTCTCTCAACAGAGGTCATTGTTGGGGGCCATGGGAGGCAGACCAACAGACAGCACTAGAACTCATGAAATAGTTGGGCAGTTGGTAAACCTACACCTGAGTGAGCCTTGGAGAAGCAGAGCCCCTGAGGACTACATCTCCTGAGGACCTCATGCTGTATTGAGCATAGCTCTTATTGTTGTCTTTGTGGTTGCCACATCCCTCACAATCTATGGATTGTGTGAAAACTCTCAGGGTGTTTCTAGCTCCTCACTTGGCAACGTTACTCGTTCTTACAATAATAGTGATTGACCTTTTCCAAGCACTACTCCTAGATCAGATTAATGATTCACCTACTACCCTTAGAAAGAATATAGCCATGAAGAATTGTTAGTAAGGTTGGGTTAAGATGTTTTTCTTAATGGATTTGAGATAGAAAATATTGGGGAACAATTTAAAGTTTATAAAGACACATTTTTAATAGTTGAACAAGGGACTCATTGAGATCACAGAACAAAACAATGGCAACCTAACTATTTCTGACTGACATACCTTTCTTGCTAGAATGGGTTGGTGATCAAAGATGATGAATAATTCTTTGTACCCATTTGTACCCTTAGCTTCCTGATATTAAAAAAAAAAGTGCTGGTGAGTGGGTATAAACCCTGAAGATTTAAATAGAGCTGACCAATTGTTTTTCATATATAAAAGTTTAGATTTCTCTGTTGTATGATATTTTGTTTGTACTCTGACAAATAAAGCTTAACTGAAGATCAGAGGGTGGAGCTAACCACTAGTTAACTATAGAGGCCAGCTAGTTGTGGTACACACCTTTAGTCCTAGCACTTGGGAGGAGGAAGCAGGAAGATCAGGAGTTCAAGGTCACCTGGGGCTACACGAGATTGAACCAGTCTAAAAGAGAAACAGATCATGGTGACACATGCCTTTGATACCAGCACTAGGGAGGCTGAGAAAGAAATATAAGGTGGATGGAAACAGAATCTGAGGATTCATAGAGACAGGACAATGCCCGTTTGCATTGCAATTTTGTGGAGGTAAGAAGTCTGGTAGCTGCTGCTTTGCTTCTCTGATCTTTCAACTTTTACTCTAATATCTGACTCTGGGTTTTTATTCTTACAACTAATTAGGATCATGTTTCATTTGTGATTCTTTTAAGATTTCTTATGTTACCTTTTGAGATAAATAATAAAGCGACTGATCCTTTCTTTGTAACCTGACAGCAAAATGCAGCCAGCCAGGAAGAGAACTAACTGAGCAAAATACCTTGCTTGCTTCCACTCTGTTAATCTAAAACAAGTTGCTTGGGTATAAATATAGGTGTGTTTTTGGACAACTTGTTTTTCACCTATAATACATAAAATGTTTAATCATGTAAGGGTTATGAAAAACATACTTTTTTTACTTGTATTCATTGTAATCATTCACTTATAAAATAGAAAGGTAACCATGTTGCTGGAGGGCTTCTCTCCAGGTTCCACCAAACCCCGCAGTCCCACAATCCATGTATAAAATAATCACTCAGACAGTTATATCACTTATAAACTGTATGGCCATGGCAGTCTTCTTGCTAACTGTTCTTATATCTTAAATTAACCCATTTCTATAAATCTATACCTTGCCACGTGGCTGGTGGCTTACTGACATCTTTACATGCTGCTTGTCCTGGCCGTGGCTGCAGTGTCTCTTCTCCTTCTTCCTGTTTCCCCAATTCTCCTCTCTCTTTGTCTCACCTATACTTCCTGTCTGGTCACTGGCCATCAGTGTTTTATTTAGATAGAGCAATATCCACAGCACTTCCCCTTTTCTTCTTTTTTTTTTTTAAAAAAGGAAGGTTTTAACTTTAACATGGTAAAAGTATATATAACAAAACAATTATCGAGCAAGAATTACAGTTACAATATTAAAGAAGATGTCCTATCGATCTTATATTTTTGTAGGTTTAAGGTTTTATATCTAACTTATCTTTTATCATAACTGAGAAAATTACAACTATCTAGTCTTTAACCACATCAAAGACCTGAGAAGGAACATAATGGTACCTGAGAAATGGTAGATGGATGCAAGCAATTTTTGGGAATCTTGCAAGAGTAGACCAAGACAGCTGGCAGCCTGGACAGTCACCTAATGTTTCTCAGCATTGTTGATGCATTCAAATTGGCTATAGTCCTAGAGTATCTGACAGACCATTTTCATAAGCAGGAATTCTGAAAGACCATCTTACCCTGTCTTGGCAGAGTACAGTGGCCGCTTTTCTTGTGTCCTGCTTGTCCAGAAAGGACAGCATTGTATTCATACTGTTAGCCATCAAGGCAAGGGCAGTTCTTTGCCCAGTAGGCCATTTTGTGCCAAGAAGAAAAACTTCCAAATGGAAATGTCTTAGAAGCCCAACATTCTCTCGGAATCAAATTGGTACAGCCAGGAGCAATTGTGTCTCATGTCAACAGAATTCTAAGTTATTTAAATGCCATATTCTCTAGGTCTATGAAGTGTTTGAAGATTACCTATCTATCTGAAATATATCTATGTATACCTAGAAGACTTAACTAACATGGCTATAAATATGATTATCATAGATGACTAATTATTAATCTATTTCTTAATTATCCATTACAATTTTAAATGAGTTGCATAAACATAATACCTCAAACAAGAATAGAAATATATATATATATATGTACAGTATAACAAAATTAACTTCAAGTTTGTATCAATAAACTAAAATTTATAACAATGTAAAACATTTTAAACATAAACTAAAATCTATACCAATGTAAAACATTTTAAACAAGTTGTTCATTAAAAGTAGGTTCATTAATCTACCCTTTTATCTTATCATCTCTATATCCTCCTATATATCTATATCATATCTCCTTTTCTTTTTTAGAAAGAGATCACATTTATAATCAACCTGTTTAAAATAAAAATATTGGTTTTTTTCTCTGTCCCACACCAGAGGGCTCTTATGATTTGGGACACAAGAATCTCTTAACCATTTTTTTTAAAGCAATATGTCTGGGTTTAGAGAGGGAGTGAGCCAATTCTACCTCTAAAGCCAGCTTGGTATATTTGGGAATTTGGGCATAGCATCTCTTACTACTTCCTGCTGGAGGGGGGCGCTGTATCTTATGGGGACACAAAGAAAATTTTAGGCCTATGGGTTAGTCCGTGAGGCTGTATTGTGTGAACCAGTTGCCTTGAAACTGCTCTGGATGTTAGATCATCTGGGCCATGGTGTCATCGAAGACCTTTCAGGGGGTCTTGGCTGGTGAAACCTGATGTATCTTAATCTGGAACAAATCCACAGCCTCTGGCTTTCTGTGGAAACAAAAGCAGAACCTCTTTGCCAAAGCAACATATCCTTAAATCCAAATTTTGAAGTCAAGTTACCTTTAAAATATACATATTGGTTTAATTCAACATCTTTTTTGATCAAATGATTTTTGCAGTTAAAAATCCCAAAGACAACACAATCAGGATTGTCTGTGTAATATTCATCTTTACATGGCTTTTTTATATTAATTTATCTTTTTTGTCTTTTTCAAGCCTACGTATTGTGAATCTATTGCTTTAAACTGCAGTATTCTAAGACTGAAATGGAGCTGTGGCTGCTGGTTCTGCCCATTTCAGCTTACCAACATGGCGTTTTCCGCCATTTCTGTGAATCATCAAGTCTCAGAAATAGTGGGTCTAAGCTTTTATCAAAGCAGCGTGTAGCCCAGAAACCTTTTTTTTTTTTTTAAATACTAATAAAGACTAAATCTACCACACAGCTTAATGTGCCACCAGCAGACACCTCATTACCGCCATACTGCTGGTCAAACGAAAACACCAGGAACCTGTCAGTAGTTGGAACCCGCTTTTTGTGGTGACTAGCTGCCCTTATGAGACCTGAAGCAGGAACCTGGTTTTGGCTCTGTTTAGAATTGGTTATTAAATATTCTCAGTTTTAAGGTGGAAACTTGAGCCGTTGGGCACCATTTTTTGCTGGAGGGCTTCTCTCCAGGTTCCCCAAGCCCCGCAGTCCCACAATCCATGTATAAAATAATCACTCAGACAGTTATATCACTTATAAACTGTATGGCCATGGCAGCCTTCTTGCTAACTGTTCTTATATCTTAAATTAACCCATTTCTATAAATCTATACCTTGCCACGTGGCTGGTGGCTTACCGGCGTCTTTACATGCTGCTTGTCCTGGCCGTGGATGCAGTGTCTCTCCTCCTTCTTCTTGTTTCTGGTAGCTGGCTGCTTTGCTTCTCCGATCTTTCAACTTTTACTCTAATATCTGACTCTGGGTTTTTATTCTTACAACTAATTAGGATCATGTTTCATTTGTGATTCTTTTAAGATTTCTTATGTTACCTTTTGAGATAAATAATAAAGCGACTGATCCTTTCTTTGTAACCTGCCAGCAAAATGCAGCCAGCCAGCAAGAGAACTGACTGAGCAAAATACCTTGCTTGCTTCCACTCTGTTAATCTAAAACAAGTTGCTTGGGTATAAATATAGGTGTGTTTTTGGACAACTTGTTTTTCACCTATAATACATAAAATATTTAATCATGTAAGGGATATGAAAAACATGGTTTTTTTACTTGTATTCATTGTAATCATTCACTTATAAAATAGAAAGGTAACCACATTGTAATTTTTATACTACTTGAATGATTTTGCTGGAGTATATAAGCTGTAAAAGAAGGAAAAAATTTAAGAATAGACAGAAGGGAAACATAGGGTTAGAAGAATGGAATAAAAAAGGAATGGAGTACAAGCAACAGTGAGAATAATAAAACGAAGAACTAAGCTTGGCTGGCAGAATAGTCCTCATATATCTGTTTGTCTGCCAATAATTTCACTGCTCTGCATCTTCTCTTCAGTTTCTCTGAAGTACTGAAGGCTTACCATTTATCAGCACCCCAGGTAGGATCCTGACATGTTGAAGGTGTGTGTGTGTGTGTGTGTGTGTGTTTCCCCTTTTCATTGGTCCCAGGGAATTAAGTCCCTCCCCTCCTCACTGGCCACAGAGAGTTAAGTTTTGTGTTCCCACCCCTTACCTCTCCCAGAGAATTGCTTTACTCCCTCAGATAGAAAAGTGAAGCTGAGTGGTTAGCTCACCGACTCCATGGATTCCCCTCAACCCTTGAGCTGCTGAAGGCTGGCCATCATAGCAGCAATAGATAATGTTTCAAAATCATGTGATGAGATCCAGTGACAAGGCTCAATGAATAACGGTGCTTGCTGCTAACTTGAGTTAGATTCCTAAGGACCCACCCACATGTTGGTATGGAGAACAGGCTCCCTAAAGTTTCCTGATTTCCACACCCATGTGATATCATGTTTGCCTCCTAACCCTGATGACAACACAAATCTAAAACAAAGAAATAACTGTTAAAATATTTTTAAAAATGACTCCATCTCACCCCCAGTTTACTCATGGAGATCTCATCTATTTCCCCTTCCCAAGGAGATCCATGTGTCCCTCTTAGGGTCCTCCTGTTAGCTAGCTTCTCTGGAGCTGTGGGCTGTTGTCTGGTTATGCCCTGCTTTACATCTAGTATCCACTTTTGAGTGTGTACATACCATGTTTGTCCTTCTGAGTCTGGGTTACCTCACTCAGGATGATATTTTCTAGTTCCATCCATTTGCCTATACATTTTATGATGTCATTGTTTTGTCAACTGAATGTCCCGGGGCTTTGCTGACTCTCTATGGGAGCCCTTACCCTTTTGGAGGAGGGGATAGGGGGTGCATTGGGAGGATGCTGGGGGGGGAGTGGGATGAGGAATGAGAAGGGGATCTGTGGTTGGTATGCAAAATATAAAAATATTATAAATAAAAATAAAATATTTTTAAAAATTGCCTTAACATATATTCATTCCACTGGAATATATTCATTCCACTTTTTGATGTGGAGTAAGCTCCAACACTGATGTCTCAGAGAAACTGATCTTAGTTCTATTTCCTTCTTGGATGTGCTGTCTCCCTGGTTCGTGAAGTCGCAGTTTTACCAAATCTTAAATATCTCTTCTGCTTGATAAAAGTTACTTATTTTCAAAGTGTTTAGACTTTTATTTTTTATTTAAGAAGTTTTTTTCATTTATTCTACATATCAACTACAGATCCCCCTCCCATCTCTCCTCCCATTCCCCCTGCAGCTTCCTCTTAGCCCACTGTCCCATCCCCTCTTCCAAAAGGGTAAAGCCTTCCATGAGGAGTCAGCAAGGCCTGGTACATTCAGTTGAGGCAAGACCAAATCCCTTCCCCTGCATCAAGGCTGAGCAAGGCATTCAACCACAGGTAATGGGCTTCAAAAAGCCACCTCATGTACCAGGGATGGATCCACCTTCCCTGCACCACCTTCAGGGGCCCTTCAAATAGACCAAGTTACAGAACTGTCTCTCTTACGCAGAGAGCCTAGTCCAGTCCCATTCAGGTTCCACAGCTATTGGTCTAAAGTTCATGATTTTCCACAAGCTTGGTTCAGTTGTCTCTATAGATTTCCCCATCATGATCTTGATGTGCCTTGCTCATAGAATCCCTCTTCCCTCCCTGTGACTGGACTGCCAGAGCTCAGTCTGGTGCTTGGCTGTGGATCTCTGTATCTGCTTCTATCAGTTATTGGATGAAGGCTCTATGATGACAGTTAGGGTATTCACCAATCTGATTACCAGAGTAGGTCAGTTCAGGCACCTTCTTCACTATTGCTAGTGTCTAAGGTGGGGTCATCCTTGTGGATTCCTGGGAATTACCCTAGCACCAGATTTCTCACTTACCTCATAATCTCTCCCTCTATCTAGATATCTCTTTCGTTGCTCTCCCACTCTGTCCTTGTTCCAGCTCAGCCATCTTGTTCCCGCATTTTCTCATTCTTTATCTCCTCCCCTCTATTGCCCCTTCTCACCTCCAGTTTACTCATGGAGATCTCATCTATTTCCCCTTCCCAGGGTGATCCATGTGTCCCTCTTAGAGTCCTCCTTGTTTCCTATCTTCCCTGGAGTTGTGGGTTGTAGTCTGTTCATCCTTTGCTTTACATCTAGTATCCACTTATGAGTGAGTATATACCATGTTTCTCTTTCTGAGTCTTGATGCATTTGGAACAATGAGAGTGACAAGTTTCAGATTCATCAACTGTTGTAGCTGAAATCAGAGTTATTTCTCAACTTCATACCAAATTAAGAGGTAGTATAAAATAGCTCGTCAGATTGAAGCAGAGTGAAGCATACAAGGGCGATATTAATGAGGCTTCTTCATTTTTCACTTTAATTCAATCAGAACCTTAATTGTATAGCAAGGTTCTGCTCATGTTTAAGGAATGTGTCCCCTTTGTATTTAGGAAACTTTGGAAATATCCTCACAAACTGAACAAAAATTGTGTCAAATGTGTCTCATAGGTGATTCTAAATCTAGCCAAGTTGATGCACATATTCACCATCACATGTGGCAAGAACAATTTCTAGGTAGACTTTGAATTCTTAGCAGTTATGGTTATGGCTTATAGCTATTGTTATAGTAATTTTTATGGCGAGAAGAGAAAGATGGTCTTTGTACATATAGTCTCTTTGGTTAATGTAAATTCAAATATGTAAATATTTGGAAAACAACCAAACATTGTTTAGTATATTTCTCTAGTTTTCATGTAAATTCTTGGCTTTCTTTTTGAGCCTTAGTTTTTATTTTAGGCCTCATTGCAATGTTCTCTCATCTAATGTTAAAGATATTTCCTAATATATTTTTTCTACAAAGAGCAAATAAACTTGCAAGTGTGAATGAGTAAGCATGTTAGCTGCTATGGTGCCAGTAGCTCTACTTTGCTATTTATACATAAAAACTTGAATGCCGACATTGCTATAAACAGTGGCTACAAATGAATTTTGGGTACATTGCTGGCAGGTTTCTGGTATACAAATGAACATGACTCACAAATAGCAATTTTGCAGTTTCCACATATGGAAATTCAGCTATGTGTATAATATTCTGCTTCTAGGTTTGAAGCAAGTATTCAGAGCAATGTTCATTCACACAACTTTGAAAAATGTGTTTTCTTAGCTATTTCAGTTTCTTCTGTAGAAGAGTCCCAACTCTATCAGTGTGTATGCAGGCTTTTGAGACAGGGACTCACTAGCACAGACTAGTTCAGCATTATGTAGCACAGGCTAGCATTGAATCTTTGAATTATCCTCATGCCTCAGCCTCCTAAGTGCTGATTTATAGATGTAGAAACCATACATCGCTAAAAAAAAAAAAAAAAAAAAAAAAAAAAAAAAAAAAAAAAAAAATTACTATGTGGAATTTCCCAGTGATACTTTATCCTAGACTTTAAAGTAGAGGTGTTTCTTATGTGTGATTTTAAGAATTGGCCTCCAGTTGTTCTGGATTGCTTCTGGAAAGAAACTGTGCAGCTCATACTAAATCACACACTAGGTTGATACTTCATGGAACATGGAGTAAGATGTGAGCAAACATGTGAGTTTCTTCTAAATCATGTGGATGTTCTTTCTCTCTGCATAATTTTCTTTTGTATTGGTGGAATGCAAAGGTTTGAAACCACCACAAAAAATTGTGTTGTGACACAATTCATTAAGAGTATTGGTCCCTGAGCAACGACGGGGCAAAAGCTGCCTACCACACAGAAGCACTGTATGACTGAGTGTGACTGTGGTTACAGTTCTCTTTGTTGTACCATTGAAGAACCTAGTGTCTATACAGATTACTACTGGAAGAAATGCAGTCCTCAGGCAGATAAAGGCAATAGTCCATTTATGTTGCATTAAATCAGACTACTTTAAAGCATCCTCCCCCAGCTTATGGCTAAAAACACCCAACTCTTCATGAAAATAAAGTTTGTTTCACTCACAGGACTGCAGGTGAGAAGTAAAAGAGAACTAACACCCCTGCTGGTCATAATTGATGGATGGAAAGAATTGGTCTACCAATATTTTCTGGTGGAATTTGTCTGTAGAAAATCCCCTCAACTGTGGAATGAACCTCATGTTCCCGCTTTTACAGTGGAATTGTTAGTTTCTTTTCTCTCTGTCAGTGGGTTGTAGAAAGAGTCTGAGGCTATTACAAAGTTGAGGTTTATAAACCACAAGGGCAACAGAAATATCAACGTTTGACTAGGAAATAAAAGGTGACACAATTACTTTTGATTAGGCCTATGAAGTTTTGGGAGTTTTCTCTGTGTGTGTCTGTATGCAAGTCTGTGTGGGGGAAGACTACATGTGTACCTATGTGTGTGTCTAGTCTAGAGAACAATTTCAGGTGTCTTTCCTCTGGCACTGTCCACCATTCTTTTTTTAAGAAATGGATCTTACCAAGCAGATAAGTCTGGCTGGCTAGCAAGGCCCAGGAATAAAGCTGTCTTTGCTTCCCCATCGCCAGTATTGAAAGCAAGTTTCACCTTGTCCATCATTTTAAATGTAGACATAGAGTGTTAAACTTTGTTCCTTATGCTCAGGTAGCAAGCTCTTTATCAATTAAGCTATCTCCTGAGTTGTGGGGATCTAGTTCTTATTATAGCTAACATTGAAACCACAAATAAAAAGCAATAAAGAATATGTTGAAGAACAAAGACAAACCATGATAGCAGTCACACCTGGTGAAGCAAGGAGAGAGAGTGTGTTGGGATCAAAATTACTAAAGTAAGAGATGAGCATATCAGGGAAGGTGCAAGTAACATACAGCTGCACGTTAGAAGTATCCCAAGCTAGATTGTACTCATATCCGGTTATTACAGTTCTTCTAAATAATAGAACAATAAAATTACTTTTAAAGACATTCTGCTGTACCCATAGTTTAATGTCTTGTTTGGCCATCACCAGAGAAGCTTTCTCCTGTAGTAGATGGAAGCAAATTCAGGAACCCACAACTGGACCATGTGCAGAGAGTGAGAGACTTTGAAACACTCAGTTCTAGATAGAATGTCTTCACCAAACCCTCCCTTCACAAATCAGGAAGAAGCTGTGTGCAAAAAAGAGAGGAGCATTGTAAGAGACAGATGGAACTCATGATACCAAGGAAACAGTATCTTCCAGATACAACATGACTGATGCATATATGAATGCACAGAGACTGTGGCAGCATGCACAGGGCCGGCACAGGTCCAAGTCAGATAGGGTCCTATTTCTGAGAGTGGAAAGTCAACATGAACTCCTCTCACTAACCAAGAGGCTATCTCAAACTGACAACTACTTGTAAAGTGAAATTTAGTTTTCTCTGATGTACTCTCACTGCGTGTATAAACCACACTTCAGGGTAGGTATTATGTGCAGCAGTAGATTGCTGCTTTTTTGTTTTGTTTATTATTCTGGTTTGTTTATTTTTTTAATTTGCTTGTTTATTTCCTAAAGAGAGAAAGAAAAAAAAGTTGTGGATTTGGGAGTGTGGGAAGCTGGAAAAGATCTGGGAAGAGATGGGGAGGGGAACATGAATATGTTGCATGAAAAATTATTTTCAATTAAAAAATAAATATGATGTAAATTAAAAAAATGAATAGTGACTGCAGATGTACTTTTATGTTTACCTGATGATGTGAATATGCCAAGTTAATGGAAAGGGGTCAGACTGAGATAGACCATTTTTCTAGGATCTGACTTTTATGGACTTTTAAATAAAGTTAATAAGATAAAACAAAACAAACAAATAAGAAAAGAAACTCACACACATACAGGAAAGAAGAAGAAAGAAAGAAAGAAAGAAAGAAAGAAAGAAAGAAAGGAAGGAAGGAAGGAAGGAAGGAAGGAAGGAAGGAAGGAAGGAAGGAAGAAAGAAAGAAAGAAAGAAAGAAAGAAAGAACAGAGGGAGGGAGGGAGGAAGGAAGGGAGGGAGAGAGGGAGGGAGGGAGGAAGGGAGGGAGAGAAAGAGGGAGGAAGGGAGGGAAGAAGAGCACCAGGAGGGAGATGAAAGCTTATCAGAAAGGGAAAGTCAAGGACGTGCAGTCACATAAACTATACATAGTAATTTAGTATTTTATGGTGCTTTAAGGTTTTGATAAAAAATCATGAAAAGAAAATATATTCCTTTGATGGCAGTAAGTCTGAACATTTGCAGAATATAGGAATCTATATGATGCTACAGAAAAATAAGCATCAGGTTTCACTTAATACTTTCTGTTGATTTGGGAACTGCCACATGAAGCATTTTGTTCCATCATTGGCTTGAACTAATTATTGAATACTGGCAAATACTACTTTGTTTTGGTTTAATAGCTTTTCTGTTTTCATTTGTCTTTCAAGTCTTTGGAAGTCGTATTTTTTTTCTCTAAGTCTGTAAGTGCTGTTATTCTCCTGTATTGCATTGAGACTATTCTTGCTTTTACTTTTTACTAACATATTATTCAACAGTTTCATACATGTATGTACATGCATGCACTATATTATGGTCACATTCATCCCCTACCAGCTCCTCCTCACACCAAGCACCCATGCAGGTTGTCCTTGTTAAACTCTGGGTGTGGTGCCATTCAGCAAAGCTTGAGTAACAGGCTCATGGCTATGACATAGAACACAATGACTTCCTTCTCACCAGCAGGGTCTACAATTAGCTCTCCTGGTTTGGGCAGAGGTCCATGACTCCCCCCTCCTTCTGTGATGAATGTTTCAGCAGGTTAGTCTGGATCAGACACTAAGCAGACAAATTCAGCCACTATGAGTTCTAGCGACACATTCAGAGTAGGTTTCTCTAAGAGCATTTTATGACTCCCCTTCCCACCACCTGGTCCTCCAAGTCTCAAGGAAGATCACCAAGAGGGAAGAGGAGAAATGGGAAAGTTTGGTGTCCTGAGACTTTTCTCTGATTTATACAGCCTTCCTCTGTGAGCTTGAGTCCCCACTACTATCCACACTCTGATGTTCTTAAGAGAGTTGATCAGCATTAGATCCCCATCCTGAATTTCACACTCATCTCTATTGGTTTACTGTTCATCTTCAAATTCACACGAACATGCTGGGCATGCATCCATTTGGATCCCTCAGCTATCCTTGCAGGCCTCTCCTCTCTCCAGGTTCCTTATCTTAGTGAATGGCTTGCAGCTCTATCTTCTGTGCAGTTAATGAATTAAAGCCATTTTCTCTAACATCAAGGGCTAACACTTTAATTTAGGCCAGAATTGTCACTTACTGGGATTTTAACAAATTCCTTTAAAATGTTTTCCATTTTCCCACTTTTTTCCAGTCTGTTGTAGAGGTTGCAGAAATAGTAATATTTCTGTCTTATGTCTGATTATGCTACTTTTCTGCTAAAACGCCTTTCAGAGGCTCTTAGAATGAGAGCCTAAATCATTAATAAACCCTATGCCATATTTCACAACCTGGCTCTGCAAACCTCCAGGCTCCTGTCTTATGCTTTCCACCCTTACTGTAGTTTCTATTTCTCAACTTCATTTGATTTTTTAAATACTCAAATACATTTTTTCTCTCTCTCATGCTGGAATATTCTCTCTTTTTACTTTCATTAGTTTAATACCTATCCATTTTCTTACATCTTGGCTCTGGTGTACCTTGCTATGGACAGACTTAATTGATAAAAGAAGGAAACAATAAAGGTCAACAACACATTCTATTATTGATCTTCTTGTATGACCTTGTACTTACCACATGATAATAATTACACATCTATTTTTAGTAAAATGAGATCATATATTGTACGTATAAAGCATTTTTTTCATTTAACAATATACAATACATAATAGCCATGTTTTCATGCCAGTGTTTACACATTTTCCTAAGTCTATGTGTCATAGAATTTTGATTACATCTTATTGTAGGATGGATGTAGATATGTTGTGCTAACAGGCTTGAATTTCCCACAGGCCATACAAAGTCTTGAGTTTAACATATCTTTTGTGGTCTGGAATGTAGATGTTACTGCTTTCTTAAATCTGGCATTAGCCTCCCTTAATTCAACAATGATTTTCTACTGCCTTACCAAGAATCTCTGATCCAACGTCAAGTCACCTTTGGGTGTGATTTGTTCAAGGTTGACTTCATATGGTAAGTAGAGTGCAATGGTAACAACATGCTCTGAAATTCACTATTGAAGGTAAAGATAGTAACTTTCTGATATTTACCTGTGTCTATATTACTGCATTTAAAGAAATTGTTACTGGGTTGCTATAAATATGTATTCAAAATGGCAGTTCAACTTACAAAAATGCAATGATAAAGCATAACCTAAAATATTTCTGTTCTAACATTTATTAATTGTACAAAATAATGGCCTTTATTATGACATTTATGCATAAACTTTATAAACTTTAATCACCTTCAATCCCCTATTATCATATCTTGCTCTCCCTTCCTGTTCCCCCTCCTCTACTTCCCATCTTTCCTTCTACTTTCATATATTTTCTCTATTGTTTTCTTTATTATTGTTACATGTATACATACATATATAAATATAATGTGTTGAATCCCTTCAGTGGTGTGTGTGTGTGTGTGTGTGTGTGTGTGTGTGTGTGTGTGTGTATAACATATATATGTTCTTAGGGCTGACTACTTAACAAGTTGGGAGTTAGACCTGGAGAAGGCTATCCTCCTTCTCTTAGTAGTCATTATTTGCCTATAACTTTTTCTCTAGTGGTGGGACCTTACAAGATATTCTCTATGTTGGCATGGCAACTGGTATAATCATTGCTCAGTTCTTGTTTTGGCTATAATACTTTTGAGGTTTCCCAAGTGCAACTTCCTTCCTTGTCCTCTGACTCTTATACTCATTCTATCTTCTGTAACATTCTCTGAGCCTTAGTTATACAGACTGAATGGTAGAAGTATCATTTGTGGTTGGGCTCTCCATGGTGGTAGTTCTCTGAATTTTGACCAGCTATGGTTTCCTGCTATGGTCTCTATCTGCTGCTAAAAATAAAAGATTTTTTGATGAGAAGAAAAGGCCATACTTTCTGAGGGTAAGGCAGTGGTACCTCTCCTTTAGGCTCCTCACTGGTTTATAGTACCAGGAATAAACTCAAAGTCTTGATGAAAGAAAGGGAGTATTTTTAAAGTGTAGATAATCCAAACAGTTCTCAAAGTATAATGATTTAAGAAAAAGTGGTATTTAGCATAAAAATACTAATGAAAAGCCTAGGTGGGCCTCACTATGCAAATGTTTGAAACTTTATGAAAGCTTGTGTGCTTATGTAAATGTATTTCTGTGCTATTATTATGTTTATTTAATCTCAGTGAACACTCTAAGAAATATGATACAAATGATACAAATGATGATGACCTATCTGTGCTGTGAAAGAAAAACAGACTGGCTAATTTATAGAAGTATAAATCTATTCCTTATTTTAGATTGAGAAGTTCAAGATCAAGGTATTGAAAGACTGATATCTGTTGATATCTTATTTCTTGGTCCATATATGCCATGTTCTTGCTATGTACTCATTTGGGAGAAAAAGAAAAGAGCTCTCTTGGGCTTGTAGGAACAGTAATACCATTCATGATACTTCAGTCTTCATGACCGAATCACCTTGCAGCAGCCCCTTCCTCTTCACATATCATTTGGGTATTAGGATTGCAACATGTGAAGTCTGAGGAGATACAGACATTAAGACCATAGAATTTGACAAATTGTAATCCAGGCATTATAATTAGCTTTTAAAAAGTATAATTAGCTTTTAGGAATATTTCCACATTTGCCTTACAACTATGTATCATATAAGACATGAATGAAAGTAGAATATGATAAAATTACACTATAATATACTTGCTGTGGGATAGTCTGTATATCAAATTACTCTGATTGGTCAATAAATAAAACACTGATTGGCCAGTGGCTAGGCAGGAAGTATAGGCGGGACTAACAGAGAGGAGAAAAGAAAGAACAGGAAGGCAGAAGGAGTCACTGCCAGCCGCCAGGACAAGCAGCATGTGAAGATACTGGTAAGCCACGAGCCATGTGGCAAGGTATAGATTTATGGAAATGGATTAAGTTAAGCTATAAGAACAATTAGCAAGAAGCCTGCCACTGCCATACAGTTTGTATGCAATATAAGTCTCTGTGTTTACTTGGTTAGGTCTGAGTGGCTGTGGGGCTGGCGGGTGACAAAGATTTGTCCTGACTATGGGCAAGGCAGGAAAACTCTAGCTACATATACTTGAATATTTTTGTGATTTGGTTCTTAGAGAAAAGAATTCAATCTCTATTGTTTGATGTTCTATGACTCTGATTAACACTGAGGCAATTTCTCAAACAAAAATTTCATTGTTGCCTCAAAGTAGACCAAGTGAGATCATTATCCTGAGTTAGAATCACTAAGACAGAAGAAAATATTTTGGTTAAGTAGAATTTGGTGGGAGAATTCTCCAGTTGAAAAAGCAAATTATAAATTATAATTCAAATTATAAAACTTTCCTATCTGACCAAATCTCATACTGAATGACATTTTCTGTGGCTTTCATGGACATTTTACCTTTAGTTCTATGAATCATGCACATACAACAAACTTCACTTCATATTACATAAAATTTCAGACAACCAATATTCACTGAAGACATTATTTTATACTGGATCATCTTGATTTCTTCAGAATGACAGTCAATTATTTTGTAGATTTGAAGGAAGTCTTACTTAACTACCACACAGCAAAATATAAACTAAAAATAAATATTCTAGATTAAGTGTCTTTTTCTGATTAATGCAATGCTTTAGACAGGTAGTTGATTAAATGCTCTAGATGTAAATTTGGTGATGAAGAACACTCATAAAGTCCCAGTATCTTATAATGTCTGCCAAGGAAGAAAAATAATGAATTAGTTCTAAAAACTAGACCCACAGGTAAGCTGTGAGGCATGCTTGTTAAGGGTTAATTCTCAAGTGAGTGTAAAGATAGATTCAGCCATGAAAAAGTCTGCATTTAGCTCTTATGCAGGCACACTCCAGTCTTCAGAAGGTGAAAATGGGCTGAGGGGCTGTCATGCACCACTTTCTGAGTAGGATGGAAGGCAAGATGGTCTTTTCAAGTGTGTGCTGTAAGCCTGAAGGAAGAATTGCAATGTCCTTGGAACTGTCCAAGGAGAGGCAAGCGTGGCTGCATAATCAGTGTGCAGAACCCCAAAACCCTGCAACTTATCAGGCAAAGGGACATGAAGGCCACAGTTGCTGTGATGATGCAAATGAAGGGCAAAATGGTACAAATCTCTGTCTCCCAGAAGGTGTAATTAGGGAGCCACGGTAGAAAAACAGCTACCTCTAGAAATGCAGAGTGGATGCTTATGCAGACTTCCTCAGGCCTGGGTTAACAGTTAAAAGATATTGACGATTTTCAGTTCTTGCTTCTATTTCACATAAAAGTTTGCCTGAGCTACAATTGATAATACTAATAACAGATCACAAAATAGACACAGCACAATATTAATGCAGAAGCCACGCACACAAAGCACTTAAAACATCTGAGCCAAAGGAAGCCTAGGCCTATTATAAAAAAAAAAGAGAGAGAAAGAGAACCATATCTATGATAATCAATCTAAAATTATGCACATAATCTCTCATTCTAAACCAAGTGAACTATTTGACATTCTAGCCAAAGGAAACACCCAGTTCCTCCTAAATGCTTTGGTTTGATAATGCAAAAATATGCCCTGCTCTCATTGCATTCCCATTTAAATGGTATTCTATGTCATTTACAAGCAGTTATGATGATGTACACATGTGGAGCAGTTGCCATGGCATTTTCTTTGCTACCTGAAGTTATTCAAGTAGTGTCAGCCCAGGGTCATTGTGCAACTTTCTGGGCAAGGGTGTGTATATCTGAGATCTATAGCATACTTTTGTGTTATATATGAAGGCAAAGGATAGCTCTAGTGTCTTATGAGTATGCTTTGGCCAATAAACCTCTTAATTTAGCCTTTTTCTTTATGAGAAGGTCTTTTCTGAGTAGATTATAAGTCACCTTTAGTATTTTCATGTTATGTGATGTTTTTCGTCCTTATATACACAGATAATTAAAATAACAAATCTTCATAGCCATCTTTTCAGGATCCCCTCTTATCACTCTCCAAGCTAATTAAACTAGAGGGGGAAAACATAGTATGACTGAATAGCAAATTGCCAAGCATCAACTATATTTAGTACATTTTATAAAATAAAAATATTTTTCCCTGGGTAGTTCTTCTCTTCATGGCTAATATAGTGTTCTTTGGGATATTCAATCTTTTCCCCCATTTTCCATGTGAAGAAACTTCTGTCTATATTGATGAGCAGACAGCAAAAAAAGTATATAATTTGAGGAACTCTTACAGTGTGGAATCAGCCCCGCAATTCAATGTCCCTATCATGAGACATAATGCAGATACCCCTGTGTATGCCAGAAAGGGCCAGAAGAGGCTAGAAAGTGTCTTCCTCTTCTGCTTTCTGCCTGATTCCCTTAAGAGGGGTCTCTGACTGAATCAGAAGTTGACCACTTTGGCTAGACTTTCTGGTGGGAGAGCTTCCAGATTCTACCTGATTCCACCACTCAGTGCCTGGGTTACAGGTGAAAGTTGCCTTCTTCAGTGTTTTTACATGAGTTCTGGGAATGCAATCTCAGGTCCTACCGTTCGAGCAATAAGTGGTCTTATTCACTGATACATCTCCTCAACCCTTATGTTCATTTCTTCAAAACTATATTCATTGCTTACAGAAACTCTAACAATCAATGGATTTGACAAGGACTGAGATGATGGAGTCATCTCTGGTTACTCAGCAGAAGAATTATTGATCAGAAACAAGAAGGGAAAAGAGAGGATGTTGTCAAATATTCTGGTGAAAACACTTGCCACTGCATAGGTTGTGGACTGCTGCCTCTAATACCAGAGACAGGTGAAGACCAGCTATTTCTATAAACACAGGGGCATTGTTCGGCTTAAAGGAAAAGGCGGTGGCTGGACTACAGAAAATTCTTCAATGACTACACTTTTAATATGGAGTAAATAACTTTAGATTAAGTTATACCTGGAGTTTCATGTGAACACATGCATTGAGTCTTTCAGGTATTTTTATGAGCAACTTTGTAAAGTCACAGACATTTTCAGACTGCAGATACTATTTGTAAAATACAGAGAGCAAATTAATAAGTCTTAATCAGTGGGCCAAATCCAGTTAAAATGTGAATAGAATGGATATTTTTGTCTCTCTCACCTGATTGAAAGTACTTTTGTGTCTCTTAAGTTAAAAAATTCAAAGTATTTTAGGAGGTTTTGAGATGAAAGTAGATATGAAAGTGACATGGAACTATCATATCTCCTTATTATAGTAACTCAAAGTAAGATAGAGTTGTTTTATATCTAAGAATAGAAAGAATATCATTGCATTACAAAGTTGGTTTGCTCCCTTGAAGCTAGATATTTTTGGATTTTAAATTTCAGATTTGATGCATCACTACCTTCAAATTAAACCATTGACATTTTGTAGTTACCAGTGTTAACTGCTCAATAAGCGCAAGTGTCATACTTTTTTTTATATTCTTTGTCTCTAAAACTTTAGATTAGTCTTGTAGAATGTAAACACATAAAAGTTATGCTTTTGTTTTTAAAATTTGTATTTCAAATATTTCACTAGTACATGGTACTCATTTTATCTATTTTTAAATTGATGACATATTTGCTTAAGAATAAGTGCACTAAGTAAACTTGCATTTACTCACACATCCTTCTTTGCTACTACACTTTCATAAGACCTTCTGGGAAACATTTAGTATCTGTGAACTTAGATTTTCCTGTTTATAAAATGGGAAAAATACAGGTGCTGTGTGTTCAGGATCCTTAATGCTACATGTTGTCAAGCAGCCTTGAAGACTAATTCAACATCACATTATTAACTTACAAATTTAATATGTGAACACATCAGAATAATTTTCCTAGAAAAAATAAAAAAGGAAGTGCTATGAGATGCCTAAAGCTCTGAAGGTTGGATACTGTATTTGTTTTCCATCTTAGACATGATAAAATTCGAGAAACTAGGAAGGTTCTAGTGAACTTTGAAAGCAACAACCTCACAGGAGAATTCAGCGTAAGTATAAACTTTGTAAATAAAATCACATTTCACTCTGTTTTCTTTGTGCAAATAAATTACATCCTATTAAAGCAGTTGAACTACAACGTATAAAAAGCACATTCTGACTGGGGATTTAGCTCAGTGGTAGAGCACTTGCCTAGCAAGCATAAGGCCTTGGGTTCCATCCTCAGCTCCAGGAAAAAAAAAAAAAAAAAAAAAAAAACAAGCAAATTCTATTTTTAAAATTTGTCATGGGACCTTAATGCATTTTCTTCAGTTATCACCTTAATCTAAGTCATAGTGCTTTACAATGAAGCATTGTAATGGTTACTTTTATGTATCAATTTGAGTGGGCCACTGGGTACCCAGATATTTGGTTAAACATTATTCTGAGTGTGACTATGAGAGCTTTTCTGGGTGAGATTGACATTCGAATCAATAAATTGAGTAAAACAAACTACTTTCCCTAATGTGAATGGAGTTCATGCAGAACAGCTGAGGGCTGAATTAACAGAGAGGCACAATAAGAACAGGTTCTTTCTCTGTGCCTGTTTCAGAGTTTCAACATGGGTCTCCTGCCTTGCATGTGACCAAAACCTTGTTCCATCAGTCCCTGTTTCAGAAGACCCAACTCTGACTACTGCACTACTGTCTGTTTTCTGTTCTCTGCCAGATGACATCAAATCTTGGACTTGTCAGTCTTCCTGATCATGGAACTAAGTCCATTTAGTAAATAAATGTATATGCCTACTTTTGTGCACATACGTATCAATCCCATGTTGTTTAACCACTTTCTTTTTTTTTTTTTACTTCTTATATCTTTACTTCCTGGTTCTTTTTTTTTTATTTATTTACACATTTTTGAGATTATAATTTAATTACAACATACCTTCCCTTTCCTCCATCCAAACCTTCTCATACACCCCTCCCCAGTCAAATGCATGGCCTCTTTTTTATTGTTATCGCATGCATAAATCTGTATGTATATAAACATATATTCATATATATATGTATATATATATAGTCAGTCTGTGTAATAATACCTTTATGTATGTTTTCAGAGTCGACAGTTTGTTACTGGACAACAAATTGGTGTCCTTTTCCCTGGTGATGATCACCTATCCTTTCCCAGCTTTCCTCAATTGCCTATAGCTCTCTGTGTAGGGTTGAGGTCTTGTGGGCCTTTTAGTCTGGCAAATTCATTTGTGTCATCCTTGTTCATCTCACCTTTGGATAGTCGTATTGGTGAGACTTTGCTGGCACAGCTTCTGGTGTTACTAGGAAACACAGTTTCACTGAAAACTCCCTGATCCTCTTGCTCTTCTATCTTTCCACCCTTCTTCTGCAATTTCCCCTGATCCTTAGGTACTGGAGTGTTTTGTGGTTGTATCCAATGGGAATGCTGTCATTTAGTCTGAACAGACAAATGTTGGATTTTCCCTTTCAAAAAAATTCACACTAATCCATTATACCTATGACAGACTAGTTTGACCTGATGAGCATGATGTAACTTTTACTACTAATATCTTTGTAAAGCAAATGAGGGGAAATAAATCTGTCAAAAGTTATTTAGTAAAATGAATAAGAGATTAGTGACATGGGACATATAAAGAAATTGCTTCTAAGGTAAAAGAAAAGTTGATTCAACTGACTCTTTCTCAAAACAAGAGGGAAAAAAAACAGGTAATAAATAGTGCGCCCTTTACCAAGTATCTCAAAAAGCCTTTAGTTTGGAGTGGAACTCCTAGGAAGTGAGCTCTCCCACATGCCCATGAGTCTGTGCAATTAGCCTACCCACTTTGGGTGACATGAACCAATGGTACATGAGCAAGCAGGGGGAGAAATGAATGCTGCCTGGAAACTTTGGCAAGCCTTTATAGGTGAATTACAGCACATAAACTTAGGATGCTGGAGCCAAGCTCTGCTAGCCACTGAAGATACCTATTCTTTTGAAAAATATGCTTGAGACTTCCACTGGGCTACAGCGGAAACTCAGCCCTTAACCATGCCAACTGAAATTTCCATCCTGAACTGGGCGGTTATCTGAGCCTAGAAGTTAGCACTCCATAGTGAACCCCAAAGTGATGTATATGGAACTGAACACAAGTAAACCTCAACTAAACAATGTCTCAAGTATACTCCTTAATGCTGTGCCACAAAGACATTGTTCTTGCTCTTCTACTTTTATTTTCTCAGCCTGCATTAAAGGTCTCACAGAGCTCCATTATTAGTAGACAGGAAAAACACAGAGAATGATGAAGTATCATGGCCTGCAGATGGATCTTGTACAATATGAAACTGTCTTCCAAAATCTATCACTTCTAGCTCTGTCATCTCTTCCTGATATCTCCCTGTAGTATTCCTTTCAAGAAGAACCTTTTTATTCAATTTGATTGAAATAAAAGAGGTCCACATGTTTATATTAGATAATAGGCTGTGCATAATAAAAAAAACATGGATGGATTCAGGAATATCATAGGAATACGACTAGAAAATTGGGAATGTGGAAATTTGATAAAGGTGTATAAGAAGAGACCTCATAGAATCAAAAAAAAATGTGAAAGTATTGTGTCCTATGTAAATGATCATAGAAGTGTGATGTTATTAAAGACAAATTTTATAATATGGTAATCCAGTTTATCATACTCTACATTCCTCAACTATGGTGATATTTTATTTGTACTGAAATGTGATTTTATTTGTATGTTAATAAATAAAGTTTCCTGGGGCTCAGAGCTAATAGCAAGCCATCACAGAAGCTGAGCGGTGGTGGTGCATGCCTTTAATCCCAGCTCTTGGGAGGCAGAGCTAGGTGGATATCTGTGTGTTCAAGGATACAGCCATCATGGAGACACATGCCTTTAATCTCAATACCAACCATAGAAGACCTGGAGGTCTGTACAGACAGGCAGTGATGAGGTGGTCATGTAGTTGGGTTTACAACCAATGAGAAGGCAGAACAGAAAATATATATATAAAGACAAACACACAGGAAGTAGGTCTCTTTGCTGAAGAGGATAGCTGCAGCAGTGACGGATAAGGCTCTTAGCTCTGACCTCTTGGGGTTTCATCTTTGTATTGGCTTTGTGTTTCTTATTTAATAAGACAGTTACTTCTACACTCAACCAACATTGTCATCACCTGATGAGCTCATGAATAAAACAGCCAAAACTTCCACAATGAAGTTCATACATAGGTTTAAAACCATGAGCTTTCACTTGCTTCCATTATGGAAGTGGCAGCATTGCTCTTACTAAAGTAGACATTAATTTAAACTTCTTCTCCTCAAATAATACAATACTTCTGCCAAAGATACTGTTTAAGTACATATAGAATGCCTTATTCACCATTAGTATTCTACATAACACCATTTGGGAAAAAATATGCAATAAGGATAGCAAAGAAGACATACTCATTAGGTAAACTGATATTACTGAATTCCCTAGTGTCCTTGAGCATCCTGGTTTGACTGAAGGTAAATGGCCTTTGGAAGGCTCTGTTATACTGCATTCCAGGGATCATGGAAGTTCCTTGGACATCTATGTATTTCTGATTCATCATGTGATTTGTGTTACCATTTCTCCAATTCCCAGAATACATGCATTCAGAAATCAAGAGGTAGAAGTGGAAATGTGCTATTTCTTAATATCTTCAGTGACCTGTCCTGGCTTGTTTTATGTTAATGTGACATATGCTAGAGTCATCACAGAGGCAGAAGCCCCAATTGAGTAAAGGCCTCCATAAGATTAGACTGTAGGCAAGCCTGTAGGGAATTTTCTTAATTAGTGATTGATGTGGGAAGATCCATTCCATTGTAAGTAGAGTCACTTCTGGGTTAGTGGTCCTGAGTTCTATAAAAGAAGACCGAGAAAGCCATGGGAAGCAAGTCAATAAGCATAACCACTCCATGGCCTCTGCATCAGATCCTGCTTCCAAGTTTCTGCTCTCATTGCTTTTGATGAAATGTTATATGGAACTGTGAGTAAAATAAACCCTTTCCTCCCAAGTTGATTTGGTCATGTTTTTTTCATCACAGCATTAGTAACTTTAACTAAGACATGACCTATTAATATTTTTCTTCATCCTGTTTCTGTGAATTTCTGTTTTTCTTGCCTAGATATCTACAACAAGGAGATAGAATGATTCCATTGAATTGGAAGTGCAGACTGCTTCCTGGATACTGAATTCTTCATGCTTCTGAACCAGTTGTCAAAGAAAGCAGTTATTATGCTGGTTGTTAAGACTGAACATGACTATCAAGGCACAAATTCAAGTACCATAACACTTTGAAGAAAAAAAGGATATATTTTGAATACACACAATCCCCTAGGCTATATTTTAGTATTATCAGGCCCTGTGACTAAAGTCAAAAGGAAAGGAGAACAGCTCAATCATATTTAAGGCCAATTATTTAGACCACTTCACAAGTGTAATAAACACAGTGAATAAGAAGAGTATTTACTGAAGGTTAAGAGAAGTAAAAATGGGTAGCAAAAAAAGATGATTTTGCATACCCTCTATGATCACAAGTCTTATCATGGAAATGAGGACTATAATTGATAGAAGGTTTTCTTCTTTATTAGGTAAATATAAATACATAGCATGTATATACTTAATATATGTTTTTTTTCTTTTCTAATGCATGTAACACAAAGTATTTTTGGGTTTTCCTTACTATTTAAGGACTATTAGTTTCAGACTGTAAAATGTAAGTTAAGATATCAAAAAGACTAAATATTACTCAAGCATTTTTCTCCTTTTTCTGTGAATGGGTTTTTGTATGTCTGTCTACATGCAGGATAGTTTTACATTACTGTGACCTTGCTATCATAGTTAATCAATATGGGTGATATAAAGAGATGCACAGGAGTGTCAAATTGGCAAATGGTGGATTTAGAGTGGTTAACTTCATGCAGCATTTTTAGTAATACCATGGGTGTTGACATACATGGTTAGACATTGTTCTAGGTATGCCTGAGAAGATGTTTCTGGAAGGGATTATTGTAGAATCAGTAGGCTGAGCTAAATAGATTCCTCTTTTTATGTGAATGGGTCTCATGTAATATGCTAAAGGCTGGATAGACTAAAAAACTAAGAGAGGAAATCTGTGCCTAGCTGTCTTTGAGCCCATCTATTAGTCTTCTGCCTTGGACATGGCTAGAAATTTTTCCATCAGCCCACATACCTCTTTAGTTTGCTAGTAGATATTAGACTTCACAGTCTCCCATACATGGTAAGTTCCCATTTTATAGAACTAAGAAGAATTTAAGTCCTTAGAATATACTGATAACTTACAATGTGCTTTAGTGATTTTAAAATGGTCAAATAGATAAACTATAGCAATTGGTTAAGCACGTTGTAGTTCCTTATTTTTTTGTTTTTGTTTTGATTTGTTTTGTTTGTCAAGATGGAGTTTCACTCTGTAGCCCTGGCTGTCCTGGAACTTGCTCTGTAGACCAGGCTTTCTTCAAACTCAGAGATCCACCCGCCTCTGCCTCCAGAGTGTTGGATTAAGTGTGTACACCACCGCTGTCGGGCTTGTATTTTCTCTTTTAAAATATACTCTATAAACAAACAATGCCAATTTTGTATGGTACATTATCTGCTCTCACTATCTTAGATGATTACTTCTAAAAATCCATAAGGTCCAGTTACTTTCCACTGTTTTTTTTTATTATTTTACAACACCATTCAGTTCAACATAATAGCCTCAGATTCCCCTGTTCTCCCCCTCTCGCTCCCCCCTCCCCCCACCCCAACACCCATTCCCACCTCCTCCAGATCAAGGTCTCCCCCGAGGACCGGGGTCGACCTGGTAGACTCAGTCCAGGCAGGTCCATTCCTCCCCTCCCAGACCGAGCCAAGTGTCCCTGCATAAGTCCCAGGATTCAAACAGCCAACTCATGTAACGAGCCCAGGACCCGGCACCAATGCACAGCTGCCTCTCAAACAGATCAAGCCAAATGACTGTCTCACGCATTCAGGGGCATGATCCAGTTGGGGGCCCCTCAGCCTTTGGTTCATAGATCCTGTGCTTCCATTCATTTGGTTATTTGTCCCGGTGCTTTATCCAACCCTGGCTTCAACAATTCTCGCTCATATAAACCCGCTTCTTTCTCACTAATTAGACTCCCAGTGCTCCACCAGGGGCCCAGCCGTGGATGTCTGCATCCAGATTCCTCAGTCCTTGGATGGGGTTTATGGCACAACTATCAGGGTGTCTGGCCATCCCATCACCAGAGTAGGTCAGTTCCTGCCGTCTCTCGACCATTGCCAGCAGTCTTTTGCGGGGGTATCTTTGTGGATCTCCGTGGGCCTCCCTAGCTCTCTGCTTCCTCCCCTTCTCACCTTCTCATGTGGTCTTCATTTACCATGGTCTCCTATTCCTTGTTCTCCCTCTCTTTTCTTGATCCAGCTAGGATCTCCCACTCTCTTTCCCTCAACCCTCGCCCTTCATTGTTCCCACTCATGACCAGGCTGTTCATGTAGATCTCGTCCATTTCTCCGTGTCTTTTTTTGGGGTCCTGTTTTCCAGGTAGCCTCACTGGTGATGTGAGTAGCAGTCCAGTCATCCTTGTTCCACATCTAGCATCTTCCTATGAGTGAGTACATACCATATTTGTCTTTCTGAGTCTGGGTTACCTCACTCAGGATGATTTTTTCTAGATCCATCCATTTGCCTGCAAACCTCATGATGTCATTGTTTTTCTCTGCTGAGTAGTATTCCATTGTGTATATGTGCCACAATTTATTTATCCATTCTTCAGTTGAAGAGCATCTAGGTTGTTTCCAGGTTTTGTCTATTACAAACAATGCTGATATGAACATAGCTGAGCAAGTGCTCTTGTGGTATGATTGAGCATTTCTTGGGTATATGCCCAGGAATGGTATAGCTGGATCTTGGGGGAGATTGATTCCCAATTTTCTAAGAAAGCACCATATTGATTTCCGAAGTGGTTGTACAAGCTTGCATTCCCACCAGGAGTGGAGGAGAGTTCCCCTAGTTCCACATCCTCTCCAGCATAAAGTGTCTTCAGTGTTTTTGATCTTAGCCACTCTGACAGGCGTAAGGTGGTATCTCAGAGTTGTTTTGATTTGCATTTCCCTGATGATTAGGGATGTTGAGCAATTCCTTAAATGTCTTTCAGCCATTTGAGTTTCCTCTGTTGAGAATTCTCTGTTTAATTCTAAAGCCCATTTCTCAATTGGACTGTTGGTTGTTTTGATGTCTAATTTCTTGAGTTCCTTATATATTCTGGATATCAGTCCTCTGTCACCTGTGGGGTTGGTGAAGATCTTTTCCCATTCTGTAGGCTGTCGCTTTGCCTTGTTGACCGTATTCTTTGCTCTACAAAAGCTTCTCAGTTTCAAGAGGTCCCATTGATTGATTGTTTGTCTCAGTGTCTGCGCTACTGGTGTTATATTTAGGAAGTGATCTCCTATGCCAATGCGTTCAAGACTATTTCCTACTTTCTCTTCTAGCAGGTTCAGAGTAGCTGGATTTATGTTGAGGTCTTTGATCCACTTGGACTTAAGTTTTGTGCACGGTGACAGATATGGATCTATTTGCAGCCTTCTACATGTTGATATCCAGTTATGCCAGCACCATTTGTTGAAGATGCTTTCTTTTTTCCATTGTACACTTTTGGCTTCTTTGTCAAAAATTATATGTCCATAGGTGTGTGGGTTAATGTCAGGGTCTTCAATTCGATTCCATTGGTCCACATGTTGGTTTTTATGCCAATACCAAGCTGCTTTTATTACTGTAGCTCTATAGTAGAGCTTGAAGTCAAGGATTGTGATGCCTCCAGAAGTTGTTTTATTGTACAGGTTTCTTTTAGCTATCCTGGGTTTTTTGTTTTTCCATATCAAGTTGAGTATTATTCTTTCCAGGTCTGTGAAGAATTATGTTGGTATTTTGATGGGGATTGCATTGAATCTGTAAATTGCTTTTGGTTAGATTGCCATTTTTACTATGTTAACCCTGCCTATCCATGAGCATGGGAGATCTTTCCATTTTCTGACGTCTTCTTCAATTTCTTTTTTCAGGGACTTAAAGTTCTTGTCATATAGGTCCTTCACTTGCTTGGTTAGTGTTACCCCAAGGTATTTTATGTCATTTTTGGCTATTGTAAAGGGTGATGTATCTCTAATTGCCTTCTCAGCTTCTTTGTCCATTGTATATAGGAGGGCTACTGATTTTTTTGAGTTGATCTTGTATCCTGCTATGTTGCTGAAGGTGTTTATAAGCTTTATCAATTCCTGGGTGGAATCTTTGGGGTCACTCAAGTATACTATCATGTCATCTGCAAATAGGGAAAGCTTGACTTCTTCCTTTCCAATTTGAATCCCCTTAATCTCCTTATGTTGTCTTATTGCTCTGGCTAGAACTTCAAGTACTATATTGAATAAGTATGGGGAGAGTGGACAACCTTGTCTCGTTCCTGATTTTAGTGGAATTGCTTTGAGTTTCTCTCCATTTAATTTGATGTTGGCTGTTGGTTTGCTATATATTGCCTTTATTATGTTTAGGTATGTTCCCTGTATTCCTGATCGCTCCAAGACTTTTATCATGAAGGGGTGTTGGATTTTGTCAAATGCCTTTTCTGCATCTAGTGAGATGATCATGTGGTTTTTTTCTTTGAGTTTGTTTATATGGTGTATTACTTTGATGGACTTTCGTATGTTGAACCACCCTTGCATCCCTGGGATGAAGCCTACTTGATCATGGTGGATAATTGTTCTGATGTGTTCTTGGAGTCTGTTTGCCAGTATTTTATTGAGTATTTTTGCATCAGTGTTCATGAGGGAGATCGGTCTGTAGTTCTCTTTCCTTGTTGCATCCTTGTTTGGTTTAGGAATCAGGGTAATTGTATTCTTGCTGTGGATATCGTTCTATATAAATAAAACACTGATGGCCGGTGGCCAGGCAGGAAGTAGGTGGGAAAAGGAGAGAGGAGAATTCTGGGAAGTGGAAGGCTGAGGAGGGGAGACACTAGCCACCGCCAGGAGAAGCAGCATGTAAAGACTCTGGTAAGCCACCAGCCACGTGGCAAGGTATAGATTTATAAAAATGGGTTAATTTAAGATAGAACAACAGTTAGCAAGAAGCCTACCACGGCCATACAGTTTATAAGTGATATAAGCGTCTGAGTGATTATTTTATAAGTGGATTGTGGGACTGCGGGGCTTGGGGAACAAGGAGAGAAGCCCTCCAGCAACAAATGGCGCCCAATGGCTCAAGTTTCCACCTTAAACCTGAGAATATTTAATAACCAATTCTAAACAGAGCCAAAACCAGGTTCCTGCTTCTTGTCTCATACGGGCAGCTAGACGCCGCAAAATGCAGGTTTGGACACTAGCAGGTTCCTGGCGTGTGCGTTTGACAAGCAGTATGGCGGGAATGAGGCATCTGCCAGTGGCACATTATGCTGTGTGGTAGATTTAGTCTTTACTAGTATTAAAAGAAAGAGAGAGAGAGAGAGAGAGAGAGAGAGAGAGAGAGAGAGAGAGAGAGAGAGAGAGGTTTCTGGGCTACACGCTGCTTTGATAAACGCGTAGATCTACTATTTCTGAGACTTGATGACTCACAGAACTGGTGGAAAACGCCATGTTGGTAAGCTGAAATGGGCAGAGCCAGCAGCCACACCGCTGTTTCAGTCTTAAAATGGTGCAGTTTAAACCAATAGGCTCAAGGTAATATAAAAAATAAGCCACGTAAAGATGGCTACCACACCGAGAATCTGGATTATGTTCTCTTTGATATTCGTAACTGAAGAAAAACATTTGATTACAAAAGCTGTTGAGTTATGCCAAAATGTATATTTTAAAGGTACCTTGACTACAAAATTTGGATATAAGGATATGTTACTTTGGAAAAGAGGTTTTGCTTTTGTTTCCACAGAAAGCCAGAGGCTGTGGATTTGTTCCAGATTAAGATACATCAGGTTTCACCAGCCAAGACCCCCTGAAAGGTCTCCGATGACACCATGGCCCAGATGATCCAACATCCAGAGCGGTTTCAAGGCAACTGGTTCATACAATACAGCCTCAAGGACTACCCCATAGACCTAAAATTTTCTTTGCGTCCCCATAAGATACAGTGCCCCCCCTCCAGCAGGAAGTAGTAAGAGATGCTACGCCCAAATTCCCAAATATACCAAGCTGGCTTTAGAGGTGGAATTGGCTCACTCCCCTCTAAACCCAGACATATTGCTTTAAAAAAAAAAAAAAGGGTTAAGAGATTCTTGTGTCCCAAATCAGAAGAGCCCTCTGGTGTGGGACAGAGAAAAAACAATATTTTTATTTAAAACAGGTTGATTATAAATGTGATCTCTTTCTAAAAAAGAAAAGGGGATATGATATAGATATATAGGAGGATATGGAGATGATAAGATAAAAGGGTAGATTAATCAACCTGCTTTTAAAGAACAACTTGTTTAAAATGTTTACATTGGTATAGATTTTAGTTTATTGATACAAACTTGAAGTTAATTTTGTTATACTGTATATATATATATTTCTATTCTTGTTTGAGGTATTATGTTTATGTAACTCATTTAAAATTGTAATGGATAATTAAAAATAGATTAATAATTAATCATCTATGATAATCATATCTGTAGCCATGTTAGTTAAGTTTTCTAGGTATATATAGATATATTTCAGATAGATAGGTAATCTTCAAACACTTCATAGACCTAGAGAATATGGCATTTAAATAACTTAGAATTCTGTTGACGTGAGACACAATTGCTCCTGGCTACACCAATTGATCCCGAGAGAATGTTGGGCTTCTAAGACATTTCCATTTGGAAGTTTGTCTTTTTGGCACAAAATGGCCTACTGGGCAAAGAACTGCCCTTGCCTTGATGGCTGACAGTTCAAATGCAATGCTGTCCTTTCTGGGCCAGCGGGACACAAGGAAAGCGACCTCTGTACTCTGCCAAGACAGGGTAAGTTGGTCTTTCAGAATTCCTGCTTCTGAAAATGTTCTGTCAGATATCTAGGCCTGTAGCCAATTTAAATGCACCAACAATGCTGAGAAACATTAGGTGACTGTCCAGGCTGCCAGCTGTCTTGGTCTACTCTTGCAAGATTCCCAAAAATCCTGGGTTCCTGCAGAGAAGCAGGATGGCACCTCATTGCATCCTTACTGAACACAAGGAAGTATAAGGACCCAAACTGCTGTCTAGCAGCACACTAGGAAGGTGTCCTTATTTGAAAACACCATTCCCCATGAGTCAGAGACTCTTACTCTCCATATTCTACACCTGTATCTAAATGCCTATAGATGCCTATCTAAAACTGTATAAGTAAAAGCCATAGAAACCTTTATACATTCAGTGGAGAAGTTTAATAAATCAGCTCTGCGGGTGTTTGCAGGATTGTCTTCAGAGCGATGTTTTAGAAAACATTGCCTTGCAATTACAGAACCTTAAATGAACCAACCTTCTAAACTGCATTTACCTTGCCCGTCTGCTATAGAGTGTCAAAAATTTGCAGAATGAAGCTAAACTGTTTCCATTTATCGACACTATCTGAACCTGATAATATTTATTGGAGACTGATGAATGCCCGAGACTCTTATGCTACACACCCTTTCCCCAATGTCACTCTAAATAGGTGACTCAGCATCTGTTTGCACAATGGTTAGCATCAAATGAAACTATTATAGCTTTTGATGGCAAACATTGGGTTTGAGTGGTTCTGACTTAATTTGAAGTAAGAAAACATAAATAATACCACACATCCTAATTAAAAATTGAGATAATTGTACCAAAGTTCAAAGGGAATATGAAAACGTTTACTATAAAACTGAATCTAAGAAAAATATGTGACAGTATAAGTTTAAGCTCAAAGACACAGCTTCTCGGAATCCACCAGTTCACAAATAGACAAATAGAACATTTGGCCCAAGAAAGCTGTTTTTCATTTTCAGTAACAAATAGAGAAATGTGTGTGTGTGTGTGTGTGTGTGTGTGTGTGTGTGTGTGTGTGTGTGTGTAAATGTTCTAAATTATAATATAGCCTATCTGGATAGATAATTAGGGAGATTGAGAGGTGGCAGACACATAAGTAGACAGACAGACAAATGGCAACCCCCCAAAAAAAGATGATGTTCTTAAATTGCATTTGCTCTTCTTTATTGGCAAAAGACATCTTCAATAACATTAGTACTCATTACAAAGTTAAAAATTAATATGCTTTAATGGTGTCTTTAATAGCTTCCAATATTCTCATAGAAATTTTCCTTGTCTCTTGGCTCTTAGAATCTTCCTATCTACTTTTCGATGATGCTTTCTGATTCTTGGGTTCAAGACTTGTGCTGTCGAGGTATCAATGCCTTCTCTTATAGCAGGGAAGCTACGCCCATGAAACTTCAACAGCATGGCTTCTGAAAACAGAGGTGAACAATTCCAACAGGAATTAACATCCCAATATACATGTGAGAAATCTCATGGATCCCCACCCCTAGATAAAGAGCTATAAGCAAGAAACCACTTGAGAAAAAGAGAAATAGTCTTCCCCAGGGATAAGCCTCACAATAGGCATGCCAATAGAGAGAGGTAAGCCCTTGGAACATACATACAGGCAAAGATAAAGAAACATAGCAAGTTCTATTTCTAAATACACACACACACACACACACACACACACACACACACTTATACCAACAATGGTTAGATAAGGGAAGGCTGTGAATTGGAAATGGATGATGTGGGAATGGGAGGGGTAAGAGAGAGTAAAGGAAGGGAGAAATGATGTAATTCTCTTCTAATTAAATACAACATAACAACTAATATTACTTGTAGCTACCCAATTAGACTGGCACCATTTGTGGAAGATTCAGAACATGCGGCCAGTTAGCTTATAAGCCCCAGTGAAAAGCTTCATATTCTGCCAAATGTACATAATATTAAAATGACTCTTAATGATTTATCACTATTCTCATAGACTCACACACTTTTCAGTCCTCATACTAGAAACATCTCACAGTAGATGACAATTAACATATAGACTTTGAACTGATCAATGTAAAAAAGGAAAAGAGACTACAGAATGTTTAGCCCTCAGTACAACATATATATGACACCCTTATCACCAAGGATCTAGGAGTTCCACAGAAGAAAAGGTAGGAAAACTGTAAGAGTCAGAGGTAGAAGATACTTCGAGAAAATAGTGATTTTGGGATACAACAGAGCAATTGACCACATGAACTCATAATGAATGTAACAGCATGTACAAGACATGCATAAACTTAATCCAGACATAATGGTGAAGAGAAGAGTCACAGGATCACACCACTAGCTGAGGAGCTTTCTTTTGGGAGAGAGGAAGTCAGCTTCCTTTAATGTCATGAGCATTACAGATCTACCATACTCCAGGTCTGGCCCCACTCCTAAGAGTTGTTGGTCAACAAATACTGGACTCAGCGAGGCTTAGAAAAATAGAAAGAAAAAAAAAAAGAAAGAAGAAAAGCCAAAAAGTTGGGAGAGTAGGGAGGTGAGGACATAGAGGAGCTGAGAATATTATGAATGTGATTAAATACATTATAAATTTTGAATGAATTGATGGAAATATTATTTTAAAATTCAGTATCATATTTGATGAATACAAAATTGTTTGAAAATCTTTACATGTTAGTTAACAGAGCTAAATATTCTTACTAAAGAAATAAAATATAATAGTGAAACAAGAAAAGGCAATTTTTGTTATTATTTGCATATGATATGTCTATTTAAATAGAGAACTCAAGGGGATAATCTGCAAAACTATGAGAATTAATATTGAAGTTCATTACAATGATTGGATACAAATTAAATGGTGATGTTGATAGTTTTTCTGCATAGCAGAAATAACCAATTAGAGTACATAATGAGAAAAGGTACTATTCACATTATAGTAACATCTTATTAAGAAATCCACATAATCTACATGATCAGTTTTATGATACTTTACAAAGCAATAGAAATAAAATTGGCAATACGATATGAAGAGACTGTACTGAGTAGCACTGAAGTTTGTAAAATATGCACATAGCTTCCAAAGTAATTATGCATTAATAAAATGTTATTTGGTACCATGAAGAAAAAATTCTAAATTTGATCTGGAAGAACAAGTAGGTAAAGATATAAGTGAACATTATGGGAAAAAAATAACATCTTTACTATAATAAAAAGGTGTTTAAATATGATGTTAAAATATTCTGTGGTTCTGATCGAGAAATTAGAGTTAAATTAACAGAACAGAATAGAGAATAATGCAACAACACACTGGAACATGTATAGAAATTTGTTCATAAAATGTATGCCACCAACCAAGGATCACAAGAGGGAGGATTTTAAAGTAATAGTATAGGTACAATTAACAACTCTGCTAAAAAATGGAGGATCCTACACCACAACCTATAATGCATAAATCCTCGTGTGAAGTAAGTAGGGGATTTTAAAATACTGAAAGAAGAAAGCAACACTATTTAGCTCTTTTTTTATCTGTCACTGGGACAGCCAAATAGTTCTTTTTAATAGTTTCTTTTTCTATTTCAGGTTATAGTACAATTGCATCATTTCTCCCTTTCCTTTCCTCGCTCTAAACCCTCCCTTCCTTAGTATTCTTTCAAATTCATGGTCTCTTTTTCTTTAACTGTTCATATATACATATACATACATACATATACACACATATATATACACACATATGTATATATATATATTCTGCTCAGTCTATATAATGTGACTTGTATGCATATGTTCTCAGTGTTAACCATTTGGTATTAGTACACCAATTGGTATTGACATAACCATATATTCTGATATAACTGATGTTCTCTGCAGAAGACTATCTCTCTGCTCTCAGCATTCCTTAGTCTCCTGTAGTTCCTGGTCTAGGAATGAGGCCTCCTCAGTTGTGCCATCCTCCCGTTCATATTAACTTGTCTATTGGTGTTATCTTTGTTCAGGTAATACTGAATGAGGTAGACCCAACCAAGAAAGACAAACATTGCAGCTTATCTCTCATCTGAAGTTCCTATCTTCTAAACTTTAGATGTGAATGTATAACCTGGAGTAACTGTACAAACCAGGAAAGTAAAAATGGACCATTTTGGGGGCAAGAGGAGCAATGGAGACATAATAGTAGGTACAAGTAGTCTGAAAGGTGAAATGGAGAGACAATGTAGGAGGAGTTAAAATTGGGGAAGAAATGGAGATAAATATAGAAGAGGGCAAAATAACAAGTATTTCTGAAAAACATAAGCAACAATACTATTAACTACCTATAACCACCTCTAATACACATAAATAACAAAAATGTGTATATGTATATACACATGTGTGTATAAGCTTGTGCACACACATGCACATACACACATATGTACCTATACATATATGGATTAGATATCCTAAATGAAAATTTTTCATTTGGGCCAACAATGTTCTCTCCAATAGTCGTAGAACATCTAACAAAAACTCAGCACCAGGCATGAGAAACATTCTTGTGAGTTATTTTTCAGGGTTGTTTAAAGGACTCCCAAAACATTATAAGCTACTGCTATTGTCTTTGGTTGCTCCCCTGAGGTGAATGGTAAGTCCTTATTGCTGAAGATACCATATACATCAGGTATTTGTCCCTGAGATCAAAAAGTTGTATATGACCTGAAAGCTGGTATTTCACAAGCTTTCACAAGAGGGAAGCAACTAACATTACTACCCAGCTACAATTGCCTATGAACGACACTAACAACCAGCATGACATAATAACCCTAAGTTGGCAGTAATGGCACACATATATTAGTGTTAATCAATGGGTCTCCCACTCAACAAAAGGGAAATAATACCTGGTATTGAAAACCTAGCTAATTACCTAGGGCTAGAAACACCATGGGTCTTGACAAACATACAGCCAACACTTTAAAAAACCAGCATAAACCTAAATGCACTTTAACTGTTTGTTCTTATTCTAATAAATTAGTCCTCACTTGTTATCAAGGAAACTTTTCTTTCTAGCAGAGACCATTACAGAAACCCAAGACAAACCAAAATTCAGAGTTGTAGAGCCCAGTCCCAACTAATAAGTCACAACATCACTCCTGTATCTAAGGCTCAGAGATCATTGTGGGAGAGGAACCAGAAAGACTGTAAAAGCCAGAGGAACAGGGAGTTTTTCATGATATTGTATTTTCTAGAAATGTCAGATGCTATACCTATGACATCTTGCCTATGTGGCTGTCTAAGCCACAACTATGTATATACAGAATCACTTCTATACAGGAGTGATTCAACTATGTCCAGAGATACATGGCACTCTATGAGCTAAAGTCATATCTATAAAGTGCATTCTGTAAACACCATTCACTTTTTCCACTTGCTGGAAGTTGAAAATTTATTCTTTTTAAAGATGCACAAATCATGAAAGAACTACTTAAATTCACTTTGTCCAGTGTAGGCTATACAGTTTTGGCTATTTAACAAGAGTTTCCAGAAACCTAGTGATCCAAAGATTATACATGAGATCAAACTTTGGTAGGCATAAAATAGTAATAGACATAGTAATTCTAAAAACTATCAATGTGCTTCATTAAGAATTTAATATTTGTTTATATCAAAAAGCTGATAATAAATTGAGTCAATTTTCTACTGGTGAATATATTTAAAATGACAAAGTGTCAAAATTGTTATTACAGTTTTCATGGATTTTTTTGCATTTCAATTTAGTTAAAAAGATAAATGTCAAGGTAGAAAAATGAAAAGCATTATAAAATTTGTAGAAGAAACAAACATGACAGGATATTTTTCAATTAACTTGTGGTGGAATATAATATATTTAAGCATTCCTAAATAATATACTAAAGAGTTGCTAGTATCTGAGTGAGTATGTATATATTAGTATTATTAACAACATTTATAAGAATACCATTATGGTCATATGAGGCAATATAAAAGATATTTCAAATAAATTATTTAGTGTGTTTGAAAGAAATTTGCCATGGTGGTAAATGCTGAGTGAAAGAACAATGTTCATATATCTGAACACAGTACTCTAATTAGTTTAAGATACTGATGGCTTCTAGCATAGAGTAGAAAACATTGTGATAATTTATACAACTTATATAAAACTTTAATATCAGATTAAATGGTAAATGATTACAGATCTAGAATAAAGTGTACAGATGCAGTTATCCTAGAAGAGATTATGCATGGTAATTAAAAATTGGATTCACATTAAAGTGTATACTAATGAGGAAAGGATTAGAAATTAATGGTATATTGTATTCAGTTTCTAGAATATAAATATCACAATTATGTTTTTATAGAATATTAGTAAGTAAAAATGCTCATGATATGATTGATATCCTGTGCTAATATGGATATGAACTTTAAATAATAATTGAAAATTCATATGGGTGTTTAAATGTGTTCACTCATTCCTATGTATTCTATTTCAAAGTTATCAGTTTAAATGTTTTTGTAATTGTTGTTTTTACATTTTCGAGACAGGTCTCATGTAGCTCAGAATGGCCTTGAACCAGTTATATAGCCAGAGAAGGCTCCGAACTCCTGATCCTTCCTTCTCTATCTCTTAAATGATAGAATTTTAGGTGTTTGTCACTATGCCAATCTTAAATGTGTTAGTTTTGTAAATGAGTCTTTTCTTAGTTAGGGTTTCTATTGCTGTGATGAACACCATGATCAGAACAATGCAGGGATAAAAGGGTTTATTTGATTTACATATCCTGCATCACAGTCCATCTAGGCAAACCAGGAACTCTAAGTGGACAGGAACGTGGAGGCAAGAGCTGATGCAGAAGCCTGGAGGGGTGATGCTTACCAGATTGCTCCTCATGGATTGCTCATCCTACTCTCTTATAGCACTCAGGACCACCAGCACAGCTGTGTCTCATCCCAGAGTGAACTAAGCCCTTCCACATCAATCACTAATTAAGAAAATGCTCTGCCAGCATTTTTCTTATGGACACATTTTTCTCAACTGAGGTTCCCTCCTCTCAGATGACTTTAGCCTATGTCAAGTTTACATAAAATAAGCCATTATAGTATTTAATTCTTTACTAGATTTTCTAAACTAATCGTGGTTATTTTTTATAGGAAATAGTGGTACAGAATAAATTGATTGTTAACAATCCCATCAATACTTCTTTCATCCTGATTTCAATATGTCTGGATTATTACCTATGAAGCTGTTATCTAACAGAGTATATTGACCTGGACTGTCAAGATTGGAATAGTTTTCAAGCACTATGGGTATGCAATCATACATCTATATCTGTAATTCTAAGTTATTTTACAAATTATTGTCTCCTTGTGTCATATAAGGGCTCAGGCTTTGAAGCTTAAAGTTTGAAGGGTACATTTTCAACAAGAGGTGAGAAAACAGACAGTATACATATACATATATATATAAAATCATATATATATAATCATATATATATGATTATAAATCTATCAAATTATCAATAAATCAATGAGTCTTATTTCTATGTATTTATTTAACAAATGTTCAGTGTATTCATATATTGTTTTCTGTCATCATTAGGCATGGTCCCTGCTCATTGTAAGTCTTCCACAGCTTAATATTAAGCAAAAGGAACCAAGGTAGAACCCTGAATTCCAAATGTCTGGGTGTAACAATAATAGTATTCATTTACTTTGGATAATTATGATGGCAAACAAGTTAAGCTAACATTCTCATATGCCATATTTTTTTAAGTCAGGAAATAACTTCACTCTGACACGAAGCATGCCCATTTCTCACTATTTGCCATGATGTTTGTCTCAAGTGTTCCATTGTGTGATTTCGCTGTGGAGAACAGTCAGCAACTGTTCACTCAAGTGGCTTCTGCAGAGTGAAGCCACAGAACAAGGAGAGAAAAACTCATCTGTTAAAATACCCTAAAGACTATATTCTAAATGCATGAAGCAACGCTCATGGAAGCTAGAACAGATTATTAACAAAGGGAGTGGTTCATTGGCATTTTCTTAACATTAAAAAAAATAATTTATAGAGTTATAATTTACATTTCATAAAATTTATAATCTCAAGTACAGAGTCCAATGCTTGTAGTCTAGTCACAGTTTAGTAACCATCATCACAATCTAAGTTTAAAAAATTTTCATTGTTAAGAACTTTTATTTAAAAATTTCCCAAGAATAAGTTTTGGGGAACAAAGTATTCTTGCCATATGTGTGAATCAAAGCAGTCTGGTGAGTATTGTTCCTAATATTAAAAACAGTAAAATAGGGCTCTCTGGTCCTTTGCTGGTTTCTTCATCAAATGGGTAAATAGCAAAATATGACTGAATTGTGTATGTTCTTTTGGGAGTCTTAGTGTATTACCCACTCTTGTTGCAGGTTATGCCACTTCAGCTGGTATTGGGTCCAGAAATTTACCATGACTTGTACATGACACAATGACTAGACTGTAAATTCTCTGACCTAATCAATGGATTACCCTCTTAACTGATCGCACTAATGGAAGATGCTGGAAAATAGGAGGTGGAAATCCAATGGAAGGAAAGTTACCAGAGGCATGCTCTAGAAGGACTTCTCTTGTCCTTGGTTCCTTCTTGTCTTATAACTTCTGCTCTCCAGCTGCCATGAGATGAGCACGTCTTTTCCTCCACATCCTCTGCCATGACGCTCCACCTCATCTCACACTTAAAAGCAACAAATAGTGATGTGTGGACTGACACTCCCAAAGTCCTATGCTGAGGTAAGTCCTTCATTTTTAAAATGTTTCTCTCAGGTTCTTGTTGCAGCAGTGAAAAAGCTAACTAACACTAAATAAAAGCACGACCCGTGGCCTTATTGATCATTAAAAGAGGAAGAAAACCTTTTTCCTGCTATTTTTTTTACACTGTGCCTCCACATTTGCAGAGCCTTAGAATGAGGTGGCTTCTCCTTCTAAATTCCAGAGATATGCAGTCTTTCAGATAATCTCAAATGGAGAATTTACTCTGCTTTTTAAACAATTACTTTGAGAGACGAGGGAATTGCAGAAAGAGTTATTCAGTGGAGGGAAATAAATATGATTTCCCCCTCACATATCATAGAATTTAAAAATTTCCAACCAGTGTTGTTCATTAGTACAGAGAAATTTTGTCAAAACTGTGACATAAAGCCAGTTGATAGAATTTGTAATTTTCAAAAAAAGCTGTACCTTTCAATAAAACGTTTCAAAATCAACCCGAATCCCAATGTTTTGGAACCAGTTGCTTCCAGCTGCAAAGTTCCCATTTTCTAGTCATTTTATGAAGCCAGGCTGTGGTGTAATTATTAAGACAGTAAGGAAGTGAATGAAACCAGTAAGAAAACTGGGATCAGATTATTATTGGTTTCTAAAGGTAAGTATAATTTCAGTTTATAAGAAAATCAGTATCGACTAAAATATAAATGAATCCTCTCTTCAAAAGAGAAATGGTGTTGAGCCTTCATTACTTTAGTTGAAAGGGTGATAGTCTCCTATTCTTTAAAACAGAAAAGTCTGAGTCCCTAAACAATCAACCAAACTTTTTCTATGTACTCTCAATAGCCTTGGGCAAAGATGTTCATCCAGTATGCCTCATTTTCCCTATCTGAAGAATGGCAATAATGATGCTTACCTGCCTTTCAGGAGTATTATGAGGCATAATTAGTTGTAAGTATTTTGCAGATGAAGAATTCATTGTAAACTCTAAGTACCATTATTATGGCAATTTTATGAGAGGTATGTAATTGTATTTTTTTATTTTCAAAATATTGCAGTTTTCCATCTGTCATTTGTAATTCATCAAGCAGAAGCTAAACTTGAATTTTCTCACATTATCCTGGTATGGAATGGATCTAAGCAAGAATCATGATACCATGTTTCCAAGTTCCTTGCTGTTGTCTCTGAAAAGTCAGTCAGCAAACAAACACATTAAACAGATCATATATAACCACTGTCAGACACAGGCATATTTCTGGAAATACTATGGTGAAAATCAGGAGTGACCATGTCTGAGAGTGTTAGCATGGCCTCACTTTGTCTCCGTATTAGTCAAAATCCATTTGTCTTCTTCCTTACTTTTCCTCTCCCTTGCTCCTGTTGCCAACATATCCCCTTGCCTTCTCTTTGTTCATTTAAAAGAAGTCGAAAATTCAAACAGAACAATTTCATATGAACATGAATACTACTTCCTTTTCTTCACTGTATCAGACATGGCTCATTTTGTTTCCTGGTTTGTTTGCTTTTTTACACATGACTTTCCTCATCTTGTCTCTTTCTGCTAGGACCTTCTTCATTTTAATGGTGAGCAACAAATAAAGACACACTACAGCAGGCCAAAGCACAATTGTCTCCCTGTACATGTGCTTGACAAATGCCCTGTTTCAGCTAAAAAAGATGTATAACGGTTCCCTCGTACTAAATTTCGTGGTGAAAATCTTTAATAACTAAAACTGACTATAATTTCCTCCTTTCGACTGTTCTATTTCAGGGCCTCATAAATCCTTTTTATTGATTAGTTTTACACAGAACATTGGAGAGCTCTAAACACAAGAAATTAAACTGAATGACAGGTGGATTTCTTCTCATAGTCTTTCAGCTAACCAGCAACAGAGGGTAGTGGGTAACATTATAGACATTTCTTTTTATTTTTAATAATTCTTCTAATGTGCATAAAATTAATTTTTATCCCGAACTTAATTGCAGAATTGAATGGAAAACAACTCAAACATTATTTCATTTTATTTTTGCCTTCTTGAAGTATTACATTTAAATTCATGTGACAATATATATGATTTCATTAGGAGAAATAATAGAATTAATAATCAAAATGATTTGGTATAATGTTGTGAAACTGGTAAGTTAATCTCTTATATGGAAGTTTGAAACACCTCTTGCTGTCTTTCTTGAACATAGAAAAGACACTTTAGTTTTGGATTTAAGTAATGGATTAAGTAATGCACTGTCTATGATACATTTGCATGAGGAAATACTTTCTACTCTAAAACATTAACGTGGCACGAAGCATTAAAATACTCAAATGCATAAAAATGGATTGTTGTTGTCTGGAAATAACATGAAGCTCTCACATCTCATACTCCAGGGGTGACTTCATAGAGGCCTAGCGTGACAAACTGTGGCTCCAAGAACAGCATGGACAATAACCATTAGTTTTGGTTGCAGAGAACAGAATGGCAAATGGCCCTGAGGTAACTGGTGTTTCTGTATCTTTAGGTAACGTGATGTTAACTCTCAAAGGATAAGGAACTTATTCATGGAATAAACCAAAAGAAAGCCAAATCAGTCGAAGGAGGTAGAAAAGCTGAATGTGAAGCAGGAAGGGTTGCAGGAACCATGCAGTGTATGAAGATTCAGCTCAGCAAAAGAAACATGCAACATAGAGAAGAAAAGGGAAATTTAACACTACCCCCCTAGATAAAAGAAAAGTCCCAATAACAAAGACCGAAAAATAAGAAGTATTATGTTCTGTATTTGAAATGTCTCTCACAAGCTAGTGTTTGATTGGTCAGTCCCCACTCTGTGGTGCTAATTTGAAGGCTGTGGAGCCTTTATTGGGTAGCGTAAGAGTGGATGAGGCAGGTCATCAGAAGTAGCCCTTTGAAAGTTAGACTCCCACAGGTCCCAGCCTGTGTTCTCTGCTCCATGTCTGTAGCTATGTGAGGACCACCACAGTGAAGGCTACTCTTACCACTGTGCACTTTCCTTTCATGATCAAAACTAAGGCAGGCTAGAAAGCAGGGAATATGGGTACATAGGAAATGTTAAGGACCTTTTATCCTGGATTCTGATTTAAGATTCACACCAGCTGATAAGTAAAAAATTTGATACTGTTAACTTTTTCTGTGAAGGTCACTAACATAAAAATAATATTACATTATGTTAAATAGCAATGATGCTGTCTTCAGAAACCAATGTGTATGAACTCATTCTTTTTCCTGGACATGCTTGGGAATCTTAATCAAGAAAGTTAACATTATCTCCAGTAAACACATTCTTTCTTCTTTCATCCCTGTGACTCAGTTTCACAGTGATTTTTTTCCTAGCATTGTGGGAAACAGAGTTGGGAAGCATAGCTCCTCTCTTACCTGTGGCAGCCTGGGGATGCTCCACACTTTTGGGGATCCTGACTCAGACCAAATCAGGATTTATGATTTCAATGCAGAAAAAAATTTTAGGACTACCTGAAGAAGAATTGGATCTCAATGAAAATACTTTAATCAGATTTAAGTACCAGGGTTGAGAGAAAGCATGATTTTCAGGAAGAGTGACACACCCCAGAATATAGAGTGGGGATATACCAGGGTTGAGAGAAAGCGTGATTCTCAGGAAGAGAGACACACCCCAGAATATAGAGTGGGGATATACTTCTGTCGTTACTTGTCTCTCAAGCAGTATTTTGAACTTTGGACTTTTGAAAAGTAGTGAGATTCTTTAGTCTAGAAAGTCTTTTAAATATGAACTAAATAAATTTTACCTTATGAGGCTGATATGAGCTTTTAGCGTCCAGACACATAATGTTATTTGTTTGAATCTGAAGCATCTTCAATAATATTTTTCAAGCAGTCTCCAACCTGCAATAATTTAAGACCAGTAGGAGAAGAGACTGACTGGCAGAAGTAGCTGCTAGAGATGTGTCTTTGAAAGCTGTACCTGCCTCTGTTTATGACTTGTGTTGTTTGTTTCATGTCCTCTGTTTTGTGAACACCTGAATCATGTCCTTGCTGAATCATGGACTCAGCCACTCCTACATCTACATATTTCCTGCCATGATAGCCTAAACTCACTCTGAAATTATGATCTTGAATGGTCTGAGTTCTTAGTCCTAAAGAGAACATTTATAGCACCCCTCTGATGTTTAGGAAGCATCATGGAAGAAGAGGAAGGAAGACAGTAAAAGCTGGCCAATAGTGTGATGAGTGGTGAAATCCCGCCTTCTGAGTGGATAGCCTTAGCTAAAATGAGCACAGTGGCAGCAGTTGTCTATGCTTGCACAAGACTGGTCTCATCAGCAATCAGTCATAATTGAGGGAGATGCTCATAGCCCTATCTGTCCACACCAAATGACTGGATACTGATAGATTCCACAAAGGGAAAAAGATGGCACTGGTTAAACTCAGTCTCCTCTCTCTCTCTCTCTCTCTCTCTCTCTCTCTCTCTCTCTCTCTCCCTCTCTCTCCCTCTCCCTCTCTCTCTCCCTCTCTCTCCCTCTCCCTCTCTCTCTCTCCTCTCTCTCCCTCTCCCTCTCTCCCTCTCTCTCCCTCTTTCTCAACTCTCTCTCTCTCTCTCTCTCTCTCTCTCTCTCTCTCTCTCTCTCTCTCTCACACACACACACACACACACAAAGTCAAAATAATGTGAACATGGAAAAGGCAAATGTAGGGGAGTAATAGGAGTAGACTGGGTGGAACAGAAGAAAGAGGATAGAGGATGAGAGTAATGAAAATGCATTACATATTGTGCCTGTATAAATTGTCAGATAACAAGTGTAATTAGTTGTACAGAAAAGTAGACCATTTCTCCCACTTGCAGCGTTCCTTCCTTGCCTGGAGGTCTCTGTGTAGGGTTGAGGCCTCTTAGACTTTACATCATTCACATTAGCATGTCTGTCTTTGGTGAGCTCATGTGTAGGCAGTCATATTGGTGAGGCTTTATGGGTGTAGCTTTTGACATTCCTAGGAAACACGATGACACAGCCCTTATAATCTTTCTGATACCTCTTCTGCAGTGAACCCCAGGCCTTAGGTGTGTGAGTATATTGTAGGTGTATCCACTGGGACAGGGCTTCACAATTTGGCATTTTGATTTGTTGTGATTTTCTGTAATGGTCCCCTTCTGTTACAAAGAGAAGTTTCCTTGATATGGGGTGAGGACTGCACTTACTTGTGGGTATAAAGACAACTGTTCAGAATGTAGTTAGAGATTATGCTGGAGCAAGAGAAATAGTCTTCCCCAGGGAAGAGTCCATCAGTTGATTATCCAATACCAGCCTTGAAAACATGCATAGAAGTAACATCATAGAAACCTAGTAGGTTGTACTTATTTATTATTTAGTAATAGTATTTATTTATTATTTAGTAGTATATACATAAATTCATTCACATACATACACCTAAATAAACACATACACATAGACACAGACACACACGCATGACATAGTCACAGACACAGACATAGGACACAGAGTCACAGACACAGGTCATAAAGAGTCACAGACACAGACACAGGTCACAGAGTCAGAGACACAGGTCACAAATAGGGTCACAGACACAGGCACAGACACAGTCACAAACTGGCACAGACGCAGACACACAGGGACAAAGACACTGACACTCAGAGAAATAGTCACACACACCACACACACACACACACACACAAAGAGAGAGAGAGAGAGAGAGACAGACAGACAGACAGACAGACAGACAAAGTCAGAGACACATTCACAGATACAGGTACAGTCATAGACACAGACACACAGAGACACAGTCACAGACACAGATGCACAGATGCAGGCACACACATAGGCACAGTCACAGACACATGACACTGACAGAGTCACAGATACACAGATAGTCATACAAAGATACATCACACAGACACACAGACACAAACACAAAATGACACTGACACATATTGGTGAAATTATTTTGGCCACTCCACGTACTTAAAAGGATATTTATTTAATGGCGTAACTCACAAATTAAGTGATAGGTAGGTCACAGGGCCTGGGAAAAGTGTATCGCAGTCCAGCGGTATTCTCTGGAGCTCTGCTCAACTGCACCTCCAATGTTCAGCATCCCAGCACAGAGAGAGCGCTGGCCCATCCAGCTCTCGGGTCTCCAGGTGCCACCACTGGCCCCGCCTCATAGGCGTGACAGTTGCCAGAGTCTCAATGGGGGTTGGAACTTCCAGATCCAAGCTGGAATGGCTACCCACTACATCTCCCCCTTTTTGTCTAAATGAGAAGGTTCTAAACTAATATAAGACTATATACAAAGGAATGGTTATTAAATGTTGTTCAGGAATAATAAGGGATAATGACCTAGATAAGATGGAACTACAAAAAATGCAAACAATATCAAGCAAGAAACACATACTAAAATCCAGAAAAGTATAGAGCATAGGTAAATGGCATGTTATAAAGATCATTCGAAGGTGTCCTATCCTAAAGAACCTGAATCTAATACTTAATATGTTCTATCTAAGATATTATATATACTAAGTTGTAACTATAACTGCTAGGCGGTAATGAGGTGTCTACCAGTGGCACATTACGCTGTGTGGTAGATTTAGTCTTTACTAGTATTTAAAAAAAGGTTTCTGGGCTACACGCTGCTTTGATAAAAGCTTAGTCCCACTATTTCTGAGACTTGATGACTCACAAAACTGGCAGAAAACGCCATGTTGGTAAGCTGAAATGGGCGGAGCCAGCAGCCACAGCTCCATTTCAGTCTTAGAAGACTGCAGTTTAAAGCAATAGATTTGCAATACTTAGGCTTGAAAGAGACAAAAAAAGATAAATTAATATAAAAAAGCCACGTAAAGATGAATATTACACAGACAATCTGGATTGTGTTGTCTTTGGAATTTTTTTTGTTTGTTTGTTTGTTTGGTTTTTTGAGACAGGGTTTCTCTGTGTAGCTTTGCGCCTTTCCTGGGACGCACTTGGTAGCCCAGGCTGGCCTTGAACTCACAGAGATCCACCTGGCTCTGCCTCCCAAATGCTGGGATTAAAGGCGTGCGCCACCACCGCCTGGCCGTCTTTGGAATTTTTAACTGCAAAAAAAATTTGATAGAAAAAGATGTTGAATTAAACCAATATGTATATTTTAAAGGTAACTTGACTTCAAAATTTGGATTTAAGGATATGTTGCTTTGGCAAAGAGGTTCTGCTTATGTTTCCACAGAAAGCCAGAGGCTGTGGATTTGTTCCAGATTAAGATACATCAGGTTTCACCAGCCAAGACCCCCTGAAAGGTCTTCGAAGACACCATGGCCCAGATGATCTAACATCCAGAGCGGTTTCAAGGCAACTGGTTCACACAATACAGCCTCACGGACTACCCCATAAACCTAAAATTTTCTTTGCATCCCCATAAGATACAGTACCCCCCTCCAGCAGGAAGTAGTAAGAGATGCTATGCCCAAATTCCCAAATATACCAAGCTGGCCTTAAAGGTGGAATTGGCTCACTCCCTCTCTAAACCCAGACATATTGCTTTAAAAAAAAAATGGTTAAGAGATTCTTGTGTCCCAAATGAGAAGAGCCCTCTGGTGTGGGACAGAGAAACACCAATATTTTTATTTAAAACAGGTTGATTATAAATGTGATCTCTTTCTAAAAAAAGAAAAGGGGATATGATATAGATATATAGAAGGATATAGAGATGATAAAAGGGTAGATTAATGAACCTACTTTTAAAGAACAACTTGTTTAAAATGTTTTACATTGGTATAGATTTTAGTTTATGTTTAAAATGTATTACATTGGTATAAATTTTAGTTCATTCATACAAACTTGAAGTTAATTTTGTTATACTGAATATATATATATATATATATATATATATATTTCTATTCTTGTTTGAGGTATTATGTTTATGTAACTCATTTAAAATTGTAATGGATAATTAAGAAATAGATTAATAATTAGTCATCTATGATAATCATATTTATAGCCATGTTAGTTAAGTCTTCTAGGTATACATAGATATATTTCAGATAGATAGGTAATCTTCAAACACTTCATAGACCTAGAGAATATGGCATTTAAATAACTTAGAATTCTGTTGACATGAGACACAATTGCTCCTGGCTGTACCAATTTGATTCCGAGAGAATGTTGGGCTTCTAAGACATTTCCATTTGGAAGTTTGTCTTCTTGGCACAAAATGGCCTACTGGGAAAAGAACTGCCCTTGCCTTGATGGCTGACAATATGAATACAATGCTGTCCTTTCTGGACAAGCGGGACACAAGGAAAGTGACCACTGTACTCTGCCAAGACAGGGTAAGATGGTCTTTCAGAATTCCTGCTTTTGAAGATGGTCTGTCAGATACTCTAGGCCTATAGCCAATTTGATTGCACCAACATGCTGAGAAACATGAGGTGACTGTCCAGGCTGCCAGCTGTCTTGGTCTACTCTTGCAAGATTCCCAAAAATTGCTTGCATCCATCTACCATTTCTCAGGTACCATTAAGTTCCTTCTCAGGTCTTTGATGTGGTTAAAGACTAGATAGTTGTAATTTCCTTAGTTATGATAAAAGATAAATTAGATATAAAACCTTAAACTCACAAATATAAGATAGATAGGACATCTTCTTTAATATTGTAACTAATTCTTGCTTGATAATTGTTTTGTTATATGTAATTTTACCATGTTAAAGTTAAAACCTTCCTTTTTTAAAAAAGAAGAAAAGGGGAAGTGCTGTGGATATTGCTCTATCTAAATAAAACACTGATGGCCAATGACCAGACAGGAAGTATAGGTGGGACAAGGAGAGAGAAGAATTGGGGAAACAGGAAGAAGGGAGGAGAGACACTGCAGCCATGGCCAGGACAAGCAGCATGTAAAGATCCCGGTAAGCCACCAGCCACGTGGCAAGGTATAGATTTACAGAAATGGGTTAATTTAAGATATAAGAACAGTTAGCAAGAAGCCTGCCACGGCCATACAGTTTATAAGTAATATAAGTGTCTGAGTGATTATTTTATACGTGGATTGTGGGACTGCGTGGCTTGGTGGAACCTGGAGAAAAGCTCTCCAGCAACAGACACAGACACATCACACACTTAGAGACACAGACACACAGATACAGACACACAGACACAGTCACAGACATACACTCACACACCTAGACACGGACACAGACACACAGACACAGTCACTCACTTAGACAGAGACACAGACACAGACACACACTCACACACTTAGGCACAGACACAGACACACAGACACAGTCACAGTCACAGACACACACTCATACACTTAGACACAGATACATAACACAGATAAAGTTACAGAGATGTGACACAGACACACACAAATAGTCTTAGAGACACACACACACACAGAAAACACACAGACCCAGGCACTGACCCATACATATCCATATATACATGCAACAATTCATGTGAAAAGAAGCCATGAATGAAAAAAAAAGCAAGGAAGTGTATAAGGAAGGGTATCTGAGATAATTTTGAGGGAAGAAAAGGAAGGAAGAAATGATACATTATCTCAAAAAAATATAAATTAAATTTGTCTTAACATAATTAGCAGAAAATTTCTTGATAAATATAAAAATAAAAATAAAATCCTAAGAATAATTTTTATCACTGGTACATTTGAATAATTTCAAAAATGGATTAAATATCCACACATGCCACGAGGGTTAACAAAACTCAGTGCATAAGAATAAAACAGTTAATCCCACTGGCTTCTCATAGTCCCACTTAAGGGTTCTTCCATGTGAGGCAGCTCTTCTGTCACTGCCTTCTGAGTGCACCCTTGACTCCTTTTACATGTGTAAGTAATGCCACACATGCACACCTTTTAGAGGGCAAAGTGCTTGGTGAAAGTTGGACATCATTGGTGGCTCATCTGCCCTCCGTACCTATGGGTGGCTTATCCCGAAGCCATGAGAGTACTATGAGTCCTGTTTGCCCTCCTTTTCTCCCTCCGAGGAAGAGCAAAGATTATTAGTTAGATCTTCCTCTTTGCATAAAGCATGTCTCCAGAGAAAGGATAGATGGACATGTATGAGTTATTATTTTAGGACCATTTATCATGTTCTAAAACAAGGCCCCTCGTCCACTGAAGGGTGAAAGCCGGTTTCAGCTTCCCATCAGATGACTCTTACCAACAGAGCTGCTTGCATTGAGAGAGACAGGAATAGGGGCATGTGAGAAAAAAAAAGCCTCTCAACTGCACAAAGAATGACTTTATAGGAGACCTTCAAACACTGCAGATCAGCCCACATCCTGATGATCATTATTGAGACATCTGTATTCACTTCACACTGACCCAGGCACTAATCAGCCAGGAAGTGCAACAAGCCCTGGTAGAAAGTATACAAAGATAAAGTGCCAAATGGTATGAATATTAAAATCATAAATACAATAAAACAAGATAATGAGTGTCCTCAATTATAATAAAGCTAAAGCCCAATTAAAACATAACCACTGACTTATTATTCAGAATTTTTTAAGAGATCATATTTAGCTGATTTGTTACACTCATTTCCCTTTGAAAGATTTCATCATCACTCTTTTTTGCATATCCACTTTAAGAAGATTCATTTATCCATCTAATTGAATAATTAGGCTTTTTTGATTAATTGTGTTAAATAGTTTCATGTCATGGGTATCCTCTCTCTGAACTGCTTTTGTATTGTCTTCTGTGTCTTGACGCTACTGCAGTAAATTATAAGCAGTCTCTACTTTGCCTCCTCCTTTGCTGCAGCCAAAGAATACTGGAGCAAGTTGGTTTCCTCTCAGTTCCCCACATCATCCCTCGCGTTCTCTTTGCTTTCACAGCTGCAAATCATTCTGAGCTTCATCATACGTGATTTATTTTAAGCAATGGGACTATAAAATAATTGTGGTCTTCCACCCCCTTATGTTCATCCTTGTCATCACATGCAAGCTTCATAGCTTCAAAGGTTTCCCCAGGGGTCCTAGCCTAGCAGAGAATCCTGATTATAAGTGACATTTGAGTGGATTTTTAGAATTAGTTTATTAACAATTATACCCAACCCAAGGATCTTTATTAACAGTATGAAGACAGTAGTCCCAGACCAATCCCATTGCCACTATGCTTGGTACAAAGACAATTTCCCACAGGGGAAATGATCTCAGAGATCACCTGAAGGTCAACATCAGGGGAGGAGTCCTCCTCCTAAGGTTGGCAATCCTGAAATTATAGAAGCCATTCTAGAGAGTGGCTGAAAGATACTTCTTTCAGTGACAGCCATGTTGCTTCTCCCTCCGACATTTACATTGAGGCATTAGACATACAGGCCTATCAACTAGGATTTGACTGCCACGTATCTTCCACATACCTCACCCACTAATCCTGCTTCTACAGAAGACACTAAAGTGTACCACTTCTATTGCTTTGAATACAAACTAGGCTGTCACTTGTTCCTTAAAATGATTTAATTGACTCATAATCATTCATAATTTTCCTTGAACATTGCTTTTTTTTTCTTACCCACAGACTGGTGCATTTGTAATTGCTTCTTAAATATCAACATTTCACAGGTGACAATTTTAGAAATGTGGCATGAGTGGGATCATTTCAGCTCTTAAGGGCCAGTGACTGAGAAGTCTCAAATTGTGTTACATGTAGGTGAGAGCATGGCTTATGCTTTATGTTTAGGAGTAAATCATGTCTGTCTAATTATGATATGCAACCAGGTAAGGCTTTGTATGAATTTGGATCAGAACACCTAGTTTTGGATTAAATGTAAATAGAATTGAATGATTAACACTCTAGGAAGGGTGTCGGAGTGCATCTTTCCCTGTGTTTTACCAGACATTGGGGAACAAACCAGGGAGTAGCATAATTATTTTTTAAAAAAGCATCTGTGATTGCAGAACTCAATTATGGCGATTTCATATATTGATTAACCTGGTTTTATTTAAAGGTAATGACTGTGCTGCCATTTGATTTCTAAGAAAAGAGCACATTTTGTTTTAAGGGCTTGTAATACTGAAGATTATGGGTAAGTCAAGTATCAGGGCAAGGTGATTACTTAACATCTGTGACCAAGTAAAAGGCTAAAGGAGAAAATCAGCCAACATCTGCACTGTCAGTAAAATACTTGGGGGAAAAAACACAAGTGAAGTGTGATTAATCACCATGGTTGTATGATTGAGTCAATTGACTGTTACTTTTTCATGATGATTAATCAGCTACAAAAATTATAATTGTCCCACTTCTAGTGGCTGCATGCTGTGCCCGATGACATCAGCTGGGGCTATAGATACTCAATGTGTGGTTTTCAAAAGAATATGCAAATATGACCGGGTAAGGAGGGGTGGGGCTTCAATGGCATTGTAAGAAACACCACGAGTCCTTGCCCTTCTATTATGGTTAGAATTTTTTTTAGCAGCTTTCAGAGAAGGCATTTCTTGTGCCATTATGACTATTTCATAACCTCATTTCTACAAGGGAAAATTAGAGAAACCCATTTCTGCAAATTGGCCATTGTGATCTTGCACAGGAAATGGTCAGATCTCTAGTGATTTATTTTCTTTTTTTCCACTGATTTCTTTTGTGAATACTGCAGAATGGTGACATAAATATATATTCAAGGAATGGTACTCCAGAGTAGGCAGTAGCTGGGGTCCTGGCTTTCAGCAGTTTACATGTTTGACTTCCTTAGTACATTGATGAAGTAAGCCATAGAAATCCTTATCTATTCAGTACTAAAAGGAGCATCTGCTTCTGAGATACAATGTGTCATGAATTGCTAGTATCAACAGGCTTGTTTTGAGATGTGATATTTTAAAATGGTTAATTCATAAATTCCAACAGCTTCAAGGCAGAGACAACTTTGTGGTTGATTCTACTTACCTATTTTCCCTGAGAAGTACTAAGATGATTTAACACAAGATGAAGCAAACACCATGTTTCTCCAGGTTAGGGGAGCCTGGTACCACTTTGAATGTATTCAGAGGGTGGAGTGAAGCTTTTGATCATCATTCTATTTCACATCCACTCATCTCCTTAAATGATTATCTTCGTGGTTAATGTTGAGGATGTAATGAACAAAGGCATGACAAAATAGCCAAATTGATGAATTATACACAAGTAACTTGAGTTTCCTCAGGGTGAATGCAAACTTACTGCCATTCCTCAGTAGGACAACACATGGCAGGAAAAGCATCCTACATACATTTCCCATTCTATACTCATGATCTTTCTAAGATTAAGTTTGGGCTCAGACTTCCAAACCAGGGTAATTTCCATTTAAAAACCTTTAGTGATGATATTTTTTAAAAAATTCATGCTTTGCATTCATTAAAAGTAAAAAAAAATGGTTTTAAATTTCTTCACTGCTAGATCTACAAGGTAACCCCTTTCTGAGCCCTCAGCTGCATGTAAGGTTCCCACAAATGATCTGTAATGAGGGCTTCATTTTGCACATACAGTATCTTCCCTTTAAGGTTCAAGAAACAGAACAAATTTGTCAAAAGCACTCTTATTTTAGCATGCTGATTTTTCTTCTAAATCAAAGCATGAAGATGACTGGGGATACCTTATCAAAAGAGGGTCTTAGCATATTTATTTATTTTGATAAGATACAAATGTATAAACACAGATCAGCCCCCAATTTATTTATTTATTTAACATTAAATATGAGTTATTAACATCTCATATATATGGATATATAGAGATATCTATACATTCTCTAAATCCATAAAAGACTCAAGTCTTTCTAACTTCTTGTATTTAGATAAGAAAGAGAAGCATTGGAGCTGCAGTCTCCTGAACCTTCTCTGGGTACTCACTAATTGTTAATTATTAGGGACTAACTAAGTCACTGAAGTGAGTCATTTGGCTGGTGTCTCAAATGCTGTCATTTACTACTACACAAATCAGCCTTGTGATAGAGTGTCTTTAAATTAGGTTACAACCATGCAGTTATTGGACAGGGAGTAATTGATAAAACCATTAGTAACACTTGTAGAGATAACAGCTAGAAAAATCATGCAACCATAATTATTCCTAATGGATACATGCTATAAATTGTGGAAAGAAGAAAATCTTGCATTATCTTTCAATCAAATCTGACAGTGCTGGGAGATTACCATGCACTAAATGCTTGTGTGTGAGAGAGTGACCTATCACAATCTCTTTGCTTTCCTTTTAATTTTTTCATCAAATTATGGGGTTTTCATTTTTGATTTCTCTCTCTGGTAGCTTTCAGTACAAGTCAAATGCATGTCTTTTATTAGTTGTTTTTTTTTTTGTGAACTTTAAAATCTATGTATTTTTCAATCACATATAAGACACAGTGAAACATTTCGAATTGTAACAATAGAGTTAGGGTGTGAGGCAAAGAATTCCAAGTCACAGTACATTATTTGGGGGCATGTAACATGGCTGTGACTTTGGATGCCACTTTCATGTCAGCAGAGAAAGACTTGCATTGTAATTTAAAAACACAATTGCTGACTTACATTTCCATTCTTCCCCATGTGGCAGAATATAAGATGACAAATCTATATGGAGAAAATACAAAGAACTAAGTCTCAACTTTAACAAAGCTTTCTTTCTCTATTGACACTTTCTGTGACATGTCCTAAGACACATAAAAATGCTAGCAGCAGGAAGGAAATACACATATGTCTTTTCTGAGTATAAAGTGTCTTAAGTATGTAAATAAAAGACCCTGCTTTTCATTTCCTTTGTGGACATGACAAACATCGTGTCATATGAAAACCATTTGTCCTGTTTCTATCATGAAGACATTTAAATTGTAAGGAATTAGCAATTGCATTGCCTAATTTTCTCAAGAATCGGATGTATAGGGAATTCAAGTAGTTTTTTAAACTTAAAAAATTGTTGTAGGAAAACCTATATTTAAAACACAGGTCCAATATCTCTCAGTTAATATTAGCTTCAATTAATCACAAAGATTGTGGATGCATTTTATTGTATACTAGATTCTATAGGACTTTGTACATGCTAAGCATTCAAAATGTATCAAATAAATTAGAATTAACATAGTAACAGAGAGTATAGCTATACAGTTTATACATATGAATGATAAATATGAGATTTCTTTATTTTCTCTGAGCACTAGGCATTGAGAAAGAACATGAGGAGTGACTGTGAAATCCTATAAACCGACACATATGAGTATGTGCATAGCTACTGACACCTCAGCCCTTTTCCCATCTCTCCCACAATGTTCCCAAGGAAACAGTAGGCTTGGATGGAGACACACTTTCAAAAAGGACTAATATGACAGAAGAATCTGAGGAGCATCTGTGTGAGCACACTATCAAAATGATGAGAAAGAGTATAACAAAAAAGTAATCAGACTTGTTGCCTGATTAACTTTGCTTCATGATTACCTTTTGTTTTTGTAATTTCTTAATACAAAAATTTAAAAAAGAAAATTTTAAATTACAGACCATTATGACTCCTTATTCTAATAAATTTAAGAAGAAATCATGATTCTAGAGAGACTGCTTAGTGGGCAAGAGTGCTTTCTGGGGAAATATGAGGACCTCGGTTTGAATCCTCAGTACTCTCTTAAGAAGCTAGACATGCTGAGTGTGCCTTTAAGCCCAGTGTTGGAGTAGCAAAAATAGGTGGATCTAGAGGTTCACTAGATAGTCAGCTTATCCAAACCCTGCAAGATTCAGGTTTAGTGAAAGACCTTGTCTTAAAGGAATAAGATGGAAGGGGGGTAGTCAATGTCTTCATCTGACCTCCACATAGGCGTGCATGGCCACTCGCAGCCACCCACAAAGACATACACCCCATAATAAAAGCTGAAAGGAAGGATTTACTACTGAAAAAAATATACAACAGCTCCTACTCCACCATAGACCAAGTTAGCATCTTGAAACCCAAGTAAGTTTGCCCCTACCCTGCCCACACTGGTCTAGTTTAACTCCAACTGCCCCTCCTCTCTTCATCACAATATTTTGGTCCACAACTCTGGCAGAAGCCTTCCACCCCATCAGAGGCCAGCCAGTTCCCTGAAAACCAGGTAAGCCACCACCATTATCTTTGTACCCTCCCAGCATAACCACAAGTACCCCTCCTCTCCATGTAACCTTATCCCTGCCCACACCTTTAACAGGAACCTTCTACCCCATCAGAGTCCAGGCCAGCATCCTGAACCCCAGGTAAGACCTCCTTACCATGTCTGCCCAACCACCCCTCCTCTCCTTGAGACCATATCCAATAGCCAGGGAAATACGTCACCACCAGAGCCCAGCCATCCCACTAAATGAAGCTCTGGATATTCTAACACAGCTGAAGCATAAGGAAATGACCTCAAAATCATCTTTATGACAAAGACATGGGCCTTAAGGAAAGGAGTAAATCTCATAGAAAACACAAGCAAAAAAATTGGAAGAAATAAATAATCTCTTACAGAATATCAAGAACACCAAGAAAAAACAAACAGTTGATGGAAATGAATAAAACTATTCAAGATTTGAAAATGGACAAAGAAGCAATAAAAAAACTGAGGGAATTCTGGAAATGAAAAATCTATGTAAGCAAACAGGAACTACAAACACAAGTGTCACCCAAAGAATACAAGAGAAGGAAGAAAGAATCTCAGGTATTGAACACATGATAGAAGAAATAGATACATCAGTCAAGGACAGTGTTAAACCTAACAAATTCCTCATACAAAAGGTCCAGGAAATCTGGGACACCATGAAAAGTGCAAACCTAAGAATAGTAGGAATAGAAGAAGGAAATTCCAAACTCAAAAGCACTGAAAATATTTTAAACAAAATCACAGAAGAAAAATTTCCTAACCTAGAGAAGGACATGCATGTAATGGTACAAGAAACTTACAGAACATCAAATAGATTGGGCCAGAAAAGAAAGACACCTTGCCACATAATAAAACACTAAACACACAGAAAAAAGAAAGAATACTAAAAGCTACAAGAGAAAAAGGCCAAATAACATATAAAAGCAGACCAATATTAGAATTACACCTGAATTCTCAATGGAGACTCTAAAGGACAGAAGGGCCTGGCCTGTACAGATGAGCCACAGACTCTAAGAAACTGCCAGCCCAGATTACTATAACCAGCAAACTTTCAATCACCATAAATGGAGAAAAAATACATTCAATGAAAAAGTTAAATGAAAACAATATCTATCCACAAATCCAGCCCTAAAATACACACTAGAAGGAAAATTCCAACAACAACAAAACAACAGGAATTAACAATCATTGGTCATGGATATTTCTCAATATCAATAGACTCAATATTCTCCATCAAAAAGTCATAGACTAACCGAATGGATGTGAACACAAGATCCATTCTTCTTCTGCATACAAAAACACACCTCAACATCAAGGAGAGATATTACTTCAAAGTAAAGGGATCAAAATAGATAATCCAAGCAAATGACTCCAAGAAGCAAGCTAGTGTAGTTATTCTAATATCTAAAACAATAAACTTCAAATCAAAATTAATCAAAAGAGATGGGAAAGGACATTTTATATTCTTCAAAGGAAAAATCCACCAAGATGACATCTCAATTCTCTACATCTCTTCCCCAAACACAAGGGAACCCATGTTTGTAAAGGAAATACTACTACAGCTTAAATCATACGTTGACCCTCACAATCTGATAGTGGGAAACTCCAGTACCACACTCTCACCAATGGACAGATCATCCAGACAGAAACTAAACAGAGAAATACTGGAGCTGACAGACCTTATGAACTAAACAAACTTAACAGATATACATATAACATTTCACCCAAATACAAAAGAATATACTTTCTTCTCAGCACCTCATGGAACAGTCTCCAAAATTGACCACATACTTTGTCACAAAGAAAGTTTCAACAGATACAAGAAAATTGAAATAACCCCTGCATTCTATCAGACCATCATGGATTAAACCTGGATTTCACAATAGGAGGACAAAACAGAAAGTCTACAAACTCAAGGAAACTAAACAACTCTCTACTGAATTACTGCATCAAGGAAGAAAGAATGGAAGAAATTAAAGACTTCATAGAACAGTGAAAATGAATGCACGACATACCCAAACTTATGGGACACAATAAAAGTGGTGCTAAGAGAAAAATTCATAGTACTAAGCCCTTCATAGAGAATTTGGAGAGACCTCATGCTAGTGAGTTAACACCACACCTCAAAGGTCTAAAACAAAAAGGAACACACCCAAGTAGAATAGACAGCAGGAAATAATCAAATTGAGAACTGAATCAGTAAAACAGAAAGTAAGAGAACAACACACACACACACAAAAAAAAAAAATCACTGAAACAAGTTGATTCTTCGAGAAAATGAACAAGAGGGGCAAACCCTATCCAAACTAACTAAAAGACAGAGAGACATCCAAATTAATAAAATTGGAAATTAAAGGGGTAATAATAACAGACAGTGAGAAAATTTGAAGGATAATTAGGTCTTATTTCAAAAACCTATACTCCACAAAATTGGAAAATATACAAAAAATGGAAAAATTTCTTGATAGATACCACTTACCAAAACTGAATCAAGATCTGATAAACAATTTAAATAAACCTATAACCTCTAAGGAAATGGAATCCATTATTAAAATTGTCCTAACCAAAATAATACCAGGGCCAGGTGGTTTTAGTACAGAATTCCACCAGACTCTCAAAGAAGAGATAATACCAAAACTCCTCAAAGTATTCCACAGTTTGAAGCAGAAGGAACATTGCTAAATTCTTTTCATGAGACCATATTTACTCTGATACTCAAACCACAAAAAGACTCAACATAAAGAATTACAGACCAATTTCACTCATGAACACTGATGCCAAATACTCAACAAAGTACTCACAAAACAAATCCAAGAACATGTTAAAAAAGATCACCAAAATCAAAAAGTGTTCATCCTAGAGATACAGGAATGATTGAACATATGAAAATCTGTCAAATTTGTCACTGTATTCTACAATATAATAAATTGAAAGAAAAAACTCACCTGATCATCTCATTAGATGCAAAAAAAAGCCTTTGACAAAATCCAACACCCCTTCATGATTAAAAAGTCTTGGCAAGATCAGGGGTACAAGGGACATTCCTAAACATAATAAAATCATCATAAAATTAAACATCAAATTAAATTAAGAGAAACTCAAAGCAATTCCACTAAAATCAGGAACAAGACAGGGCTCTCCACTTTCTCCATATCTTCAATATAGTACTTGAAGTTCTAGCTAGGGCAATAAGACAACTAAAGGAGATCAGGGAAGAAGTCAAAATATTATTATTCACTGACAATATGATATTATACATAAGTGACCCCTAAAATTCTACCAGTGAACTCCTACATCTGATAAGCACCTTTAGTCAGGTGGCTGGATATAAGATTAACTCAAAAAATTAGTAGCCCTCCTATATACAAAATGATAAATGGGCTGAGAAAAGACTCAGGGAATCAACACCCTTCACAATAGCCACAAATAATACAAAATATCTTTATGTAACACTAATCAAGCAAGCAAAAGATTTGTATGAAAAGAACTTCAAGTCTTTGAAGAAAGAAATTGGTGAAGATATCATAAGATGGAAAAATTTCCCATGTTCATAGATCTCGGTATGATTAACATAGCAAAAGGGCTGTTTACAAAAAGCAATATACAGATTCAATGCAATCCCCATCAAAATCCCAACACAATTTTTCAGACCTAGAAAGAACAATACTCAACTTCATATAGAAATATAAAAAACCTAGGATAGTGAAAACAATCTGGTAGAATAAAAAACTTGCAGAAATATTACCATCCCTGATTTCAAGCTCTACTACTGAACTATAGTTCTAAAAACTATATGAAATTGGCATAAAATAGACAGGTAGATCACTGGAATGGAATTGAAAACCCAGCAGTAAATCCACACACCTATGGACCCCTGATTTTTGACAAAGAAGCTAAAATTATACAGTGGAGGAAAGCAAAGCATCTTCAACAAATGGTGCTGGTAAAACTGGATATCAGCATGTAGTAGGATGCAAATAGATCCATATCTATCACCATGCACAAAACTCAAGTCCAGGTGGATCAAAGACCTGAACATAAATCCAGATACACTGAACCTGATAGAAGAGAAAGTGGGAAATGGCCTGAATGCATTGGCACCAGAGACAATTTCCTGAATAGAACAACAATAGCACCCACACAATGGTTGACAATAATAAATGGAACTTCATGAATCTGAAAAGCTTCAGTAAGGGAAAGGGCACTGTTAGAAGGACAAAATGACATCCCACAGAATGGGAAAAGATCTTCACCAACCCCACATATGACAGAGGGCTGATTTCCAAAAGAGATAAAGAACTCAAGAAACAAAATTAAAACTCAAATAATCCAATTTTAAAATGGGGATACAGATCTAAACAGAATTCTCAACAGAAGATTCTCAAATACCAAGAAACACTTAAATGTTTAACATCCATAACCATCAGGAAAATGCAAATCAAAATGACTATGAGATTCCATCTTACACCTGTCCAATTAGCTAAGATAAAAAACACAAGTGATAGCTCTTGCTGGAGAGGATGTGGAGCAAGGGGAAGACTCAACCATTGCTGCTGGAGGTGCAAAATTGTACAGCCACTTTGGACATCAATATGGTGGTTTCTCAGAAAACAGAGAATCAATCTACCCCAAGACCAAGCTCTACCACTGAAGGCTGCTCAATGTTCACAACAGCTTAATTTGAATTAACCAGAATCTGCAAATAATCTAGATGTCTCTCAAATGAAAAGTGAATAAAGAAAGTGTGGTACATTTTCACAATGAAGTACTACTCAGCTGTTAAAAATAATGACATCATGAAATTTGAAGGCAAATGGATGGAACTAGAAAAAAATCACCCCAAGTGAGGTAACCCGGACCCAGAAACTACTCACATATAAGTGGATATTAACTGTAAACTAAAAGATAACCATGCTTCAATTCACAGACCTGGATAGGCTAGGTAACAAGGGGGACTCAAGGTGAGGGGCAGGACTTGGAAGGGGAAATAGAAGAGATTTCATTAATGGAATGGATGTGGATGGTGATGGAAATATGAGGGATCAGGTGAGGTATTGTAGGGGGAGAGTCCTGAAAGAGACAGCTGGAAAGGAAGTACATTTCAGAGTGAGGTTGAAACCTGTTGCAAGGGAAACTCCCAGAAATCCACAAAAATGACCCCAGGACTCCTAGCAATAGCAGAGACATAGCCTGAACTGGCCATTGTGTGTGACTATGCAAGTCTTCCTGTGGAGGGATTTGGACACCAACCCAGCCTTCGACCTGTAGTCTAACCTGACTATGGGATGTACTTGGCTAATGGCAGCACAGAGATTGTGGGAGTGGCCAACCAATGACTAGTCCAGGCTGAAACCCATGCCACAAGAGTGACCCCACCCCTGATACTGCCTGGAGTGTCAGGACCCAGAGGCTGGATGGCCCAGAGACCTAGACTAGAAAAAAACAGGACTGGAGGAGAAAAAAATGTCAGTGTAATGATTCTTCATGATACTCGGCTATACTCATAGATTGGTGCCTAGCCCAATTGTCATCCGAGAGGCTTCATCCGGCAACTGATGGAAACAGATGGAGATGCACAACCAAACATTAGACTGAGCTTGGGGAATCCTGCAGAAGAGGAGGAGAAAGGATTGTAGGAGACAAAGTTGTGAAGGACACCATAAGAAAATCCACATATTCAACTAACCTGGGCTCACAGGGGCTCACAGACCCTGAACTAACAACCAGGGAGCCTGCATGGGACTGAACTGGGTCCTCTACATACATGTGAGAGTTGCATAGCTTCGTCTTCTTGTGGGACTCCTAACAGTGGGAGAAGGTGCTGTCTCTGACTCTTGTGGGACTCCTAACAGTGGGAGCAGGGGCTGTCTCTGACTCTTTTGCTGCCTTTTGGAACTCTAATTCTCATATTTGGTTGCCTTTCCCAGCCTTAATACAAGGGGAGGTGCTTTGTCTTCCTGCTATTTGATATGTCATATTTTATTAATATTCGCGGGAGACCTGCCCCTTTCTGATGGAGAGGGCAGAGGGGACATGGGGGATGAGAGCTGGGAGGAGACATGAGAAGGGTAACTTTGGTCAGGATGTAATATATGTAAATACATTAAAAATAAACAAACATCAGAAAGAAGTAATACTATACTAGACTTCTAAACACAACCTGACAGAGCTCAGAAGAGAAATGCAATCAAACAATAAACATTTCATAAATCATGTCCGAAAAAATGAAGCGTAAAGTAACAGAATAGGCAGAACTGCAAGAAGTCAGTACCATGCAGTTCAGATGTGCAAAAAAAAAATCATATAAAATAGACTGTAAAAGGCTAATAGATCAAGGAGGGTAAAGGATCAAAGAGCATTGTGTGTGTGAGTGGGTGTTATATAGATACAAATAATATATAATGTGTGAGTGTGTTGTTACATATGCATATGCACATACATATGTATATGTATATGTATATGTGTGTGTGTGTGTGTGTGTGTGTGTGTGTGTGTGTGTGTGTGTAAAAGGATAGTCTGCCAATGGAACAGAAATGACAGTAAAAGCTGTAATAGAAGAAAGTTTCCAGATAAAAGAAAAGGAGATATGGAAAAATCCAAATATTATATGAGATTTCTGAAGAAGGAGCATACATTTGGTGCAACCAAAGTCATGTCTCTATCTATTCATTCACCTACTGAGGTTTTTTTTGTTGTTGTTTTTGAGCCTCTCATATGACACATATACACTTAAATAACTGGAATTGTCGTCCTAAGAGTAAAATTCCTATGAGAAGGTGACCGAAACTGTTAACATATACGAGCTGCAACCCAAAATGTTCACAGACACCTCAATTTTTCAAAAACAACGAATAAATGTTTATGGAATATAGAAAGAAAAAGGTTTGATTGACTCCAGAATTTTATGGCTTGTGAATTGTAACAGATGCCTGAAAACCATAGGGAAAATGTTCCACAACCTGCAGAATTCAAGAGCAAAGGAACCCAGAGGCCTTTTGAAAAGAACTATTAGATGATAATATCTATCTATAAATCAAAATATATAACTTGGAAATGAGGAAGCATGTGGTATAAAACAGCTATTAGAATTTATGGGTTAGAGGTAAGTGGAAATCTTGAAACTTTAAAATAATAACACAACTAGCTCAAACAAGGAGATTGTCAAGGAGGATACACATAACAAAACATAAGTCCATTCAACTTTTTTATGGTTGTTTGAGAAGGGTGTGGCCATAAGTACACATACTTAAAAATAGTAAAATTAGTGAAGACGTTTCAGTCATTTTGTTAGGCATTGAACAATAACAAAAGAACAGTATTGAGTTTGTGTGTTTCATTTACAGTCTTCAAGGTGCTAATACATACTCTAATTGGTCCACAAATAAAAAGCTTTTTATAAACTCAAACTGCGAGGAGAACTGAGGGATATTTCCAAAACCAACAACAATATTCACGTCACAAAATATTAAACTAAGACAGGTCATGTGTTATGGTGAAACATGAATGGGCTGCATTTACCTCTGCAAAGATAGTTATACTGAATAGCATCATATAAATCAGATTTATGCAGTATATAAGACATATATCTAACAGACACATTTTATATGGGTAGAAAATAAATTAATTCAAATAAACGAAAGCAGAAGAGCAAAGGGATGAAGACAAACAGAAAAGAAGTGGGTAGGGGGAATCCACAAACGTGGCTGAGATAAATGTAAAACATGCTATAAAAATCATCTTTGCAAGGTTAAGGAGAATAAATCACAAGAGATGTGACAAGGGTGTGTTCAATGACAAAGCACCAAAATTCTTAGGGCAAAAAATGCCTAGCATCTCAAAGACTGCAAGAACATGGCTTAGTCCCTCACCAATCCAATGGGTTCACACAAGCTGAGATGATGAAAAAGAAATGATTTGGGAACAAGGAGGGAACCATACACTAGAAACTGTTAGCTCTTAGACACCCCTGGACTATATTTGGAAATACTTATATTATTAGGTCACAATGCAAAATCATAATAAAAATATACAATTACCATTAACTGCATTCTATAATTTCATATAATCACAAGATGATATTAAAAGCAGAAATTAATATTGATATTCTAAGCTTAAATCTTGTAACAGGAATTTTAAAATGTAGTCTCTTAAAAGTACTACAAAAATAAATAAAAACATAAAGGAAACTTAAAACTAAGTTGGAGAATACAGAGAAAACAAAACTATATAAATATTCAATAGACCAGATTTCATTTTTAGAGGAAATTATGGGGCATTACAGAGTCACAACATCATGTATTACAATATTACAGAGTCAGAAAAATAAAACTGAAAGGAGATATGGTGTGAGTGAGAAAAGATAAGTTGACAGAAGGAAAAAGTTGAAATCATGAAGCTGCCAACTGAAAAGAACAAACCAAAATAAAACTGATAAATCAATTCTCTGTGGTTGGAACACAGAGAGAATATACACCAGAAATAATAACTTTGATGTGCTCACAAATACAGTGGATCTAAAAGATGTACTGCCCAAGTCTATGAAAAAATGTTTAATAAATTCATAATGTGAATATCTTTTTAAAATAAAATTATCAAGAGCTAGAGAAGGACTTGTGATTCTTATTTTTAGATAATATCAAAGCATATTTCATTTCCATCTTAACAACTTATTTTGGAAAAATATCAAAGTATGTTTCATTTACATCTTAACAGTACTAAACCTCATGATGGTTGTGAAAAATGAAATCCAGCCAAAGGATTTTATTTTTGTGTCTTAATTGTACAAAGTCAAAGGTTTCTTTACATTGTTTTCATACATGCACATAATACATGTTGATTATATTCATCCTATTCATTATCATCTCCTCTGCCTACATTTCTTTTCCCCTATTCCTTATAGCTCCCTTGGTAAACACATTTTTAATCTGCCCTTCAAGCTCATTACTGAATGTGACAAACTTGGAGACTATTATCTCCGTCACTTCACATGACAGTAGATGTAAGCCCAAATAACTAAAGAGAAGTGGAAGGAATACTTCATTCTGAGAGCTTCACTGATAATGTCTTATGCAGTTACTAATTCTAGGAAACTTTCCTAAGACTTTAAGTGAAGAAATTCATCATGAGTATTTCTTAGTATTTTGTCATAGAAATATTTTCTCTACTTTTGAGATCTTCATGATAAAACATAAATTTGAAAAAGAAAAATAATGATATAGAAACATAACAGTGTGTTGGCTGCAAAATTTCCCCTTCACATGTATGAACTAACTAGCACTTATTTGTTTTCCTTTTGAAATAGGATTGCTAACAGTTTGTTGTATTGATATTTACAGTACTAAGCTTTTCCTTCATGAGTGGGTAGAGAATGCTATCTCCAACTTTGAATACTGAAGTGTTGTCTTCTTTCACATTTTGTCCTAGGCCTAGCTGCCTCCTCTTAAAAAAATCTCTGTGGTGATATTTTATTTATGCTGAAATGTGGTGATATTTTATTTCTGCTTTAATAAATAAAGCTTGCCTGGAGATCAGGGGGGAAAAGGCCAGTCATTTTAAGTAAACAAAGTCAGGCAGCACATGCCTTTAATAAGATCAATTAGCAGGCAGTGTCTCTCTGTGTTCAAGGCCATACTAGGGAACAGAACCAAGCATGGTGACACATGCCTTTAATCCCAACACCAACCATAGACACCTGGAGGTCTGTACAGACAGATAGTGACAAAGGAGTGAGGTAGCTTGGCTAAGATAGCCAATGAGAGGGCAGAACAGCAAGGCAATAAAGGCCTGGGTAAGACAGGAAGTAGCTTGCATTCGAAAGCTGCAGAGTTGGTGAGGTAAGGTTGACTGGTGGCTATTCCTATTTCCCTAGTCTCTAAGGCTTTCACCCCCTATATTTGACTCGATGTTTTTTATTTAATAAGACGATTTAGAAATTTATCTACAAGCCTCTTTTCCACTGTATGTATGTACTTTATTCTCATGGCAGCAAATCTGTACTGAAAAACATCACTATAGCCTTAACTGGTAATGTAACTATAATTCATTTTTGTGTATTTATTTTATCAACATTATACATATAGGTTAAGCATACCTAATTCAAAAATTTGAAATTCAAAGCACTTAAAACTTTTAAACATTTTTAATGCTAACATTAAAGCACAGGTAGAAAAACCTACATTTGATTTTATGTGATGGGTTATAGTAAGTATGTAGGAATGCTTATATAAAATTCATGTTGAACATTAGAAATAAATGTATGTATGAGGTACACAAGAAATGTAAAACATTAGTGAATTTCAATTTAAACTTTGGTATCATAAGCAAATTGTCTATTTCATCTATATGTAATCATTTCAAAATTATTAAAACTCCCAATCCTAAGCATCAATGTTGGTTTAACAAAACAATAATTACAAATCTGTAAGTATCATAGGACAAAAGGCTATTCGTTTTCTGTCTGGAACAATGCAGTTTTATTTAAAGAGAGATTTGGGGGTATGCTGGAAAACCTGAAGGGAAACACTGGTTACATTTAATCTCTCTTCCTATTTGTGTCTAACTGACAAACATAATTTATTGAATGTTCCAGTGACCTGGTTAGTAGTACATTGAGGGAACATGAAACAGTTACATATTCAATGACAAAAAAAGACAACATAAGCTGAAAGAAAGAGGGAAGAGTCACAAAAATTACTTTAAATCTTATGAAAATTAAAGCAATTATTGAATTGAAAGCATCAGTATAAGAGAATGAAGTTAATTAAGGAAGTTTCTGACAGTTGTTAGGCTCTGAACAGTTAAAGGACAAGAGCATTCTTGAGGAAATAGTGGATGGTTCCTGTTTTGTTGATTCAGAAGTCTTACAATTCTTGTGTATTGTAAGACTGATTACAAACCAAGCCAATATATCTACACATTTAGGAAATATGTGATAAGCATTAGAACAGTGATTGTTTTCCTTTGATATAAAAGCAGGTGGTTCTATAACACAAAATTCCTAACATACTGCCTTAACTGATCTTTTTATGTACTTTATGGTGATTAACTCATTAATTTGCAGTATAATGCTTTGGGAAAGATGAAGAGGGAATAGAGAGTGCATAAGAGAGAGGTGTAGAAGATCATATTTGGTCACACAATTAGTTAGCAGAAGAGGCAAAAATGAACTATGTCAGAAATCCTCAGCCATAGGCAGCTGTGGCCACAGTCAAAACATCCATCAGTGAACATATTATGTTTTTTTTAATGACATGTTAATGGTTTTTTTTTAAATCCTCTTCTGGCTTAGGATCTAAACTAGTATGTGAGTATCACAAATTAAGTCAGTTAAATTAGTTCCAGTGAAACCCTTTGTCCTTTAAATGAAAAATTAACTAACTTGGTACATAGATCAGAACCACACTAGCTTTAATACACTCAGATTCATATAAACCTTACACTTCCCTGGAGAAAGTTGAGTATCTAAAGATTTAATTCAAGTTCCAAGGTCAAGCTAAATAGATCTGAATTTCTTCTTAAAATGGGAGTTTCATTCCAATAAGTATCTGACTTCAATTTATTGCTACTTCTCATATTGGGATGGCATGGCCCAGGTCAGGAAAGAAAGATCAAATCACACTTTTTTTCTTCAGAGAAATGTCCTAGAAAGGTTATTTTTCCAATGGCCAAGCAGAGGGCAAATAAGCAATTAAGTGAGCATCTCTGTCCAAGAAGGCGAGGTGGTTTTGAATTGCTTTCTGTGAATGGTACCCTGTTTCATTCTTAAAGAAGATTGACAACTGTGGATGCATTTAACTACGTTTTGTGGGCTTGAATGTTTGCTGAAAAACATGTGACAAAACAAAAACTATTTTAAACAAGATTTATGAAAAAAGAAAATTTATTTTCATTCTACATGAAAAATAACAGGTCAAAATTATTAGATATGAACTTATAAAAAAACTTCCCTTACCCTGTAATGATGATCATATTTCCCTTTTGCTGTTATTTTTGTTATTGTTTACTGGTGTTAAATAATTCCACATACTTTATAAGAATTCTAACTATTCAAATAGATGCCATACCTAGTATTGAAATCATATATAGATGAATTTGTAGAGGTGAGTAGTTGTCCTGACTAAATTACTTTGAGTATATATGTATTTTACCTGCATATATTTACAGTGCACTGGGTGTACCTGGCACTCATGGAGATCAAAAGAAAGCCTTAGATCCCCTAGCACCGATGTTTTGGGAAGCCATGATCCACCATAAGCATGCTGGGAACAAAATCTGTGTTCTTTGCAAAAGCAGTAAACTTTCCTTAACAGGTGAGCCAATGCTCTAACCCCGAGTGTTCCTTACATTTTATTTTTAATATCAGAATTATTACAAATAGGATCTTGCTAAAGGGATATGAATTATGATTTATGAAATCCTACTGAAGTGGGATTTTTTGTTGTATTAGTTTTTCAATAATAGTGATCACAACATATGTTTTGGTAGAATTAATATTCAAAAATTTCATTGCACATGTAGAACCATATTTTTAAAATACTCTTAGATTAGCGCTTATTAAATTTAAGGAAATAATGAATCTCAATTAACAGCATAATTTTTAATCAGGCTTTTAAAATGAACATTTAAAAGCATAACTTAAAAATAGCAAAGTCTTGATTCTGTTACTCAGAAAATTAGATCATTCAAAACACATTTTAGAAATATACAATCTAAAAAATATAGAATGACTTTCCCACAGACCTTTGGAAAGTGATTTCAAAGACAAATGTATCTAGATAATTGGAGTACATGCTTCAGAATATGAGACCCTGAGTAGATGGTGCTCTTTGGAGACCATGCCAGATGAAAGAAATTGCAGATAGGTTATTGCTGAACTTGACAATCAGGCAAGGTTGAAGAAGTGAAGTAGGCAGACATTGGAAGACAGAAAACTGAAGCTGAGAAAAAAGGAGGATTCTGACTAGAGTTAGTTCAAGTACTCAACATTCTTTTCTTTTTATTGTATTTTTTATTATTTAAAACAATCTTTAAATTTAAATATACTTTGATCATATTTTCCTCTTCCTCACTCCCTTCCCATCCAACTTTAAGTTCTTTCATAAAAAATAAAAACCCAATACAACAGCAAAATCTCCCCAAACCAAGAAAATAAAATATAACAACACCCCCAAACAAAACAAAGACAAGAACATCATCAAACTGTAATCAAATAAAAGCACACACAAATGAAATATCGGTCAACTACTCCTGAACATGAGGCCTGCCCTGGAGTGGTTGAGATACTCAATGTCATTCCATTGGAGAAAATTGATTTTCCCTCTCCCAGCAAGTATAAAATGACAGTTCAGTCATTAACCTTTACACTAGTAGCTAGGTTTTCACTCAATCATTTATGTATTCATTTTAAAAAATATAACAATAAAAAATATATTAAGATAAAAAAACTACCATGTTGAAGTTGGAAAAGACAAATCAACAGAAAGAAAAGAGCCCAAGAGAAGGCACAAGAACCCTAGAGCTACCTGTTCACATACTCTGGAATCCATTAAAATTCACTGTGGTGGTATTATGTTCCCCGAAATATTGTGCACCCTAATAAACTTATCTGGGGTCAGAGAACAGAACAGCCACAATATTAAACATTGAGGATAGGCAGTGGTAGCACATGCCTTTAATCCTAGCATTCCAGAGTCAGAGATCTACCTGGACCTCTATGTGTTCAAGGATACAGACAAGCATGGTGACTCATGCCTTTAATCCCAGAAAGTGAGCCTTTAATCGCAGGGAGTGATGGGAGAAAGCAGAAAGGTATATAAGGCGTGAGGACCAGAAACTAGAAGCTTTTAGCTGGTTAAGCTTTCAGGCTTTTGAGAAGCAGTTCAGCTGAGATCCATTTGGATAAGGACACAGAGGGTTCCAGTTTGAGGAAACAGGATCAGCTGAGGAAGTGGCCAGGTGAGGTGGCTATGGCCTGTTCTGCTTCTCTGGTCTTCCAGCATTCACCTCAATACCTGGCTCCAGGTTTGTTTTTATTAATAAGAACTTTTAAGATTCCTGCTACAAATCACTAAATTGGAAGCCTAATATAAACACAGGGGACCAGGGGCAGACACCATGCAGGCCCTGTGGATGCTGCTTCCATCCACTTTGACTCTTACACTCTTTTTCTGTCTCAACTTCTGTGGGATTCCCTAGGCTTGGAGGGGAGGGATTTGATGCAAACATTCTTAGACTGAGTGCTCCAAGGTTTCTCACACTCTGTGTAATATCTGGCTGTGATTATCTATATTAGTTCCCATCTGCTGCAGCAAGAAGCTCCTCTGATGATGCCTGAACAAGGCACTGATCTACAAGTATTGTAAAATATCATTAGGAGTCATTTTATCATTACATTTCCCCCCTTTTTTTAGACCACTATTTTTTTTTTTTGCTTTACCATAGGGCCTTGGGCTATCTAGTTTCAGGTTCTTGGTCACCCAGTTAGTGTCAGGCATGGGTTCCATCTTGTGGAGTGGGCCTTGGGTCAAATCAGATATTGGTTGGTGACTCCCACAAGCTTTGTTCCACCATTGCCCTAGCGTATCTCGCTGGTCGTGCATGACTGTAGATAAAGGATTGTGGGTGGCTTGATATTTACTTTTCTATTTTGATAGCATGGATGATATCTTCCTGTACAAAAGACAGTGACGGAAGGTTCTATGCAGGCACCAGCTTGACCTCTCCATGTTCAATAAGTGTTGTAGGTATCATCTTCAACAATGGGGACTTGCTGTCAACTTGTAGTTGTGTTATTTGGAGATTTCCATTGGACACCTTTAGCCAACAACTCAATTATATGTAATTGAATCTCTGTACTGAAAACTTTGGTGACAAGAGATGGCAAGCTGGAACTCTATCTCCCCTATTATTTGGTAATTTCATTTATATTATCATCAAACATGTATGTTTATTAGGAAGTTTCTATTGTATTAGGTTTCCATACTATCACTCAAAATCTTCTTAGTTTTAGCTATCTCTCCTAATATTCCCTTCTAAATCCTCCTTTCCCCTCCACCTCCCTAAGGATATAGTTAATGTTAACATGAGCTACTATGCTCAGTGTCTTAAGAAAACAGGACCAGGAGGACATTTTAAAAGAACAAATACCTTTTAAAAGAACAAATTTAGAAGAAACATGAATATCACTCGTTTTGGCAATAATGAAAGTGCTGAAAACAATTCAAAGAAAAATATAGGGTCAAAAATTTTGTGTGGATTAGAATGATTATAGCAACACAAGCTTGTATTCTCAGAGAGAATATGTCAGTAAATGTTGCACATGTCCACATCATGGCTTTTCCACTTTTTACTGTCTAGTACCTGGCACCTAAAGCACCTCACAGTTCCTTACTCAGTGCAGAGCTCATGACCGACATATAATTAAGTCAATATATGAGTAAAAGTGAGCAACAGTAATGAAATGATTTTTATGAGCTTCTTTTGATACCCCAAATTGAATTTTCTATTGTATAGTAAAGCAAAATTCCACAGATCAAGTAACTTTTAACCATCAGAAAATTTCTCTGACAACTGAAAGCTGAGAAATTCAAAATCAAAGTGCTGCTAAATTTCATGAGTGGTGGGAGTTTCTTGATCATGGGTGCCATTTCCCTGTGCCTTGACATTGTAGAAGGGACATAACAACTTCACAAGCCTCTTTTGCAAAGACAATAATCCTCATTGCTGTGTTTTAAGTGCATTACTCTTATTGTTTGTGGGTGTATGCGGCATGCATGTTGGGGTGCACGTGTCTATCACAGGATAACTATGTGGAACTAGTTCTCTCTTTCCTCCTCTATGTGGCTTTTAGGGACAGAACTCAGATCATTAGGGTTTTTCGAATCATCAGGTGGCAAGAACACCTTTACCCACTGGGCTATTCTGATGCTCCAGTAATCCCATTCACAAGAACTTTATCTTTGTTACTTAATCACCACCCCAAATGCAACCACAATCACCTTGGGGGATTTCACATAGGGTCTTGATGAGCTACAAACAAGTAGACTCTGGCAACCAGCATTCATCTCTAAAGGTATCATCTTTTCACAAAAGCTAACTCTCAAATAAATTAAACAAGTTGTGCAGAACAATATGTGTTAATATTTATCCAGTCTTGGACCGCAACTCACATCACCAGTGAGGCTACCTGGAAAATGGGACCCCAAGAAAGACATGGAGAAATGGATGAGATCTACATGAACAGCCTGGACATGAGTGGGAGCAATGAAGGGCGAGGGTCAAGGGAAAGAGAGCGGGAGATCCTAGCTGGAACAAGAAAAGAGAGGGAGAACAAGGAATAGGAGACCATGGTAAATGAAGACCACATGAGAAAAGGAGAAAAAGAAGAAACAAAGAGCTAAAGAGGCCCACAGAAATCCACAAAGATACCCCCACAAAAGACTGCTGGCAATGGTTGAGAGACAGCCGGGACTGACCTACTCTGGTGATGGGATGGCCAAACACCCTTATAGTTGTGCCATAAACCCATCCAAGGACTGAGGAATCTGGATGCAGACATCCACAGCTAGGCCCCGCCCGGGTGGAGCACTGGGAGTCTAATTAGTGAGAAAGAGGAGGGTTTATATGAGCAAGAATTGTTGAAACCAAGGTTGGGTAAAGCACAGGGACAAATAACCAAATGAATGGAAACACATGAACTATGAACCAAAGGCTGAGGGGCCCCCAACTGGATCAGGCCCTCTGAATAGGTGAGACAGTCGATTGGCTTGATCTGTTTGGGAGGCATCTAGGCAGTGGTACCAGGTCCTGGGCTCATTGCATGAGTTAGCTGTTTGAAACCTGGGACTTATGCAGGGACGCTTGGCTCAATCTGGGAGGAGGGGACTGGACCTGCCTGGACTGAGTCTATCAGGTCGATCCCAGTCCTCTGGGGAGACCTGATCTGGAGGAGGTGGGAATGGGGGGTGGGCTGGGGGGAAGGGGAGGAGGCATGATGGGAGAGAACAAGGGAATCTGTGGCTATTATGTAGAACTTAACAGTATTGTAAAATAAAAAAAAAATAAAATATAAAAAAATAAATAAATTAAAAAAAATATTTATCCAGTCTTAGGAGTCTTAGATATTCACATTGTCATGGACTTACCAAGAACACCATGGAAGTGTTTCAATAGAAATATAGATGCCTACAAATAGTGTTTAATTTGGTCTTTTTAATACTTATCCATGCCCTCTCTTTTATGCAATTAATGGAGAGCAGGTATCTACTGAAATGTCATGAAGCTAGACAACAAATTAGAAAATAGTGGTTTAAATATATTCTTCTCCACTTTCCTCTGTTGGCAATGAAGCAGAAAAGCTATTAAATCAAGAATTTTAGGTAATAAGTCCTTAGATCCAGAAATTTACATCACAAAGAATCTAAACAATTTAGATGAAGTCAAGAAGTCTGGATGGCCTAAGTGCCTTGAAATTTTCAAATCAAGCTTACATTACCATCACCTTGAACCTTGGAATGGATCTGGCTTTCTAATTGGCAATCCCTATCTGTTCAGCTCCTTTCCTATGCCATTAACACCTTTAGACATCAAGGATACCTTCTTAATCTCTTTTATCCAATCTGGCTTATTTTCTTCCCCATCTGTTCCCATATTGAACATCTGAACTGCTCCTTCTACAGAACTGTAGTAATTTCTATTGTTTCCTCAGCTCATTTTATCAATGCTACCAACTTACTCTACTGCATTAGGGACAACTGAGTGTTGATGGAAAATCAGTGATGGAAGAGACTAAACTCATGGCCATGAACTTCTACTAGACCATAACTGGCCTGCTTCTCTAACTTCTCTACCTGGGCTCTGAGCAACATCCATTGCTTTGCTTTATTGTTTCTCTTCCCTCTAAAGACCCCTTGACTGCACATGGTTTGCTGTGTTAAGTTTGCTTCTGTAACTATACTCTAGAATAATGGAAATTTTAATTTCACATCTCTACTACATTGTGAGTGTCTCAAGGTCAAGTGCCATATCTGATTTGTGTTGTATCTTCAGTATCTGGCAATCTGCCTGAAACTAAGAAGTGAGCAATATATGATGATTTAAGGAAATAGTCAATGAACAGTAATAGCTCAGTTCTCATGGCCCAGTGCAATGAGGAAGGAACATGTCACAGCTTCTTGCAGATCATAAAAACATCAAACAACAACAACAACAACAAAACCCAACAAAAAACAAAATGCCTTCTACATATACAAATATTAATCATTTGTTATTAAAAATACATGTTTCTATAATTTACCCATTTTTTCTGTCATTTAATTTTGAGGTTTATATTTTAAATGTGCTTTAAAATCGCTTAAACACAGAAATCATTACAATCCTTTTTATTTTAACATATTTCCCTGTTATATAAAGACCTGCTTCAGCTCTAATAATTTGTATTTCCGGGTTTTGATTTACTTCAAATGAGATATACTTCTAAATACTAAATACTAAACTGTATTTAAGAGTTCAAAGAAGCCTTCCCAGATCATGGCACATGGCTACTTTCATTTCCCTGTGACTTTCCCAGTGTCATGACATTTGCTCATTAGGATAATGAGTTCAGCAGTTTCACAGGAAAAGATTTGAATTCTTCTTGTGAAGTGAATCATATCATAGAAGAACTCTTCAGAACGCCAACTGCAATATTCTACACAGACTTATGCCTTGCTGGCATCATCTTTTTAAAAATAAATAAATAAATAAATAAATAAGAAAGAAAGAAAGAAAGAAAGAAAGAAAGAAAGAAAGAAAGAAAGAAAGAAAGAAAGAAAGAAAGAAAAAGACAGAAAGAAAACCACCGAGTAGATATTTTTTCACCTGGAATTATCTTCAAAGACTCCTTTGTAGTTGTATTAGTCAGGAAAACTTCAATGTCATTGCCTGAACTTTCCTTTTCCCCACAAGTCCATATATGTTCCATTGTTGCACAAATAAAGAGAGGTGACTGGATGATAAGGGGATTTTTCAGTCCTTTTCAATTAGCTGCAGAATGTTTCTTTAAACTAGCTTGGTTTCTGGTTAGCTGACCCACGGAACAATAGCGCCCACTTTACACTGCACAGACAGTGCTGACAGGGGGATAATGAGAGAAACTGTCTCAGGGTTTCCCATTAACAAGGGTAACCAAAGCCCCCATTGGCCTTGCTAATGGGTAATAGCATATTATGCTATTGCTGAAGGCCTTTAGGAAGTGGCGGACAAAGTTGCTTAATTAGTGGCATCTGAAGTGTTACCACTCCTGCACTCCTGAATCTTCAGTTTCCCTACAGTTTCTAATTATTTTCCTTTGAATGAGAATACAGTACCAGATTTCCCAACTTGATTATGCTTTTCCCCCTCATCTGAATGGGTAATCAAGCACTACTTATTTCAATCAAAATACACTCAAATAGAACCTAACCACAGACATATGAATACAAGCAGTTCTGGTATTGATATTGATTTTCCAGTAAATCATCTTAAGCCCAAATGATCAAAAATCAAGACAGGTCAACATCAAAGAAACAGGAATATTGGCATGAAAGCAAGCTCCGTTGATTGGTACAAATTAAAAGATCATTTATTAGTGATTATGCTGTATAATACTGCCAGTGCCAAATGAATGCAATTAAGATGAAATGGGCCCCTGCAGCTATAGGGGTTAATAAAGACTGAATTCCTAATGATTTTTCCATTAATTATGAAGATGTCCACAAAACAGCTTTAACAAAGTAGTGGCTCCCTCAGACAAATCTTTGTAATCTGGAGGAGACACCTTCTCTAATTGGCCCATTACAAAGATAATGCAAAAGGTTTCCCCAGTTCTTAGTCATTACCTGCTGGATAAGTTGGTAGAAACAGGGTTTAGGTGAAAAAGTAAGGGAGATGATGTTTTTTTTTTTAAAAAAAAAAAAATTCTGGGTAACTCTTATAAGAGCGTGATTAATGGCATTGTTTCAAGCCCAGAAGACTCAGTATTAAGAACATTTCCTACTTTACATAATTAAATCACTCCCATATATACCAGCCCAGTTCTCTTGACTATAAATATGATTTCTGTAAGGACAAAGCAGACAGAAGGAAGGAGGAAAGAAGGGAGGGAGAAAGAAAGACACAAATGTGATGAAATCATAAACAGCTCTGAACTGGATGGAGAACACCCCATTTCCTTCATGGATGGATAGAACAAAAGGAACCCTGCATTCAGTACTCATTTCAGCTTAGAGCTAGAATCTACTGGGGCATTCACTTTGATCTCACAGTTGATACTTCTATCCAAGTCAGACTGCTTTAATCCCAAAGAAATCCCAAAGTACAAAAAATAAATTAATGTAGTAAAATATAAAATATAAATGTCTGGTATTCATAAAAATTTAGATAAACCACTTAAGAAAAGAACATATTTTTAAGAAAAAATTAGTTTTATTTTTTCACTGATATTTGCTAGTTGTGTATCTCTCCTTGAAAACAATTACATGAAGCTGTCAATTTGCTTTTGAAACAAACTCAACTATACAAATGGGTAATGGAAAAAACTGAAAAGTAATCTCTCTCTCTCTCTCTCTCTCTCTCTCTCTCTCTCTCTCTCTCTCTCTCTCTCTTTCTGTGTGTGTATGTGTCGGTCTGCCTGTCTCTCTGTCTGTCTGTCTGCCTGCCTGCCTACATGTTCACATACATGTATTTGAGAGAGAGAAAGTGACATAAATAGACAGAAAGAGAAAGGAGGGGACCGAGACAAAGAAGCAGAGAGAGACATGAAGAAGATGGAGATAGTAAATTTTATAAACACTGCAACTATTAAATCTCAAAAATGACAGAGGGAAAATCTTTCAAGAGGCAGGGATTTACACCATGTTTGATACACTGAGTATTAACTTGTGCAAACACATATCCATATCCTAAGTCATGTTTTTAGTCTCCTCTATGAGTGGCACTCTCAGGTGATGAAGGGCAGCACTGTGCAGATGTGTGTCAGTTTCTATCTCCAAAAAAATGTCTTTATCTAAATCAAGTCCCTTCAATTCTCTGAAACTGTTTTCCTGATTGTGAAATGGACAATTCATATATTCAATCAATAGGAATAAAGTGTAAGCAATACAATATAAGCTAAATTATCAACAGAGTTTCTTTTACAGAGGAAATAGTCAATGCATAGTAGGAAATTCTTGTTCCTCTACTTTAGATCACACATGTTGCATTAAAATAATTTTAATATTATTTTCAAATTGTGTTACTCAGGAAACTAGAGTGTGCAAAACCCACCTCATAAAATCTGAGGTGGCCCTGGCACTAGTTAGTATGTTAGTTTTCACTTAGCTAATTGTGTAAGTGCATTTCCAGAATTGTTGACTGTATCTTCTTGGGCATGTATTTCATGTGTTTGTGGTGTCCAGATACATTCTGGTCCCTGGATTATATACTAATTTATATGAGCAACATATCATAACTAGTAAGGAAAGAAAACTGAGTATGATACTTGGTTTTCATATTATTTTCAAAATATTCAGTGAATTTTCATTGCTAAGTGTTTCTCAACAGAGAAAGATAAATGTAAATATTTTTGAAGGTAATTATTCTTGTGTATGTATGTTGTGTCTGTTCAGTTGTGAAATAAAATGTGTCTTTGTAGAAGGGGACAGAGCTTGAATGCAATGAAAGCAGAGCATAAGCCTCTCCAGGACAGGGCTGGGCAGTCATTACTATTCACAAAGCATGAAGTTCACTCTCAGGACTAAGAAAACTGATAAAACAACCATAAAGGAACTTGCCCCAAGTCAGAATTCATGAAAAACCAAGTATTTGTGGAGGAAGACTCTCCCTCAGAGACTGAAATTGAGCCCAAGTCAGTCCTTTTACTTTCCAGCTTTGATAAGCAGCAAAATTTCTAGCAATATTAAAATATAAATATCTCTATGAAGATTACTTCTCTGGAGGTCATTTTCTGATTTCCTTTAAAGTCATTCAGTTCACTCAAATGTATTCTTCTGAGTGTCTTGACTGTCTTCCTATTGTGCTTCAAGGATAACCACAAGGGCTATGTAGCAAGTGTGTATTTTTTTCCTCAGAAACTATTTCATGTAATAAGAAAAACTGTTATAGCCTCCCAACCTCAGGCTTGAGAGACAAGTGTGTCTGCCTCTCTACTTCAAACAAGGAAACTTTTAGAATTATCATGGTGCTGGCTGACTATTTTTTTTTTCTTTTTCTTTCATTTTACTCCCCCATAGTCTGAATTTGTACTTTTTCAGAGATTCAGTTTTCCAATTTGTATTTTTATTTTGCACATGTTGCTTCAGACTGGTGAAATGTTCATGAATAATGCTAGATTATTTTCATAACTTTGATGCGTGAGAAGAGAGTTGTCCAGAGACATTTTCTGAGAATGGCGCAAACTGTTTGGTAAGTGAGGACAGAGAGATGAGGACACACAGATGGCATGAGAAGTTTTGTGTCAGAGGAATTGGACCTGTGTGTCCCCAGATCTCCATAGCTATCTAGGCTCCTCTGGGAGAAGGTACAATGTTCATGTTTTGTTTTGTTTTTTTCAAATCAGATTTTCCAGTGTCATAGTAATGGTTCAAAAGGAGCTCCATGTTCCTCTTTTCTCTTCTGTTATTTTAATCTTTGATGGTCCCTTTGTTCAGCATTTGATTTTTGTTCATAGATAAATCAGACACCTGAAGATGGCAATTCATGATACATCTCTAAACTTCTAAGCTAACTATAGCAAAATCAGACCTATGATAATTTAGTAACTTGTATAGCATGCTGGCTAATTGGTGCATGAGTCCTGACAGTGAGTGATAACACTTTTTCTGGTTTGTAAATGTGGTAGTTTGAATGTAATTGGCCTCCATAAGCTCATAGACAGTGTCGTTATTAGGAGGTGTGGCTTTGTTGAAGTAGGCATGGCCTTGTTGGAGAAAGTGTTTCACTGTGGAGGTAGGCTTTGAGGTCTCATACATGCTCAAGCCTCACTCAGTAACTCAGTTCACTCCCTGTTGCCTGTGGATCAAGATATAGTACTCTTAGCACCTCCTCCAGCACCATGTCTGCCTTGCATGCTAACAAGTCCCACCATGATGTTAATGAACTAAACCTCTGAAATGTAAGACACTCCAATTAAGTGCTTTCCTTTACAAGGGTTGCCTTGATCATGGTGTCTCTTCATAGCAATAGCAACCCTATCTAAGGCAAGGTTGGTACCAGGGTCTGAGGTATTTCTGTCATAAGTCTGACCATGATTTTGTTTGAAGGAATATGGACCTTGGGATTGTGGATTAAAAACGTAGTTGAACTCGTTAAATGCTGCTTAATAGGCCAAACTAGTAGGAACATGGAAGACAGTGATGCTGGGTGTGATTAGATGAACTTTGGGGGCCTGGCTCAAGAGGTTTCAGAGAAGAAGAATATTAATATGTGGCCTAGAGATAATTCTTGTGATATTTTGGTGAAGATTGTGACTGTTTGTGCCCTTGTCCAAAGAGTCTTCCTGAGGCTAAAGAGTTTGGATTAATTCCTTTGACATAGGAAATCTCAAAACAACCTAGTATAGGCTCTGTTATATGTTTACTAGTGTTAACTCAAGTGAAGATATATAATTAAAAGGAACAAGCTGAGCAAGGAAAAATAGAATATGTAAAATTTGAGGAGAAAAGAAGCACCAGAAATTGTCATGGAGCTAAATAAATCCTCTGTTTAAGGAGATAAACAGATTAAGAAATTGAATAAAGGGTGTGGTGACCACAGGCAAGGTTCCACACAGCTAAATTTCAAACTTGTGAAAAGGAATTAAAGAAAAGCTTAAAGCCAGTTGTGATGGTGCACAACTTTAATTCAGGAACTCAGAAGGCAGAGGCTGGTGGATCTCTGAGTTTGAGGCCAACCTGGTCTACAAAGCAAGTTCTAGAACAGCCAATCTTAGACAATGAAAGAAAAACATGAAAACAGAATGCAGTGAAGATGTAATTGAAAGAGGGGGATATGTTCCAGCCCAGTCTACACCAGAACTTGGCAGCTTTGGCCACATGGTTCTGACTTTTAGAACAGAAGAAAGTAGTTATGGAATATTTCTCTGTGACTAATGAAAACTGCTGAGGCCAGGCATGTGTCAGGGATGACTCTGAATGGAGACCTAAAGAGGTCGTTGTGAGAAGCTGTGAAATTGAAGACTGGATTGCCTTAGAGACCCCAAGATATTGGAGAAGTCAAAGCAATGGGATACCTGTTGAGGAAAGCTACTAACAGGGAGCAGAACCAGCCCAAGAAAGAAGTGTATTGAGTCAACAAACCTGAAAGGAGCTGGGGAACTGAAGAATGCTTTGACATCAGACATGGTGCTGCAGTGTTTGGTGTTTGCCTTGCTGGCCTTGTTTTGGTCCAGTATTTCTTCACTATGCTCCCCTTTCTCCCTTTTAGACTGGTAATGAACATTCTAAGCTATTTTATGTTGGAAATAAGTGATCTGGTTTTTGTTTGTTTGTTTTGATTTTTCACAGGGTTACAGTTAAGAGATTGGCATGATAAGACCTTTAAGTTTTGACTATTTTTATTATAAAGAGAATATTTAATTCACACTTTTGGAGGTTGAAAGTTCAGGAGAATGTAACCCCTGGCAAATGACTGCCTGAGTATATTGTTCACATATATGTATCACAGAGCAACCTGGAGACAATAACAATAGAAGTTATACATTTGAGAACTCACTTCAAAAGCATTACCTTAATAAAAGCCCGATCAAGCCACTAAAGCCTTTAACTTTTAACATTGGTTTACAAATTACAATTCTTTCTGTTAAATTAATGCCCATAAATATATGTAAGAGCATAAACAACTTATGACTGAAACCATTAGTTCTAGTCTTCTCTACCCTAAAGTTTAACTGGACTTCTCAGAAGTTTTGACTTTTAAACAGTGTTGAGAATGGACCTGGGCCCGAATCTGCAATGGACACAGATGGCACCCCCCAGACTTCCAGGTCTTCTAGGGCCACAGTAACCCAGGAGCTCACCTGGTACCTTTGATACTGCCCAAGGTCTCTAGGCCCGAGCAAGGGAGAGATGAAAGATATCAGCTCATTGCCAACCCTCATGGCTGGGGAGGACATTACTCAACCAAGTGCTACCTGTGACCCTACCAAGCACCCTGGTGCTGGGCAGTTGAACACCATTATGGTGAATGAGTACAAGGTATCAGGTGGAAGAGAGGGAGAGGCAGAATTGTTTGTGGGCTGGGGAGAGGGGCAGATTCTGAGAGGTGAGCATGGTAAGAAACTAGCTGACATGAATGGCCAGCTGGCCACCTGAGTCCAAGGAAATCTCTTTGCCTGGCCTATAACCAAGGGCCTTGTCTTGATCTGGGGCCCTAGAGCATCTGAGGGGGCCTGAGTTGATGTCTGTGGCTTCTGTCATCACTGGGGGCTGTGCAGGGGCCTGTGGTCTGAGCTGCCACCTGGAGCCAAGTTGGTGTCCAAGGGCCATGCTGCTGCAGTGGCCAGGCCAATGTGGGTGACTTGCACTGCCACTTGGGGTCATGATGACATCCAGGTTAGGCTGCTGCCTAGAACCACATCTGAGTCCATGGTCCTACCACAGCCAGGGTCTGTATTGATGTTCATGGCTCATGATACCATGAAAGGCTACATAACGACCAGAGTCTGGGCTGCAATCTGTGACCATGAGGGCATCCAAGGCCCATGGTGCCACCAGGGACATCCTGATCTGAGGGGCTTGCATTGCCACCTAGGGTCACAGTGTCATGTAGCCAAGGACTGCTGCAAAGGGCCATGTCTGGATCTGTGACCCTATTGCAGCCAGGGTCTGTGTTGATGTCCAAGGCTCCTATTGTCACCAAGGGCCACTTCGATGACCATGGTCTGGTGGCCACCTTAGACCATGTCATTGTCCAAGAACCATGCCACACCTGGGGCCATGTTGATCTGAGTGGCTGGTACTGCTACCTGGAGCCATGGAGACATCCTGGCACAGACTGCTGCCTAGGGCCATGTCTGGGTCCATGGTCCTGAGGAGATTGGTGTCTGGGGTGGTATCCATGGCTCCAGTTGCTACTGAAGGCTCTGCAGATGCCCAGAGTCTGGCCAGTCACCTGGGACCATGTTGATACTCATTGGCTGCTGCTGGGGCCCTGGTGATCTGAGGGGCCTGTGCTGTTACCAGAATTGTGGTGTCATCTAGGCCCAAGTTGTTACTTTGCTTTGTCTGGTTTTTGGTTTTTATTTTAAGTTTGCATTTGGGGGTGAGGTTGCAAGAACAGAGGGAGGACACAAAGGGAAAGGGGGATTGGTGGGATCAGAATGCATGTGGTGAAATCTGCAAAGAATAAAAATAAGTAAAATTAAAAAACAATCAAAAAACAGTGTTGAGACTGTTACAGACAAAGTTGAACTGAATGCATTTTTTTTTCATTATGCTATGACATAATCTTACAGCAGCCAGGAAGTAGAAGTGGTGACTGAAATAAGAATGACCTCCCGTAGACTCTTGTTTTTGAATGCTGAGTCATCAGCTGTTGGCACTACTTCAGAAGGCTTAGGAGGTGTGGCTTTCTGGGGTGGGGGTAGGTCACTAAGGGCATGTTTGAGGTTGCAAAAACCCAAGCTAGGCCTATTTCCTCTTATCTTCCTGCTGCCTGCAGATCTGGATGTAGAACTCTCAGCTTCTCCAGTACTAGGTCTGCCTGCATGCTGTTATACTCCCTGCCATGATGACAATGGACTAACTCCTCTAAAACTGTAAACAAACACCAATAATAGTGTGGTCATGGTGTCACTTTAGAGCAAAAGAACATGAACTAAGACACACACACACATACACACACACACACACACACACAAATCAGAGGATTGTCACAAGGAAAAAAAATGGAGATTCTACTTTCCTTAATTTGAAATCCCGATTAGCAGAAGTTTTCTGCAATCTAGTAAGACACATGCTGTGATGGGCAGCAATTGACCACATGAGTGAAAGACTCAATGGGCAAAGACCCTGAGAAGACAGGTTAGCTTGCTCAGGAGCTGTCTTTTCTAAAATGCTGTGTATCTGCACAGCTCAGCTAGGATCTTACCACTTGGTCCCATGTCATGCCCTCAATATGACCTAGTCTTCCTCGGATCAGAAGGGGGACTAGCTCTATAACACTGTCTATGTCACTGACCTGCACAATGTATGTCCTCGAGACTCCCTTGGCTTCACTCTTTTTGGTGTCACATTACCCTTTGGAACACCATGGTCAGGCTACTGGCCTACCTTCTTTTCATCCCATCTTCCCTCCAATCATACGCTTACTTCCTCAAGCCATTTTTACCTATTAGTTTATGAAACCTGTGCTCTAAAACAGAGAAGGAAACGTTACTACTATGTAAAATCTCCTGAAGTACGTTCAAAATCTGTAGTAGATAAATGGGCTATTTTTTTATTATTCTCATTTCACAGATGAGAATAATATATGTGGATTACAAACATATGAACAAACATTTTTGTTCATGAGTCAAACACAAATCTCACTGGATTCTTATGGGTTCCACTGCTGTGTGATTTGATTTCATTACCTTTCTTGTCTTAATTTTCTTAGCAGAAACATGAAAGCTCCAACATGGCTCAGTAGATAGTAACTTTGTGCTAAGTCTGGAGAACTATGATTTTAATCCCAGGCACATGCATGGTGAAGAGAGATCTGACTTTCACAGGTTGTGCTCTCATCTCCACATGCTTACTATAGCACATGCACTTACACACACGCACACACACACACACACACACATACACACACACGCGCGCACACACACACACACACACACACACACACACACACACACACAAATATATAAATGCTATAAAAGATAAAAACAAGAATAGCAGATGAACCTGCTAGATAAAATCATTTAGGGGTGGGTATTTAATAACCTAGTGTTCATTGAACACTTAGAGCTTCTTCTTATACACTATTTTATCACAAGTATGTAAATAGCCTGAGTTTTATTTTTTAAAACTTTATTACATTTATCATTTAGTGTAAGGAAGGTACATACAACATCAAATATGTGTTGATGTCAGAGGTAAACTTTGGGTCCCAGGGACCAAGGTATGTTTGGCTATATGTGCTTTTACCTACTGGGCCATCTCATCAGCTCAGTTTTACTTTTCTTAATTACTGTGTTTTTTCTTATAGTTCAGTAATTACCTGTGAAACCTGCCTACACCTTCATAAAGCAAAAGATACAGCCTTGGCAATATATTTCAGAAGGTTGTATTTTCACTTGAAATTCCATTTCCTCTTTGTAAACGTTGTCCCTGCCTCTCTGCACTTCCCTCCCCATCAGGTAGTGAGCATTTTTCCTGGCCCAGGCTTCATAACCTGTTCTTATAATTCAGACAGCATTACTATCACCAATTCTATTCAGCAAGATCATCTCAGCTGAATCACAATGGAAGGCATAGCCTGCTTACCTTTATAGTAACAGTACAAATTTGAATGGTCTGTTAAACAGGAAATAAGTTTGTTACTTTTAGAAATGTTAATATGCCATAGTCCACCATGATCCCCAAACTCCCAATGTCTTTACTACATAGAAAGCAAGGTACACACTGGCCATTTCTTCAATATCTCTGTGATACCTAGATTTGCCAAAGAAAAGCTTCAAGAGAATGGAATCCTTTGAAGGCTCATGCTTCCACAAGCAGAATGCTGGCTGTCTTCTGTGCAGATATCATGGGACACTGGCAACCTTCTTTGTATACCAGGTTAAATTTACAGAGGGAAAAAACTGTGAGCATGTTAAATATTTGTCTTACTAATGCAGATTAGTGAGTGTCCTCTAGAAGAACAGAGCTATAGACTGAATATGTGTGTGTGTGTGTGTGTGTGTGTGTGTGTGTGTTCATTACTTATATGATTTATTAGAATTGCTTACAAGTTTATGGTCCAACTGTTCCAGTAATGTCTGTCTACCAACAGAATGTCCAAGAATCTAGTAGCTGTTCACTGCATGAGGCTGGATGTTTTAGCTGGTCTTCAGTATATACTAGAATTCTAAAGAAGTAGGCTCTAATGCCAGTGAAAGAACGAACTTGCTAGTAAGAGCAAGAGCTGGCAGACAAATAGAGAAAGCTTCCTTCTTCCATATCCTTTTTATATACTGATATCAAAAAGTATGACCTAGATTAAAGGTGTACATTCCCACATCAAATGGTATGAATTAAAAATGAGTCTTCCTTCTTCAAATGGTTTAATTTAATAAAAAAAATTTCCTTCATAGGTATACTCAGCAGCTTGGGTTTTAGTTAATTTCAGATGTAGTCAAGTTTACAACCAAGAATAGCCACCATATACCCTGAATTTTGTGGTATTTTCTTTCATACACAATAGTATTAATAGCCAAAGATCACATTTAGTTATTTCCTCACCTTTTCTTCTTTCTTTCCCAACCTGAAATTATACAATTTTGAACCTCATATTAATTCTTAACTTTTCATGTTCTATAATTATATATGTTTGTATATAGCTATATCTTTATTGTGCATTCTTTTCTTCGGTTTTTAGGGCAGCTGACTTATTTGGCTTTAAAAATTATCCACTAGTGCATTTCTAAGGGTCACCCATATTGATCCTAGTAGTTCTAGTCTTTGGGGTGTGAAAAAAAAGGTAACAGTTTACTATATATACATATATACACACACACACACACACACACACACACATATATATATATATATATATATATATATATATTAGGGTTGAACTTATAGAATGAATCTGTCTTTCTCTCTCTCTCCCTCCCCCCCTCTTCAATTTATTGGAATGACTTACAGGCTAAGCCTAACAATGGCTAACTGTGAATGGCAAGTTCAAGAGTCCAGCAGTGCTCAGTTCCAGGAGGCTGGGTATCTCAGCAGGTCTCCTGTATATGCTGGAATCCCAAAGAACTAGGCTTCAATGTCAGTGAAGGAATGGATGTGTTGACAAGACAAAGGAAAGCAGGCAAAGGGCAAACACACACTCTTTCTTCTTCCATTGTCCTTCTAGCTGAAGGTGTGGCTTAGATTAAAGGTATGCCTTCCAGCTTCAAGGTCTGGGTTAAAGGTATATGTCATCAGCCTCAAGATCAAAATCAAAGGCATGTTGTCTTCTTGCCAACAAGGTCCAGATCACAAGTGTGCCCTGCATTTCTGGATTATAGTTCATTACAGATATAGTCAAGTTGACAACCAAGAATAGCCATCATATTGCATAACAATTTTTCTCCTGGTCATTGGAAGGAATGCACCCAATGTTTTGTAATTGTAACTAGAGAAACTTTAAAGAAGCTGGGTAATATTGAGAAAATTTGTTAGTTATTATAAAAGTCCAAAATGGGAATGAATGTTCTTCTAGCCATTAAAAAGAGATTTTCTGTATCCCAGAAAGAATTTGGGTGAAAAGAACAGAAGTTCAAGTTCTCTTGACCATGATTAAAATTGTGATGCTGTCATTTGTGGTGGTATTGTGTTCCCCAAAATATTGTGCACCCTAATAAACTTATCTGGGGTCAGAGAACAGAACAGCCACTAGATACAGAGGCTAGAAAATTGTGGCACTCATACCTTTAAACCTAACATTCCAGAGGCAGAAATCCATCTGGATCTCTGTGAGTTCAAGGCCACATTGGAAACAGTCAGGCATGGTTACTCACACCTTTAATCACAAGAAGTGAGCCTTTAATCCCAGGAAGTGATGGGAAAAAGCAGAAAGGTATAAAAGGTGTGAGGTGTGAGGACCAGGAACTAGAGCTGGTTAAGCTTTCAGGTTTTTGAGAAGCAGTTCGGCTGAGATCCATTTGGATAAGGACTCAGAGGCTTCCAGTCTGAGAAAACAGGATCAGCTGAGGAACTGGCAAGGTGAGGTAGCTGTGGATTGTTCTGCTTCTCTGATCTTCCAGCATTCACCCCAATACCTGGCTTCGGTTTGATTTCTATTATTAAGACTGTCTAAGTTTCATGCTACAGTCATTGGAGTAGTAAGCTAGTGACTTAGTTACTCTAACCCCTCATGCACACACAGAAAAGAAGCATTCTGCTTTATAGATGTGTGCAATCATAGTTCAGCATCCCAGATACTGCTCTGAGAGTTTTCTCTAAGTCTCTTAGCTCCTTGTGGAGGAGGAGGCAATGTAAAAGCTCACTATTAGGTGGTCAAACCTTTAGAGAAAAAAAAATTGACCTGGCAAAACCATCCACTGTTTATTAAAGATTTAAAAGTTTAGATTTCAGAATCCATCTGACTTTTATTGAATGATCTATTTTATTATTTTAGAACTAAGACTATCTCATTTATTTGCAAGATGATCTTGCACTGGTATTATATCCTGCAAAACAGAAGTAGAGAGAATATGTAAGAAGCAAACACTTGGTGATAATAAACAAAGATAGAACCAGAGGTACCCAGAATGCCTATAAGTAAGATCTTTTACAGCAAATCAGGGGGAAAGATGAAATCCTTCAATCGAGAAAAAATTACTACTGTGCCTATAAACTACTTTGAATGACCTCAATGATGTAATTACAGGTGTCAATGTGAGCATTAAAAGTGGAGAGTTAAAAAAGTACTGGAGACTTTTTAAAGTAGAAACTCACAAATTAAATTCCCATGCAATATCCTTCTACTTCCTTAATAAACTATTAATTATATGAAAAGAATTATAAAGAATGGCACTACAACTGGGAAGACATCACTTTTATCTGTTCAACTACCTATGGGAAAAAAAACCTACATATTTTCTTGCATTATTATATATATACCTCAATATTTGTAAAAAAAAAAAGCATATTTATAGACAAGTATGATTGCCAAAAATTCTTCTAAAGAAACTGTGGTGGTTTGAAAAAAAAATGGTCCCCAAAAGGAGTGGCATTATTAGGAGGTATGGCCTTGTAGGAGGAAGTATGTCACTGTGGGATTGGGCTTTGAGGTCTCTTTTGCCCAAGCTTCTCTCAATGTGACATTCACTCAATTCCCTGATGCCTCTGGTCAAAATGTAGCCAGCACCATGTCTGCCTGCACATCACCATGCTCCCTGCCATGATGATAATGGACTGAACCACTGAAACTGTAAGCAAACCACCACAATTAAATGTTTTTGTTGTAAGAGCTACCATGGTCATAGTGTCTCTGAATAGCAGTAAAAACCCTAACAAAGAAAAAAGTAAACCATTGTGTCTCCTAGAAAATAATACTGAAAAATGCTTCTACCACTGAGTCTATTTTAACACTGTGTACAACATTCAGTCCCAAAATAAGACAAAACTGACTTTTCAATATTTAAGAAATTTCATATTTCAAATGTACATTTGTTATATCACTTTAAAAATTTCCCTATTAGTGTTTCTACTTAAAATGGTCTTCCAAGACCCTGGAAATACTCTATACCCCATCTACACAATGCAATTGTAAACTGAAATGACAAAAAAAAAATCACATTTGTTAATAAGATGTGAATAGGGAAAATGAGATTTCTATATCTTTGTCTTAGAGTTTCTATTGCTGAGATGAAACACAATGTCCCAAAGCAAGTAGTTTGGAGAGTATTTATTCCTTTACTGTTGTGGAATATCTGTGCACTGTGTGAAGATGTACTGCTGTGATTGCTGTAATAAAAAGCTGAATGGCCATTGTCTAGGCAGGAGAGTATAGGCAGGACTTCGGGATAGAGACAGAACTCTAGAAGGAAGAAAAGCAGAGTCACCATCCAGAAGTAGAGGTTGTGGGATGGACAATACGGAGATGAGGTAACAAGCCACATGACAGAATGTAGATTTAAAAATATGGGTTAATTTATGTTATAAAAAGTAATTAGGAACAAACCTCCTCTAAGGTTGAGCTAACATAATAATAAGGGACCATGTTATTATTTGTGAGTTGGTGCACCCCCCTCCCCCAAATAATCCAACTACATACAGCACCCAACATGGGGCTCAAATGTCCAAACATAGAACCTGAGAAAGCTATGAAAAGTTCTGGACAAGGAGCCAAATATGGCTTCCTAGTCTCACAATCTCTCAGGCGGGTCAATGATTATGGTATACAGAAGACCAGCTCACCTTGCTTCCTGTAGACCCAAAGAGGGTGGAAGCTGGCTGCCAGCACCATGAGCTAAGCTGAACCACACAGCAGCTGACATGGCAGTTTAATTCTTTATCTCATACCATCAGAGAATGCTGCAAGTGCTCAGTAAAGCCAGGTCCAGACACAAAAACCCACTAAAAAGTTATAGTTTGCTTAAAAAGGTGTTTAGATGTTGAAGAAAATAGGTATAGACAGTCAGAAAAAACCAAATAGCTTAAAAACAATAAAATAAAGTCTTTAAAGAGAGATTAAAGTAATATAAAAAAAATAAGCTGCATAAGAATGGAAAATACACCACTCTGTTTCTCTGATCATTTATCATTCACCCTAATACCTGGCTCCAGGTTTGTTTTTATTAATAAGAACTTTTAAGATTCATGCTACATTTCTACTCTTATTTAAAGTATTGTACCTATATAGATCATTTTAAAGTATAATGTAAAGTTATAGTCCTTAAAAGTTATTATTACATGGCAATCTTACCAAAAAGCAATCTACAGATTCAATGCAATCCCCATCAAAATCCCAACACAATTCTTCACAGACTTGGAAAGAAAAATACTCAACTTTATATGGAAAAACAAAAGACCCAGGATAGCTAAAAGAATCCTATACGATAAAGCAACCCTTGGAGGCATCACCATCCCGGACCTCAAACTCTACTATAGATCTATAGTAATAAAAACAGCTTGGTACTGGTATAAAAACCGACATACGGACCAATGGAATCGAATTGAAGACCCTGACATTAATCCATGCACATATGAACACCTGGTTTTTGACAAAGGAGCCAAAACTATACAATGGAACAAAGAAAGTATCTTCAACAAATGGTGCTGGCATAACTGGATGTCAATATGTAAAAGATTACAAATAGATCCATATCTGTCACCATGCACAAAACTCAAGTCCAAGTGGATCAAAGACCTAAACATAAATCCAGTTACACTAAACTTAATAGAAAAGAAAATAGGAAGCACTCTTGAACACATTGGCACTGGAGACCATTTCCTAAATAAAACACCGACAGCACAGACCCTGAGCACAACCATTAATAAATGGGACCTCTCAAAACTGAGAAGCTTTTGCAGGGCAAAAGACACAGTCAATAAGACAAAAAGACAGCCAACAGATTGGGAAAAGATCTTCACCAACCCCACATCTGACAGAGGATTGATCTCCACAATATATAAAGAACTCAAGAAACTAGACATCAAAGCACTGAACAGTCCAATTAAAAAATGGGCTAAAGAGCTAAACAGAGAATTCACAAAACAAGAACTACAAATGGCTGAAAGACATTTAAAGAAATGCTCAACATCCTTAATCATCAGAGAAATGCAAATCAAAACGACTCTGAGATACCACCTTACACCTGTTAGAATGGCTAAGATCAAAAACACCAATGACAACCAATGTTGGAGAGGATGTGGAGCAAAGGGAACACTCCTCCACTGTTGGTGGGAATGTAAACTTGTACAACCACTGTGGAAATCAGTATGGCGGTTTCTCAGAAAATTAGGAATCGAACTACCTCAAGACCCAGCCATCCCACTCTTGGGCATATACCCAAAGAATGCTGATACATACCATAAAGATACATGCTCAGCTATGTTCATAGCAGCACTATTTGTAATAGCCAGAACCTGGAAACAACCTAGATGCCCATCAACGGAAGAATGGATGAAAAAATTGTGGTACATATACACAATGGAGTACTACTCAGCAGAGAAAAACAATGAAAGCATGAAATTTGCAGGCAAATGGATGGAACTAGAAAAAATCATCCTGAGTGAGGTAACCCAAACCCAGAAAGACAGTTATGGTATGTACTCACTCATTGGTGGATTCTAGATATAAAATGAACAATCAGACCACAACCCATAGAACCATAAAGGCAATATATATATATATATATATATATATATATATATATATATATATATATATATATATATATATATATATATATATAGCATGGAGGTCCCTAGGACGACTGTGGCATATAATAAATTTCAGTTTTACTCAATTATTGAAAAAAAATAGCCAAATGAATGGAAACACATGAACTATGAACCAAAGGCTGAGGGGCTCCCAGCTGGATCAGGCCCTCTGAATAGGTGAGACAGTTGATTGGCTTGATCAGTTTGGGAGGCATCTAGGCAGTGGGACCAAGTCCTGTGCTCACTGCATGAATTGGCTGTTTGAAACCAGGAACTTATGCAGGGACACTTGGCTTAGTCTGGGAGGAAGGGACTGGACCTCCCTGGACTGAGTCTACCAAGTTGATCACAGTCCTCGGGGGAGGACTTGTCCTGGAGGAGGTGGGAATGGAGGGTGGGCTGGGGGTAAGGGGAGGGCGTGGGAGGGGGGGAGAATAGGGGAACCCATGGCTGATATGTAGAACTGAATGGTATTGTAAAATAAAAAATATATATCACACACACAAAAAAAAAGAGCCAGCTAGAAATGAGCCTAAGCTATGGCCAAGCATTCAAAACTAAAAAAAAAAAAAAAAAAAAAAGTTATTATTACAAACTATTCAAGATAATTAAGAAATGTAGGGTAGTAGTAAATCATCTATAACAATTAAATCTGTGGCCATGTTAGGTATGTTATCAAGGTCAAACAGATATATTTTAGATAGCCAGGTGGTCTTTAAACACTTCAGAGATCTATACAATATGACATTTAAAATGTTTTACTAACATAAGGCTTTTCATGACAGTGAGACATGTCTATTCCTTGAAGCATCAACTTACTTCAGAAAAGGATGATGGACATCAAAGAACCTCTGTATGGACTTTGCTTTTTTTTCTTTCAAGGAGATTAAACAATTCATTATTGAATGATGATGAGTGAAAGAGAAACTAAGAAAGAAATTAAAAATCCTGGAAATAAATGAAAATAAAAATACAACACAACAATACCTCTAGGACATGTTGAAAACAATCCTACAAGGGAAATTTATAGCTCCAAGTGCCTACATTAAAAAAATTACAAATAGCACAAATAAATGACTTAATGTTGTAACCCAAGTTTAAATTATAAGAAATGAGCTACTGATAAAATATTAACATTATATTTCAATTTTGATGTTTAAAATTAGCTAGATTTTATTTTGAAAAGCAGCTTATATTGAATAAAGCATAGTAGATGATCATTAAAATCATAAGTGAATATACAAATCATTAAAACATAAAAAATGTCAGATAATATTGTTTGATTCATTGACACAAAACTTCATTAGGTAGTCAGTGCTCACCTCTAAGTTATCATCTGTTTGTCTTAGCCTCCAAAGTGTAGAGATTCTACCCATGTGCCGCCATTCTCAGTGCGAAGACCAAGTTTTGAAATTATCAGGAGAGCACAAAAAAATGATCATAAAATAATATAAAAATTTTGAAAATATTTACATCTGAAATTTGTATATAGAGCTAAGCTAATTTTAAAAACTTTATAACTGCCATGTAAACATGGCCTTCATGTAAATCTAGATGAATGCACATCAAATATGTATGATCATATTTTCATCAATAATGAAGAAATCAGTTGGTATTGCTTCCAACATATTTAAGAAATTAAATATTGAGCATAGTTAATAGAATAAACTTTGGATAATATTTCTATAAAATTGATTAAAACTTCCAGAACATTAATATAAAGATTTATTGGCTCACCACTGAGAAAAATGATAAATTACCATGTGGCTTCATAACCTGGATCTTGTTTGTAATACAGCTTGTTCTTGTGATTGTATACAGCTTGAACTCATGAGAATTTTACTGATGTGATTGCTTTTAATCCTCATAATATACATTGTCTGATGGTGTGTATAAAGTTGGCTATTGTGTGTGAATTTAGTTCATCTCATTTATCTGTTTATTGGCTCCATTTGCCCAAGTTCCATTATCTCTGGAGTGGTAAACATGGTGTTTTGGTTACACTGATGTTAAGATCATTTAGGCCAACTGGTGGGAAACTAATAACATTAACTTTTCTGAAACACAGATATGCTATGATTGTCTAATTATGGTCTTCTGTGAGCTTTGCTAATGATATGTCACTATCAGAATAATTCAAGATTTGTTAATCATCAGAATCTTGTAAATTTGTTAATTATTAATATCATTTCATTTATAACTCTTTAAATTATAAAGTTTATTTTGGTAAATGAGATAGAAATAAGGTTAGTGTATCTAAAATTAAATGCACAATTCTCTCAAAGATTTTTATTTGATTAATAATTTACAGAGAAACTACTCACAACAGAGGATTATATATATATATATATATGATTATTAAATATTAATATATTTAGTGGTTAAATATATAAATATACCTGGAAAGTAAAGAACATAAGTATTAGTCAGCATTTCAGTACTCTACACTTCTCTAGAGGAGAGCATGAACCATGAAGCATGTAAGTCATGGACTTTGCTTTTAATGTGACAAAATTAGCCAGTGGGGAAGAAACTGCCCTTGCCTTGACTTCTGACAGTATGCTGTTCAAACCAGAAAATTAGGACACAAAAGAAAAAGACTATTGAGCTTTGCCAAGGTAAGGTAGGACAGTTCTTCAAAATTCCTGCTTCAGGGTTGGGGATTTAGCTCAGTGGTAGAGTGCTTGCCTAGCAAGCACAAGGCCCTGGGTTTGGTCCTCAGGTCTGAAAAAAAATTCCTGCTTCACAGAAAAGTCTGTCATATATTCTAGGCCTGTAGGCCAAAGGTGGATGCCCCAACATTGCAGAGGAAACTTGGATGGTGTCCAGAAAGACTGCTATTTCTGTCATTTCTATAGTTTTGAAAGTTGCTTGCTCTGCATTTCCTGTACACTCAGGTAATATTATATCCTTCTCAGATTTCTAATGGAGTTGAAGATGAACTAGTTAAGAGTTACAGTTTTCCTTCTTACCAAATTCAGAAAAAAATTACAAAAAGGGCGTTAAGTTTATAAGGTTGAAAAATGTAAAAGCTTAAGTTATTTATCTAAGAAGATGCTTTAAAATCTAAAAGATATTTTTAGGATGGTAAAAGGAGTTATTATAGAAAATTGTTTAAGTATAAAACTTTGAATTCATCAAGATAAGATAGAAAATAGAGTATTTTCTCTGAATATGCCAAATACTAATGGACTAGACATTCTGAATATAATTATTAACTGATAATTGTTCTTATTATATATAATTTTACTATGTTATAGTTAAAACATTTCCTTTATATTTAGATAAAAAGGGGAAAATGTTGTGAGATATTTGTACAGTGTAAAGATGTGTTGCTGTGATTTTCGTAATAAAAAGCTGAACAGCCAATAACTAGGCAGGAGAGTATAGGCAGGACTTCTAGGCAGAGAGAGACCTCTGGAAGGAAGAAAGGCAAGGTCACCAGTCAGACATGGAGGAAGCAGGATGGACAGTATGGAGATGAGGTGACAAGTCACGTGACAGAACATAGACAAAAATATTGGTTAATTTGTTATAAGAACTAATTAGAAGCAAACCTAAGCTAAGGCTGAGCTTTCATAATTAATAAGCATCCATGTCATTATGTGTGACCCCCTCCCCCAAAATCTGACCATACCCCTTACATTTCCAGGTAATAGTCCAGCACTGAGGAAAATTAGGACAGGAATTCAAGAAAGGCAAGAACCTGGAGGCAGAAAATGATGTAGAATCCATGGAGGAATGCTTGCTCACCACAGCTTACTCACTGTGATTTGGTTTGCATTCATGACCTCTTGTCCATGAGTAGCTCTGCCTTCAATGGGCTGGTCTGTCCCCCATCAGCCTTTATCTTTTGTCCCTAGTCTGTATTTGTCTAAACAGATTTCCAATCAACTGAAAACCGCAAACTGCTCCAAACATGCCAATACTAAGTGCTTCTGAAGGAATTTCTGACCAGCTTGAGCCTCTGTAATACAAACTGCTCTAAAGCCACCTACACTTCAGTTACCCCAAGTAGTTCTGCAGAATTTGGGCAACAAGCAAAGACAGATTACCCCATGCATTCACTCATCCCTCCCCTATTTTGGGGGGGCCATTATTCCAGTCTTCCTGGATTCTGACAACATGGCCCCAGTTTAAGCAGGGAGTACTTCCTGAACTTACATTTGCTTCTATCATCAAGCAAAGGCTGGAATGTTGACTCTCAAAGAAACTCAGGACAAATGACCTATTGAGATGCCTATTTAATGCATCAAAGCTGATGCTGGCCACCAGATTCTCTCCATGTCTCTCAGCATAGTAAGTACATGTTACAGAGTCATCATGGCTGGCATATCCCCTGCCCTAGATATCTCTAGACTCTGAGCTTCCCTTCCCTTCCCCCAGCTTCTCTTCCCTATATAACCCAACCATTTTGGCTATCAGATCTCTTGATTTTCTTGGTCTCCTTGTTCAGTTCTGGTCTCTTAGCCCTCTCTTCTCCTCTACCTCTCTCACTCCCCTATCCCCATCCTCTCATTGCCTGGTTCATTCTGGACCCTTCCAGATGCCTCTTGCTGTGTTCTCCCTCAGATGTACAATAAATATTCTCCTCACCTATACCTTGGAGCAGTCATGTCTTCAATTTTTCATTCACTGTCCTTTCTTCACATAACCTAAGCATCAAAATACAGCTTTCCGTGGGCCTTTGAGTTTTTCTTTTAGGAGGTTCAGTTGTCACATAAAATTTTGATTAAATAAATTAGCCCTGAAAAAAGGAAAAAGAAAATACCCTACAGACTTGCCTGCCTATTGCCCAATCATATGCAGGCATTTTCTCAATTGAAGTTTCCTCCTCTCAGGTGACTGTAGCTAGTGTCAAATTGACATAAAATTAGCCAGCCAATTTTAAAAGTCATATGCTTGAAGAGAATGCACTTAAATCTCAGAAAATCATTAAGATATGCATGCAGTTTTCTTCACCTTTTCAACAGAGGATCTCTAGCACTTGGTAGACACGGACAATATAATGACACTTGTTTGGGTGCAGGAGGGTACCTACATAGAAAAAGTTATCAGGTAAGAAATTTATTTGAAATAAAATGGATTAGATGAAATATGCTCTGGAATCATCCAGACATTTTTGCAATGATGTTTCCTCTGGTCTGAGAATGGGTCAGTAAACTGCTGTTAATATTTTCCAACAGCTAGAAGGACTATTTATATTTGTGATGGGTAATCTTTGTTGTCAGTTTGACTACATCTGGAATTAAGTATTTGTGAGTGCTGACTACACCTGTAAAGGAATTTTCTTAAGTAAATCATTTGAAGTGCATAAACCTACTATAATCCAGAACCTATGAGGTGGGAGATCCACCTTAAATTTGGGCCACATCAGCCTATATAAAGGACATGGAAAAAGGGAGATCTTGCTCTTTTCTTTGCCCCTTGCACTTACTCTTTTATTCATTCACTGATATTACAGCCTACTTCTTTGGGATTCTGGCATATGCTGAAGACCAGATGAGACATTCAGCCTCATGGAATGAACAACTACTAGATTCTTGGATTTTCACTAGTAGACAGTTGTTGGCTATCTGAGACCATGGTTTCTAAACCCCTCTAATAAATCTCATATATAAGGGACTATATTTTATATAATATATATGTAATCATATATATATATATATATTCATTTTATCAGTTTTGTTCCTTTTGAGAATCTTGACTAATGCAATGTTCCTATGTTTAGACTATGCTGGTGCAAGGGTAACTCAGATCTTACAGTGACTTGTCTAACTTGAGGCCAAGCCAGGAGAGGGAGCCCATGCCTGACATTGCCTTAATGGTTCAGAGACCTAGGGTGGAATTAAACATGACTGACAAAAAAAAAGTCAAAGAAATGATTTTTAATGGTATTCTGGTATACTCATAGATATGTACCTAGCTCAGCTGATATCTGAGAGGCTTCTTCCAGCAGCTGATAGGAACAGATACAGAGACCCATAGCCAAATGTTAGGCAGAACTTAGGAAAATCCTGCAGAAGTGGGGGAAAAAAGGATTATAAGAGCCAGAGGATTTGAGAACTCCATAATTCGAGAAATCCTCAGTCTGCTTAAAGTGTAAAGGGATTTATGAAGAAAGGGAAACTCACAAGACAGAACAGAGGAATTGTTGCAGGGTCCTAGAAAAGGTGAGGCATGGTCCCATGCTGTTCTTCCAAACCTAAGGCTGTCCCAATATCCAAGTCCTCTGAGGGAGCAAAGAGAATGTTAACAATGTGCATCACAGGTCTTAAGGATAGCCTAGAGACCACGCCCCAGGGGTATGCACTTCAAGGTTATAGGAAGATAGAGCAGTTACCAGCTAAGTCTCTAGGACTGCACTTCAGGGCCATAGAACATCTGTATCTGTCCACAACACCAGGAAAACATGGCTCATAGAATCAACTAAGCAGGACACACAGGCTCAAAGAGATTTGAAGCCACAGCCATAGATCCCGCATGGATTTGAGCTAGGCCATCCACATACATGCTTTGGTTGTTTCACTTGGAGTCTTTGTGGGATTCCTAACAGTGAGAGTTGGGGTATTTCTGACTCTTTTGCCTGCTTGTGGGACCTTTTCTCTCCTACTGGGTTGCCTTGCCCAGCCTTAATATGAGGGTTTATGTCTAGTTTTCCTGCATCATGTTATTTCAGTGATCCGTTGATATCACTGGGAGACCTGTCCTTTTCTATAGGGAAATGGAGGGGCAGTGGATCTGGGATAGAGGGGAGGTTGGGTGGACTGGAAGGGGAGACAGGGGGAGGCTGTGGTCAGGATGTATTGTATGAGAAAAGAATAAAGAAAAAGAAAAACAAGAAATAAAAATGAAACAAAACAAAAAAGATTACAGTAAAAATAAAAAGTACAATATAGTACAAAAAGTTTTATTTGGGCTTTTCTATAAATATTTGATATTAGCATGTCAATAATAAGTGATATACCCAGAAGAGGACCCAGATAGCAAAAGGTTTTCCAGAAAGAACATGGTTGTATTTTCATATTTCTTTATATTTTTTAACTACCTACTCAAAGTTTTTGACCACAACTTTCTACCACTACTGTTGAGAAATACAGGCATTGTTTTTATACTTTGTTGTTGTTTTTAAATAGAGTTTTGATCTTTATCATAAATCATCATGCTTTGTGAGATAGTAACTTCAAATCTTTCAAACTTGGTTTGCAAAGCCAAGTTGGGCCTGCTCTTTTATTTTACTCATGTATGAATCCAGATCTAGCATTTCATTAAAGATAAATGTGGAGTTTATTGTAGATGATACCTCTCAACATTTCACACAATGCTGGCCCTTTACTAAGAGCACAGAAAGTAAGAAATTTTCTTAATGACTATGTGTCAGTGGCAAAGATAAAAACTTTCTTCAACAAATGCAGAGATGAGGGAAGAGCACATCAATTACTACTGAACACCAAATGATTATCCCTGAAAACATATATGCAAATAGGATTAAACAGACCGAACAGGTTGTACTTATGTATTTAGGAATTTATATATAAACTAATTGATAAATTTATAATTTGTGTGTGTGTGTGTGTGTGTGTGTGTAATTTTTAATGAATGAGGAGGCCATGAATTTGAAAATCAGCAAGGAGAGATAAATGGCAGTGTTAGGAGGGAGGAAAGAGAAGGAGAAAGTGATTTAATTACATTATAATTAAAATATTTTTAAAGAGCCAGTTAAGGTGAGTTAAAGAAAATGAAGAAAAAAAATCTCTGATTAATTAAACTATGTTTATCCCAGGGGCAGATAGCTCTTTGTTGGAAGTGTGAATGGGAATATTCTACCAAGTAATTGAAAAAGCTCTTCCAGGGATCAGACATCTTGGGACATGTTTTGATTTCTGGTGATTGCCCCAAAGAGGTGTGTAGAAGTAACCGTCTTATTAAATAAGAAACACAGAGCCAATGCAAAGATGAAAGCCCAAGAGGTCAGAGCTAAGAGCCTTAACCGTCACTGCTGCAACTATCCTCTTCAGCAAAGAGACCTACTTCCTGTGTGTTTGTCTTTATATATATTTTCTGTTCTGCCTTCTCTTTGGTTGTAAACCCAACCTCATGACTGCCTCGTCACTGCCTGTCTGTATAGACCTCCAGGTCTGCTATGGTTGGTATTGAGATTAAAGGTGTGTGTCTCCAATGCTGGCTGTATCCTTGAACACACAGATCTATATAGCTCTGCCTACCAAGTGCTAGGATTAAAGGCATGTACCACCACCTCCCAACTTTTGCTATGGCTCTAATAGCACTGACCCCCAGGGAACTTTATTTATTAACATAAAAATCACATTCTAGTTCAAATAAAATATCATCATATTTCCCCTTTTCTATTTTAATAAAAGGAAAAAAGTTGTAACTAATATAAGAAAAACTATGTACAAAAGAATAATAACTATATACCATATATACAAGTAATAAATACCTAAATGATGTTTAGTCCATTTCTATTTGACAAATTCAGAAAAAATAATTCCATTATCTACCCTATTTTGGTAAGTCCAAAATGTAGCTAATTCACTTTCTATCCTAACTAATCTTCAACTATAACTAACTAATCTTCAACTATAGTAACTAACCTTCAACTATAACTAACTAATTTTTAACTCCCTCAGACACCCAAGAAGGAAATAATATTACCTAATAAAAAATAAAAACAGGAAGTGCATGCAAGCAGCCTCCAAAAAGAAAAAAATAAATAAATAAAATGTGAGTTGACAGAAACAGCCAGCTGCCTGGACAGTCACCTGAGGTTTCTCCACAGTGTTGGGGCATCATCTTCAGCCTATAGGCTTAGCGTATCTGACAGACTCATTTGTGAAGTAGGATGTACACCAGGTCCATAGTTCGACCTCACATTGTGTGAGAGCAGTCCATGTACCAGAAACACCTGAATTCCACCATTGTCCTGTCATGATTCAGGATTTTAAATTGTGGAAATTGTTGATGGTTTTTGAATTCAGCTGTCCATTCTTCTTGGCTGTGTATATGTGGCTTCATCTCAGTATCCCGTTCTTCTTCACATCCCTCTATTAAATACCAATCTACTATTGAGAGGGGTGAGCTTAGTTTTTCTTCAAGAATAACTGTTTCAGCTGCTGTTCTACTGCATATCAGAAGCCATTGGTTCACTGCCTGTTCAGCTGCCTTCGAAGAAAAGGGCACTGTACCTTTTCCGGATTGGGAAGGTCACTTCAGGGATGGTGCCATATTGTCCTGGCCTCAGAAGATGCCTTTTGATAAAGCCATAACCACACTAATTTTGGCAAGAATCGGTAGTCCTTTGTTTCATGTCCTGTCTGTCCTGTTTGTCAGCAGTTGATTCCAGGATACTTTATTGTCCAGTGGCTAACATTTGCCACAATGAAATTTAACTCCATATGCAGTTTCTTCAATGCCCATATTTTCTGTGAAGTCGATAGGTACTGCCAGGAGCTGACGTGTCTCAAAGTCATAACAAAAAGAAAAATTTTCTAAGTTATTAAAACATTTTACATGCCATATTCTGTAAATCTCTGAAAGGTTTGAAGATGACCTGTCTATATAAAATATATCTGCTCAATCTTGAAAACATAACTAATATGACTCCAAGTTCTATTATAATGTTTAACTACTAACTTTCATTTCTTTATATCCTAATAGTCGGCAATAATAACATTCAAGGATCCAGAAAATTGCATTACATTGTTAAATGAACAGTATAAGTACAATTAGAAATATGCATATAGCATTTTCTAACAATATCAATTTCAATATATATAATTTGTATACAATATAAAAAAATCCAATCCAATGTAAAGTATTTAAAACTAGTAATTGTCTTTTTATTTTTTTAAACAATAACCTTAAATCTAATCTCCTTTCTTAGCCCTTTTCCTAACCCTTGACAACAACTTGTAACCAACCCGCCTAAACAATGAAAATTATCCCAGACCCAAAACCCATTAAAAGACCAAAAAAAACACCCACCCCATACCACCTCTTTGGGAATGTGGGCGTCGAATTCTTAAAATTGCTTCCTGCTGGGTATGGGCAAAGTTATCTTTATCCTGAAAAGAAAAAAAATTAGGTTAATTGTCAAATTCTATTAAAGGTAACTATATCCTTCATTATCCAGTCTGTGTATAATGCCAAAGTTCAGGGTTTATCTCAAGTCCTTATTCAAGTAGTCTTTGAGACTGGATCATCTCAGCTAGCCCTATCAAAATTGCTCTGAGCACTTTGTAGTCCAAAGCTGATCTGTAGATGATGTTTGTCAGCTTAGTGATATTATTATTATCCATGTGGAATTGTTGTTGTTGGGCCCCATCTTCTTCCTGGAGACTTCAGTTGATATTAGGCCTGGCCATGATTTCCTGCAGAAAACTGATAAGAGACTCGAACACAAAGACATATATATGCAGCTAATTGAAGCGTTTTATCTACAACTAGTTAGTAGTCTATATGACCATTCATATCTTAACAAAGTTTAAAATGTATGTATATATATATATATATATATTAATCTTGTAAATTTTGATATAAAATTCATACTTTAAGAAAAGTTTAAAGAATCATAATAGAATCAAAGAGTTGAAATTAGTAATAGAATAGTCCCTTAATTAATTTGATTTTTCTCCTGTCCCATAGCAGAAGATGGCTCTTTTCCTCTGGCATGATACAGGGAGTTTGTGTTTTCGTTTTAACAACATGCTTGAGTTTAAAGAAGGAGAGAGCCATTCTCCAACTCCAAAGTCAGCTTTAAATTTTAATTGAACTGGGACTACAAGAAGACCAATAGTGTTAAATTTCTTTAGAGAAGAGAAGAAACAAACATTTAGAAAGACTTATGAAATTTTTTATAGATGATATACCAATAGGCCATTTTAGTCTGTTTCCTGGGATAGATGATTTGTCCTTTTTCTTCAGGTGTATCATTTGTTCAGTGTTTCAGATTCCTTAGCCTTGATTCTCCTAAAAGACAAATACAAAAACCTTTCCCCAAGACTAATTTTGGGGAGGTTCCTTTTTGGCAAGTTATTACCTGATTAAGTGAAAAGGCACGTGTTACTGGTATAAGTTAGTTTAAATTGGATGGTCATGCTGGTTGATGAACTATCACCTCCTTTAATTAAGAGGTCTCTCTTGTTCAAATCAAAACTTTATCAATTTTGATGGTATCTACAGCTCATCTTCTCCTGTAGAAACAAAAGCAAAACCTCATCCCCAACATAACACATATCCTGGTTTCCATTCTGAGGTCAGCACATCCTTAAAGTATATAGGCTGATTTAATTCTGTAATTTTTTTCTATTATCCAATGTCTCTCTGCAGCTGTTTTTCCTTTCTCATTGGCATTGAGAAAATTCAAAGTTAATAGAGCATTATGCAGTCTATTTCTGGGGGCTTTTGTTACCCCTTTCTGTTGATTTAGCATATCCTTTGAAGTTCTGTTTGATATTTCTATAACTGCTTGACCTGTAGGATTATGTTATATGCTTTATATTGTAATAAGCAAAAAAAAAACCTGTTTTGTTTAACAGAGACATATGCTAGAGCATTGTCAGTTTTAATTTGTGCAGATATACCCATGATGGCCATAACTTCTAGCAAATGATTGATTACAGAATTTTTTTTTCAGAACTCAAAGCAGTTGCCCATTGAAATTCTGAATAAGTATCGATGGTGTGGTGTATATATTTCAATTTTCCAAATTCTGCAAAGTGAAACATGTCCATCTGCCAGATTTCATTCCTCTGAGTACCCTTTGGGTTACATCCTGCTGGTAATGGCGTTTGATTGTAGAAGGAACAAGTAGGACATTTCTTTACTATTTCTTTGGCTTTTTACCAGGATATGGAAAAATCCTTTTTTAAACCTTTACTATTGACATAATGTTTTTTTATGAAATTCTGTGGCCTCCAGCACATTTCCAATCAATAATTTATCAATCTCATCATTGTCTTTTGCTAGAGGGCCTGGCAGACCAGTATGGGATGGGATTTGAGTTAAAAATAAAGGATGACTCCTTTTCCTGATTATATCTTGTAATTGAATAAATAGTGAAGTTAATTCTGAAGCATCAGGGATAAATTCTGCAGTCTCAATATGTAATACCACTCTTTCAGCATACTGAGAGTCAGTTACTATGTTGAGAGGTTTTTCCATTAATACCGACAGAATAGCATACAATTCTGATTTTTGAACTGAATTATAAGGACTTTGAACCACTTTACCTAAATTTTCTGATTTGTAACCTGCCTTTCCTTGTTTGTTGGCATCTGTATAAAAGGTACGAATTCCAGATATGGGTTTTTCCCATACAATTCGAGGCAAGATCCAATCAGCTCTCTTTATAAGATCAATTCTATCACTTTTAGGATATTTGCAGTGCTTCCTGGTGAGCATGCCCTCCAAATACCCCAAGAACATCTGGATCAAGAAAGGGGACTTTCTCATTGTTGACCGAATTGAAGAGGGATAAAAAGTGAAGGCTGAGATTTCTTTCGTGCTCTGCAAGAACCATATCCGCTCTCTGCAGAAGGTGGATCACTGGCTTGAAACCTTCTCTGAGGTCAGGAGAAGAATCGGGTGCTGAAGATGATTCTGACCTCTTTGTCAACACCAATCACAGTCAGTATCATGAGAGTGAGGAGGAGAGTGAGGAGGAGGAGGAGGCAGCCTGAGCCTGAAGAATCCACTTCTCTACTTGCTCAGGGACTACCCCTTAGCTTTTCTGGGCTTGGACATTCCCAGGGTGCCATGCAGATCTTTTCATTTGGATGGGGACAAGGCATGGCCCCTTTCTGAACTGATCTAGAAGAATTAAACCCTTGGTGGGGGCTGACTTAAAAAAAAATGTGGGACTGATGGGTGACAAGACATTTTTGGTGACAGAGATTTATCCTGACTATGGGCCAGGCAGGAAAACTCAAGCTACAAATGGCACCCAATGTGTTGGCAAGAGTTTCCACCTAAAACCTGAGAAAAAAAAAGATTCTAAAATTATGGTAAAAACAGCTTCCTAGTTTTCTCTCTCAAGTTAGTGGCAGCCTATATGTTTAAGCTACTTTGGTGGGTTCCTGGCATGTGCGCTTGACCTGCAGAATGGCGGGAATGAGGTCTCTGCAAGTGGCACATTAAGCTGCATGGTGGATTTAGCCTTTGCTAGTACAAAACAAAAAAAGAGGTTTCTGGGCTACACGCTGCTTTGATAGAAGCATAGACCCACTATTTCTGAGAGTTGATGGCTTCCAGAGCTGGTGGAAAACGTACCACTGCCATGTTGGGAAGGTGAAGTGGGCAGAGCCAGCAGTCACAGCTCTGTTTCAGTCTCAAAATGCTGCAGCTTAAAGCAATAGGCTCAAGGTAATATAAAAAAATTAGCCATGTAAAGATGGCTACCACACAGAAAATCTGGATTATGTTGTCTTTGATATTCATAACTGAAGAAAAACATTTGATTGTAAAAGCTGTTGAGTTATGCCAAAATGTATATTTTAAAGGTAACTTGACTTCAAAATTTGGATGTAAGGATATGTTGCTTTGGAAAGGAGGCTCTGCTTTTGTTTCCAAAGAAAGCCAGAGGCTATGGATTTGTTCCAGATTAAGATACATCAGGTTTGACCAGCCAAGACCCCCTGAAAGGTCTCTGATGACACCAAGGCCCAGATGATCTAACATCCAGAGCGGTTTCAAGGCAACTGGCTCAAAGGATACACCCTTATGGACTACTCCATAATCCTGAAATTTTCTTTGTGTCCCCATAAGATACTGCGCACCCCTCTATCAGGAAGTAGTAAGAGAAGCTACACCCAAATTCCCAAATATATCAAGCTGGCTTTGGAGATATGTAAAAGTTAAAACCTTCCTCTTTAAAAAAAAGGGGGGGGGAAGTGCTGTGAGATGGTCTGTATGTCAAATTGCTCTGATTGGTCAATAAATAAAACACTGATTGGCCAGTGGTCAGGCAGGAAGCATAGGTGGGGCTAACAGAGAGGAGAATTGAGAGAATAGAAAGGTGGAGAGAGACACTGCTTGCCGCTGCCATGGCAAGCAGCATGTGAAGATGCCAGTAAGCCATGAGCCATGTGGCAAAATATAGATTTATAAAAATGGGTTAATTTAAGATATAAGAACAGTTAGCAAGAAGCGTGCCATGGCCATACAGTTTGTAAGCAATATAAGTCTCTGTGTTTACTTGGCTGGGTCTGAGAGGCTGTGGGACTGGCGGGTGACAGAGATTTGTGGTGACAGAGATTTGTCCTGACTGTGGACCAGGCAGGAAAACTCAACTAAAGAGGTGTAGTTGACTGTACACTTTTGACAGAGGATCATCATCTGTAGTCTATGGTTTTGTAGAAATGGGACTCGTCAGTATCATAAAGAATAAAGTCAGATCACAGAACTGTGTTGTACTTGAAGTCTGTGACTGAGATATGAGGGCTTTTTAAATTTTTGTTAGCAGATAAAATAGTGGGTTTAACTGTGCCCATTTCATACTGTGTTGATCACACCCCATGCTCCAGTTCCTCTTCCCCTGCTTCCCTACCCACTCACCTTCGCACCCCACTAGTCCCCTTTTCATTTACATGCCACTTGCAATGTTGCCTTCCCTCCCCTTTCCTTAAAACCTCCAATCTCCATTCAGTTTACATTAACGTTTTGAAATACACAGACTTCTTTATATAAAAATTTAAGACTAGGATGTGGTGTTTCTTTAAAGCTGAATGAAACTCCATTGAGTGTGTGTATCATGTTTTCATTGCCCATGCTTCTGTTGTTAGACATCTAGAATTTGTTGTCTTACTATTATGAATAATACAGGAATAAACATTAATGTGCTAATATATCTGTGGCAGCATCTTATTCAGTGTTCTATTGCTATGAAGAGACACCATGACTATGATAACACTCATGAAAGAAATCATTTAATTAGGGCTTGCTTACAGTTTCAGAGTTTAGTCATTATCATTAATGGCAAGAAGCATGGTAGCACCCAGGCAGACATGGTGCTGGGGAAGTACTTGAGAGTTCTATATCTGGATATGCATCTAGTAGGAAGAGAAAGTTACTCAGCCTCATTCGGACTTTTGGAAACCTCAAAGCCCACTCCCAGTGATGTGCTTCTTCCAAAAGGTCACACCTCCTAATCCTTTCAAATAGTGCCACTCCTATAGGGGAAAGCATTTTTATTCCCACCACCACAGGCAGGATATATATTTTAATCAGATGCCCAGGAAAGGCACAACTGTGTCATAACACTAGTACCTTTTAGGGCTTTGGAGTTGAGCTAAGACTTTGACCAGACTCAAATCCCTATTCTAGTACTTACTGGCTATGTTCTCGAGAAAATAACTCAACTCTGAATATCAGTGTCCCATCTCTAAAATAAATATAATAATGTCAATTGTATAATTGTGTCAAGGACTAAATCAATTGATGAGTAGAATTTTTTTTGTAGAATATCAGTGTATTATGTGCTTAATAACTGGTAGAAATTACCTAACAAACTTTATCACATCAACATTGTTATCAGGAAGTAAACATTTATCATGTGCTCAGTAACCAGTGGAAATTACCCAATGAACTTTATTATACCAACATTGTTATCAGGAAGTAGACATTCATCAATTTCTCTTCTGTCTCTGAGGATCTTAGAGTGATATAATATAGTGTCTATAGAAATAAGAGAGAGAAATATCCAGTTAATAAATGCCAGATGTATGGCAAGATTAGGGGTTGGCTACCAGAGGACAATCCTGGGACTAGGGACAACTCCTGGAATGAAAAGTATGTGGCAAGCTAACAAAACACATATTGAGTCAGACCGATACATGGACTGGAACACACATACAAAACAAAATAAGATTCCAAGAGTGAAGATAGTCCAACCCACTGCATCAGTTCTATTTGACTTAACTGAAGATTTCACTAATCAGTGAAAATAAATTTATTTGCCAACATACAAGTTCTCTAAGCCTATAGAAAGTATAACTATTATTGTTTTTTCTTTCCATGTTGCACTAATTTTATCTTTGTTGTGCCTTCAATATTATTTGTGTCCTACAGGAAAGAGAGAGGAAACTTCAAAGGGAGAAAGTAAAGGAGTGCCTTACAGGTTAGGAGAACTTTTGTAGACATTTCATTAAAAATATTGATCTACAGTTGCTATGTGGGTGGACCTAATAGCTCAGACCCACTTTTAAGGTGACTGGAACAGGAGAATTACAAGTTCAAAACCTACCTGAAATATAAAATATAAAAAGAAGGCATACCTTAGTAGCTTAGTTCTAAGGCTCTTATTTAGCATGCCTAAGTTTCTGGGTTCAACCATTGGCACACACACACACACACACACACACACACAAAACCCAAAATTTAATCTGTAAATGTTTAATATACAGAGATCATTTGATATGTGGTTGTCCACATCTAATATTGCTTATTTTTAAATATACTTTTAATTGAAACAGAATTGCATCACTCCCCCTTTCCTACTTCCAACACCTTTCAACGACCCTCCCTTGAACTCTTCCCATGTCCTTCCCCTAACTCTCAAGATGAGAGCTTCTTTGTATTATAATTGTTACAAATGGGTGTTTGTGTGTGTGTACAACTGCCATGCCTATTTTTGTTGTTTGAGTGTATGTGGTTTAGAGGATAAGTGCCGTGTATTGGACAACCAATAAGAGAGCTCATTTCTGGGAGGTGCTAATTCTTTCCCCTGTCATCATTAGTCCTGTATAGTTCTTTGTCTAGGGCTGGGACCCCATGAAATTTTCCACCGTCTACGTTAACATGCCCAGTGATACTACCATTGTAAATGTCTTGCTTATACAGTTATTTCTAGCAGATACTGTTTTACAGTAGACTTCCTGAGTTCTGGCTCTTATAACCTTTATACCTCCTATTCCTTTGTGTTTCTTGAGCCATGGATGCAGGATCTGTTATGTAAAAGTATCTCTTCAGGCTGGACTTCCCATGATCTATTAATCTATTCATTTTATCCAGTTATTGTTTATTTGTGTGTGTGTGTGTGTGTGTGTGTGTGTGAGAGAGAGAGAGAGAGAGAGAGAGAGAGAGAGAGATATGGAGGGGGAGGGAGGGGGGAGGGAGAGGGAGAGGGAGAGGGAGAGGGAGAGGGAGAAGGTGGGGGGAATGGTGGCTACAGTTATCTGCAATGGAAACAAAGGAAGGGGACTTGAACTTGGGAGAAAGGAGCATGATCAATATAGAAGTAAAAGAATGAACAAGGGACAAATAACAACAACTGTTGTTTGACAAACCCTCAAGGAATCAATTTATTTTATATTTACCTGAAATTATACAAAATGTATACAGGGAAGTTAAAACATATGGCTGATAAAACATATGGTTCCACACAAGAATCATAGAAAGAAAACCTCCAGTGGCAGGACTAAGAGACCTCATTTTAAATGGTTGATCAAGGTAATCCAAGTGATTCCCAAAGCAAAATAGATTGTCTTTGCAGCACTTGGTTGCCTAGCAAGGTTTGAGGGTAGGCCATTATTACTGAATATGCCACACACTTGGGACACAAGGCACAAATGATTTGAGTTGGACCTGACTTGAAAGCCTCTTTCCTGTGGTGTAGCCTCCATGATTCCAGAAAATACTGTATAAGCTGTATAGTGTTAATGAACAAGAAGCAGAAACTTGCAGACTTGAGCACAACCTATGTGTCTGAAGCCTGTCCTTTTTTATTATATTCCCAGTGCTGAGCCACCACCCATCAGGAGGGTCCATGCCATGATAATGCAATAAATAAATACATGTTATTTGAATGGTAATAGTAATGGGTTGCCTTCCAGAATATATTAAACAAGAAAGCATGTGAAAGAAAGAAAAGCAGAATGACTTAAGCAAATCTGTGAATACAGTAACATCTGAGAGTACAAATGTTGGCGTGCTTTCTTATGAAATTCCTTAGAATGCTTCAGGGAGCCTAGGATCTGTGTTGTAAGTTGAGGGGATGATAATACATCCACATGAACATCTGTGTGAAAAACAAATTAAAGTAAAGAAAAAAAAAGCAAGATGAGAGAAAACTGACAAAGAAATTGTCCTGAAGACAAGAGGCTTTCACAGAGAAAGGCCTTGTGCTGTTCCTTGCTGTGGTCATACAGAATTCTGAACACAGTAGGGACACAACATTTTGATGACTAAGGGGCTCATAAATGTGGAGCATCATGAAATTAACGATAATTTTACATGTCTGAAGCCTCGAACTTAACTAATAAATTTGTCCTTAGAATGAATAAACAGAGAAAATATTGCACAATCAGGAGGTAATGAAGATCTTGTAAAAATAGCCACCTACAAAAGCAGGCAAAGTGAGTCCTTAGAAAGCCAGCGTACCTACAAATCAGCAGGTCCAGATGAGGCACCTTCTAGCTGTGGGATGAAAGAAGCTGGCAAGCATGCTAACTGCATCATTTACAGTTATTTTCAAAAAACTGTAGGGATCTGGGGAACTCTACAAGATGAAAAGGGAAGAAAATACAATGTTCTACTTACATTTATAAAAAGGATGAAAGTGACCCCAGAAAACTCAATAATAATCCAAGTTAGAGGAAAGAGGGACGATGTAACGGCCTACATAAAAATGACATTTGACAAATATATTCATGTTCAGGTATAAGCATTTTTAAGATTAAAATATTGAAGAAACACAAATACAAAGGAATTTTAATTTGAGTAATATTTCAAAGTGCTTTGTTTGTTCATGATTATTCAAAGAAAAATTTATCTCAAACATGAACTCTAGCTACTGAGGCAAAGGAAAACTTTTTGGGTGGCTGTAAATAGTAATTATAAATATAAAGATATCATTTCAAAAAATTAAAGAAATATTATGGCCTTTAGTGACAACTGTATGTAGATGAAATTATTATATATATATATATATATTGTTGTTGTACATGCAAAGAGAATACCTTTAGGTACCAAACATTGTGTTGTGTGGTGATAATAGAAAGTACAGCAGGTAAATTTTCTGATAGTAACCCAGGAAGCATCTAATAAGCATAGGGACTGACTAGAGCAAGCATATAATAATGCTGCCTATAATTATTGATAGTTATCAGTTTAAAGACTCAATTTTTACCTGGTGGAGAAGACATATAGCTTTTCTCTTTGGTGTAATGACTTAATAACTGCTTGTTGGTAGAAAACAAACACAACACTTTATGGAACTGCAAGACAGTGAGGGGAAAAAAAGGAACATGGACATTACCTATCCTTCTGCATTCAAAAATTGTGACTTGTGATTTTTATCAGTTCTGGATCCTCTATCTCTACACATTTTACAATTAATCCCCACAGTAAATCACACCAGGTAGCCTGCTTCTAGACCTTCTACACTCCCTCTATTGCCACAGCAGACCCGATCTCTCAGGCTTGTCTCTAGAGCTCCAACAGAACACACAACATGCAGCCTCCCTTTCCCCATTTCCATGTCTCCGGAGGATCCTGAAACCATTTTCTCCTGGTCCACCTACTCACACATCTCTGTGTCCTAGTTCCCAGTTCAAGCAGACACTCGTTGCTGAAGCACAGGCCATGCCAGCCAGAAGAATGGGTGACCTGCCCACAGATAGTCTCTGCTCCCCTATTCTTCTAGCAGACCTGATTCCTCATGCTTGCTCCTAGAACTGCAGCAGAATACCTGCTGCTGCCTCCCTCCCCTCACCTCCATTCCTCCTGTGGATCTCACAGACTGTACCTAGCTGCCCTCATTCTGCACTGTATCTCAGGCTCCAACACCAGCAGCCACTTCCTGTTACACACTTGCATAGGAGACCAGAGAAACAGGCAAAACAGTCATCACCCTGAAAATCCAGAGAGGAAACAGAAACCAAGAAACAAAATACCCACCCAGCAAACAGAAACCCAGAAATCAGCACCTAGACCTCTATAATCACCCCAAACACAGATGTCTAGATGCCAAAATAAGAAGACAATCTATAATAGCCAGGGCAATGTCTCCACTAGAGCAAAAGTATCCTATTTAGTAGGCCCTGAATATTCTAACAAAGCTGAAACAGACAAAAGGTCCTTAAAATGAACTATATGAGGATGACATAGGCCCTTAAAGGTGAAATGAATAAATCACTTAAAGACAGCCAAGAAAACACAAAGCAACTGAAATAAATAAATAAATCCCTTAAAGAAAGCCAAGGGGGAAAAACAGTTAACAAGAAGAAGAAGGAGGAGGAGGAGGAGGAGGAGGAGGAGGAGGAGGAGGAGGAGGAGGAGAAGAAGAAGAAGAAGAAGAAGAAGAAGAAGAAGAAGAAGAAGAAGAAGAAGAAGAAGAAGAAGAAGAAAACTGTTCAAGACCTGACAGTGGAAACAGAAGCAATAAAGAAAACCCAAATAAGGGAATCCTGGAAATGAAAAATTTAGGAATTCAGACAGAAAATACAGAGGCAAGATTCACCAACAGGATACAAGGGATGAAAGAGAGAACTCAGGAATTAAAGCTATGATATATATATAAAAAAAAATACAGTAGTCAAAGAAAATGTTAAATCTAAAAAACTCCTGACACAAAGCATTTGGGATAGTCTGAACAGACCAAACCTAAGAAGAAGATAAGTAGAGGAAGGAGAAGATTCCCAGTCCTAAGGCACTGAAAATATTTTCAGCAAAATAATACTAGAAAAATTTCCTAACCTGAAAAAAGAGATGCCTATAAAGGTCCAAAAAGAATACAAAACACCATATAAATTGGACCAGAAAAGAAAGAACCCTTGGCACATATAATCAAAACAATAAATGTTCAGAACAAAGAAAGACTATTTAAAAAGACACAAGGGAAAAATACCAAGTAACATATAAAGACTGATGTATTAGAATTGTACCTGAATTCTCAATGGAGATTATAAAAGTTAGAAGGGCATGGAGAGATGTGCTACAGACTCTCAGAGACCACAGTTGCCAACCAAGACAACCGTACAAAACAAGCCTTTAATCACCATATATGAAGAACACATTATATTCTATGACAAAGTCTAATTTAAACACAATCTATCTACAAATCCAGTCCTAAAGAAGGTGCTAGAAGAAAAATTCCAACCTGAAAAGGTCAACTACACACATGAAAACTCAGGAAATAATAATAATCTCAGACCAGCAAAACCAAATGAAGGAAAGCACACACCACACACACACACACACACACACACACACACACACACACACACATACACACACACCCCACCACCACAACCACCACCACCACCAACAGCAACAAGAAAAATAACAGAAATCAACACTCATTAGTGATATCTCTCAATATCAGTGGTCTCAATGACCCAATAAGGAGACACAAACAGAATGGATGTAGGAACAGGATCCATCCTTCTGCTGAATCCAAGAAACATACCTCAACATCAAGGATAGACATTACCTCAGGGTAACAGGTTGGAGAAAGGTTTTCAAGCAAATTGACCTAAGAAACAAACTGGTGTAGCTATTTTAATACCTAATAAAATAGACTGACAAAAATAAAAAGAGATGGGGGACAACATAATAATTAAAGGAAAAATCGTAAAAGGTGGCATTTCAATTCTCAGCATCTATGCCCCAAACACAAGAACAATCAAAATTATATACATATATATGACTATTGCTACAGCATAAGTCACATTGACCCCATAATGGGAAAATTCAATACCCTACTCTCACCAACAGACAGGTCAACCAGATAAAAACTAAACAGAGGAATACTGGAGATAACAGATATTGTAAACTACATGGACCTAACAGATAATTACAGAACATTTTACCCCAATATAAAAGAATATATCTTCTTCTCAGTAACTCATGGAACTTACTTCGAAAATTGACTATGTACTTGGACCTAAAGCAACTCTCAAAAGTTACCAGAAAAATGAAATTGCTCCATACATCCTAACAGACCAGCACAGATTAGCTGGATATCGACAGTGACAGGAACAACAGAAAGCTTACTCAGGGAAACTAACAGGCAAACTTAACAGCACGTCTGAAAGCTCTAGAACAAAAAGAAATAAGCACACCCAAGATGAGTAGATGGCAAGAAATGATCAAACTGAAGGCTGAAACTAGTAAAATAGAAGCAAAGAGAACAACACAAAGAATCAGTGAAACAAATAGTGGTTCTTCAAGACAATCAACAACATAGACAAACACTTATCCATGCTAAAGGAAAGACGGAGAGAAAATATTCAAATTAACAACAGACACTGAGAAAATCCAGAGAATCATAAGGAAATACTTTAAAGACTTGCACTCCTCTAAATTGGAAAATCTAAAAGAAATGGACAATTTTCTCAGTAAGTACCACATATTAAATTTCAGTCAAGAGCAGATAAACAGTTTAAATAAATCTATAGCTATTTATATCTAGTGAAATATAAACAATCATTAAAAGCCCCCCCAGCCAAAACAAAGCCCAGGGCTAGATAGTTTTAGCACAGACTTCTACCAGACTTGCAAAGAGTTAATACCACTACTCCTCAAATTATTTCACAAAAGAGAACAAGAAGGAATATTGCCCATTTCATCTTATGAGGCCTTAGTTACCATGATACCCAAATCACATAAAGTCTCAACAACAAAAAAAGAGAATTACAGACCAATTTCCCTTATGAACGTAGATTAAAAAAAAAAAGAAAACAAACAAAAACTTGCAAACCAAATTCACATCAAAGAGATCATCTACCAGTCTCAAGTAGGTTTCATCCCAGAAATTTAGGGAATGTTCAATATACAAAAAAATCTGTAAATGTAATCCATCATTTTAAGAAAAAGAAATAAAACAAAACAAAAACCATACAATCATCTCATTAGATGCATGAAAGGCCTTCAGTAAAGTCCAACACCCCCTTCATAAAAAAATGCTGGAGATATCTAGATTAGGGATGTACCTAAACACAATGAACACAATATACAAGTCGGTAGCCAACATCAACTTAATAGAAAGAAATTCAAAGCAATTTCACTAAAATGAGGAACAAGAAAAAATAGTCCACTCTCTCCATATCTATTCAATATAGTACCTGCAGTTTTATCTAGAGCAATAAGACAACTAGGAGAGATTAAGGGTATACAAACTGGAAAGGAAGTAGTCAAAGTATCATTATTTGCAGATGATATAATAGTATACATAAGTGGTGCTAAAACTTCAATCAGGGAACTCTTACAGATGATAAACACTTTCAGTGAAGTGAGGGTAATACGAGTTAACTCAAAAAATATGTAACTCTACTACATACAATTGACACACAAACTGAGGAGGAAATCAAGGAAACAACACCCTTCTCAATAGCTTCAGATAATATAAAATATCTTGGGGTAACTCTAATCTAGCAAGTGAAAGACTTGCATGACAAAACTTCAAATCTTTGAAGAACAATATTGAAAAAGATATGAGAAAATGGAATAATCTCCCATGCTCATAAATCAGTAGGATTAACACAATAAAAATGGTCATCCTATTAAAAGCAATGAACAGATTTATTGCAATCCTCATCAATATTCCAACACAATTCTTTACATATCATCAAAAGACAATTCTCAACTTCATATAGAAAAACAAAAAAATGAGGACAGCTAAAACAATCATGAACTATAAAAGAATTGCTAGAGGTATCACCATCCCTGACTTCAAGTTATATTACAGAGCTATAATATTAAGAACTACATGTTATTGGCATAAAAACATATACATTGATCAATGGAATCAAGTTGAAGAGGCGCATATAAATCTACACACATATCCGATGGTTAAACCTTTTCACTGCTGTTCACATAAATCCACACACATATCGACAACTGATTTTTGGTAAAGAAACCAGAACTACACACTGGAAAAACTATAAAGCATCTTTACTAAATGATGCTAGTTTAACTGGATGGCTGCATGTAGAATAATTCAAATGGATAATATTTATCACCCTGTGTAAAACTTGAATCCAAGCAGATTCTTATTATTAGAGCTAAGAATTACAACTTGAAATCAAGGATGGTAATAATTCTTTTATAATTCAGGATTGTTTTAGCTATCCTGGGTTTCTTGTTTTTCCATGTGAAGTTGATAATTGACCTTCAATGGTGTGTAAATCTCAACATAGAACTAAATACACTTAACCCAAGAGAAGAAAAAGTGGGGAATAACGTTGAATTCATTAGCACAAGATACAACTTTATGAACAGAACACTGATAGTTCTGTCAATAAGATTAATAATTAATAAATTAAACCTCATGAAATGAAAGGCTTCTATAAGACAATAGACATAGATAATAGGACAAGGCAGCAGCCTGCAGAATGGGGAAAGGTTTTGTTTTTAATTTTTTGTTTTGTTTCATTATCTTTTTATCAACACCATATCTAATAGAAGATTAATATCTAAAATATATAAAGAACTCAAGAAACTAGATGGATAGACCAAAGAAGAACTAACCACAACTGGTCTTTTAAAAATATCAATGAACTGATTCCTAATGATAGTCTTCCACTATACTCAAAGATTAGTGTCTTGTCCTGTAGATATCTGAGAGGCTTCCTCTAGTAGCAGATAGGAGAGATGCACAGACCAACAAAGAGTCAGACATTATAGGGAGAGAGAGTCTAAATTGGAGGTCTTAATCAGCTCCTCTCCCTAGAAATTCAGTGAATCCCATATAAGAATGTGAGGAAAAATTGTAGGAGTCAGAGTGGGTGGAGGACATCAAAACATGGTCCTCTGAATCAATAAGCAGTGTGCATCCTGGCTCATAGAGACTGAAGCAGAAATCCTGTGGTTTGCAGGAGTGTGTACCAGAGTACTGCATATATGTTGTGCTTGTTAGCGTGGTGTTTTGTGGGACTCCTAAGTGGGTGCTTGTTTGTCTTTGACTCTTTTGCCTACTGTTGAGATTCTTTTCCTCTTGTTGGGTTGCTCCATCCAAGAGGAGAGTTGGAGGAGAGCTGGGGGAAATGGATGGAGAGAAAATGGTAGTCAGGATATATTGTATGAAAGAGGACTCTTTTTTCAATAATAATGAAAATGATAACCACTGTAAATCTTACAGTTCCTGAATAGTGAAAACTTACAGAACCTTTCCCTTCAGATTTCTGTAAGTGTGGGGGGAACTTTAGTCTTAGTTTCTCATTCTATAATTTTTATGTATGTGGCCCTTGGGTGGTATTACTCCATGAATCTGTATTTCAGATGTAGTCTTAGCACTGAATGGAATCTCTTTAGCGTTGTTCCATGTTTCATTATTTGGAGGAATTTTGTTGCCAATCTTCTGGACTATGAAAACTAGGATCCATTGTCTTGAATGGGGGTGGGCTTCATTAATATTTAACTAATACAGCTTTTCAATATTCTATAACCATGTATTTTAGCTACAGAGATTACATAGAAATTTTGATGCTTGTAATTTTATAATTCATAGGCACTAGAAATCTCACAATGAACGTAAGCAGTACAAACTCCTGTAGAGGTTATATCAAGCACTGAGTATTGAACTCTTTACACAATTTCCAAATGTGTTCACAATTGATCTCACCATTATCAACTTGGACATGGAAGTTTTAAAGTTATATCTATAAGAAATCTAATTTTCTGTAAAGGGTACTTGAAGTGGCTTATCCTGGTAATCAGATTGGTGAATACACTAAATTCACCATAGAGCCTTCATCCAATAACTGATGGAAGCAGATGCAGAGATCCCCAACCAAGATCCAGGCTGAGCTCTGGGAGCCCAGTAAAAGAGAAAGAAGAGTGATTGTATGAGAAGGAGGGTCAAGATCATGATGGGAAAATCTACAGAGACAACTAAACCAATCTCATAGGAGCTCATGAACTATGGACCCACAGCTGTGGAACCTGCATATAAGAGACAATTGTGTAGCTGGGTCTGTTTGAGGGGCCTCTGGCAGTGTGATCAGGATTTATCCCTGGTGCATGAGCTGGCTTTCTGGATCCCATTACCTATGGTTGGACAACTTGCTCACCCTTGATGCAGCAGGAAGAGGCTTGGTCCTGTTTCAACTGAATGTACCAGGATTTGCTGACTCCTCGTGCAAGGCCTTACACTTTTGGAGGAGGGGATGGGGAGTGGGCTAGGAGGACTTACCATTTTGGAGGAGGGGCTGGAGGATGGGTCATATAATATCAGTGCCTGTGGGGGAATGGGAAGATGGATGAGATGGGAATCTATGGTTGGTATGAAAAATGAATATTTTTTTTCATTAAAAAAATCTAATCTTCTAGCTTCTGTGTTGGTAAGCTATCTCATTATGTGGCCAAGTAGCAGCCACTATGATTTGATATCCTGAAACAAAGCATAGGGGAAGAAGAGTCAAGTTTCCCTCTTCGTTTATTCAAAAGCACAACAAATACTCCAGATTTAATAGAAAATGTGTAAGAATATTGACACACCACCACAGTGGAAATATGGGACTTTGGAAACCCAGTGCAAAAAGACAGAAATGGGTAAGGTAAACTTTTCTGTATCTGGTATTGGAAAACATACTATGTCTTCTTCCATTCAGTGTGAGATGCTGGTGTGCCTAGTGGCCTGGCATCTGGCGGCCACTGACTATAAGGAGTTCAGTGTTTTTAGCAACACTCTTCTTTTGGGAAAGGAAAAACTACTGGTGTGTGTGTGTGTGTGTGTGTGTGTGTGTGTGTGTGTGTGTATACACACATACACACATATATATATAGTATATACTATATGTATATATACATGTACATATATACATATATGTTATATATGTGTAATATGTATCAAGTGTAAGAAGTGTAAGTTCCATAGTGACTATGTAACTTTGCATTATAGAATAAAGGTCACAGAACTGAAAAAGTGAAATGTAGTTCTGATTTGGACAGATGTGCAAATGAAGTTCAGAGTATAACAGTAACTTTCTCAAAGTCATAAAGCTAATAAAAAGAGAATAAATTTATTGAAGATTTAACGTGTGCTCTAGTTAATTTTCATATATTAAATACTTGTAAAACTCTCAACAATTTATGAAGTTGATATTTTTATTATTCCATGAGACAAATTAGTCTCAAGAGAGGCTAAGAAATGAATGGCCATGTGTTTAAGAATCACCAAATATTCAATGGCTTCTCTTGTCTGCTACTTTCTAGTTCTGGTGTCTAGAGACAGTTCTGCACATGTGAATGGTTTATTACAATATCTTTGTCCCTTTGATTGCCATTACTCCACTGGAACTAATATTTTAATACTATTTTGTATAAACAGAAATACAAATCTAAGTAATATTAGATATCTAATTTCAATTGTAATTTCAGTAATTCTTTATTTCTGTAAGATTTCACTTCACCAAAATGAAACTTCATCCCAAATCAATCATTCATTATTGCTACAGTTAACTAAAGAATTATTTATGTGTATGGGTACTTTGTGATTGATATATGATGTATGGCATATATATGATACCATTATATACATAATATCAGTGCACTATTTGCATGCCTGGTGTCTGCAAAACTATGAAAGAATGCTGCATTTCATGAGAATGGAGTTGCAAACTATGCTGAGCCATCATGTAGATACAGGAAATCAAACCTGGGTCCTCTGGAAGAGCTGCACAGTGTCAACAATTATGAACCATTTCTCAAGCCCCTACATTTACTCTTTTTTTGGAGATATTTTATTGCTGTTTGAGGTAAGATGTGTTGATAGTTTAGGCTTGCCTGGAACTCTCTTTAAAGCTCATACTGGCCTCAAATTCACACCGATACTCTTGTCAAAGACTTCTAAATGCTGAAATTACTGATGTGAGATACCACGCCTGCTTCATTTCAAAGAATTTGAGATCAGACATTTTATGAATTTGTCTTTCTGCACATACTGACAAAGACTTGAGGTTTTGCATTTTCTTATCTGGACACAGCCCCAAGTGTGATGTTTGATTACTTGTGACTTAAGGAAATTATTCTACCTACCTCAAATTTAGTTGCTTAACCAGTAAGGAAATGCCAATATGAATTGAGGAATAACTTTGCACTAACCATTGAATTATTATGGTAAATTTCAGCAGTGACATTCATAATTTTCTTCCCTGTTGTGTCCAAGAAAAACTAAAGACTAGAGTAACTTTGTTTAGTGTCCAAAAGCATCCACATGGTTAAGCAAGGCTCATAATTTGAACAAAAGTTCTTTGACTTCAAAGTCTGAATTTTCAATTGTACTTCTTTACTGGCTGTCATAGCATGTGCTTACAATGTACCCCATGGAGGCAGAATTTGCAAAACAGAATGTTTTACTTTTCATTTCTACAGTACTCTTAGGCCTGGATGTGTGTGTGCATGCATTAGAAGATATAATTTTGTAAACACTATGAAAAACTTTGATTTCTACCTATCATGGAGGGTAATCTAGATCTCTTAATATTGATGTCATGATGCAAAAAGAAAATGTGTTTCATATTTAGCTGAGATTCAATACATACTCTCAGTAAACTCACTTAATAATAAGTTCACATTAGGTCATGAATCAAAGCATTGCTTATAGACGGAAGCAGCCAGAGTATCAAGAGTTGTCAAAGATTCCAGAGCAGTCAATCTTCAATTTCTACCCTATTCCAGACTTAACTAGATGTAAGATGCTTTCTATTCTTCTTGCATATATCAGAAGGTACTTCTCCAGCTCTTCTCTTGTTATAGGTATTAACCCTTTTCAAAAACTTTAATACCTATGCCATCATTCAATCATTCAATCAGTCTGATTCATCCTAAAATCAATCCATCACCACCTTGAGATATGAAGGTAAAATTCATTCATAGCCAATAAACTTTTGACATAAAATTTGCAGAAAGATACCAGAGTACCTATAAAAGACAAAATCACCAATATCTTCTATGTCCTTTATCTGACCCTTCCCATTGTCCTCCCTCCAACTTCTTCCATGCCCCATTCATTTCAAATTGATGGCCTCTTTTTATATTGTTTCATATATATGCATAAACATTTAAATGCATCTTGCTGAGTCCATTCAGTGTTGCTTGTGTGTACATGATTTCAGTGTTGACCATTTTGTATCGGGTAAATAATTGGGGGCTCATTTCTGGTACAAAATGTTTCCCCCTGTCTCCTCAGTCTAGTTGCCCATATTTCTCTATCTAGGGTTGGGGTCTTATCCAATAAGATTCCCTCCTTCCATGTTAGCATGCCAATTAGTATTGTCATATTTCAGAATTTGCTTATGCAGCCACATTGTTTATCTGTCATGGACATGTCTTCCCTGTCATTTTTAGGAGAGACAATCCCTCAGCAGACTTCCTGGTCATCTGGATTTTACAGTCTTTCTGCTCCTTCTTCCAGGATGTTCCCTAAGCCTTAGGTGCAAGAAAAGTATGATGGAGATATTCACTGGCATTAGGAACCCCAAGGTCAGTTGATCTCCATATTATGACCAGGTGTATTTTACATAATAGTCTCTACTTGTTGTGAAGAGAAGCATCTTTGATAAGGGTTGAGAGCCACACTTACTGTGGGCATAAGCATAACTTAGAATGCAGTTAGAATTTATTCTTGTCTAATAAAATTGCATTAGTAGGTTCTCCTCTAAGATAGGTGACATTACCTGCATTGGGTAATTGGATAGGTTTCCAGTACCAGCATGATTTCCCTCCTGTTGTGTAGGTCTTAAGTCCAATTTGATAGCTGGTAATTCCTGCCAAAATATGAGTCCTACTGTTTACTGTTAGTGACTTCTTGCTTTGCTGGTCATTGTTGTAGTTCATAATCTTCATGGCTGGGTAGAACTATTGATTGTTTTTACCTCTTGGCGCCATGGTAGCATCTTTTGGTACTAAGAGACCTAGACTCCAAGAAAACGGCTTTCAGTTTAGAAAAATCTCAAATCTTCTGAGTCTTGCTCCAAACGCTGTGGTATCTTCAGTGATAGGGCAATCACAAGATACAACTAAGGATAATAGAAATAGTCTATATTATTTAAAGGATCACTTAGATTATGCTGAACAACAACTAAAATGTAGGTTTCATCTTTAACAATTAAGGACATGCAAAGCAAACCAACTTTGTGATTACATCTCACCCTAGTCAGATGGCTAAGATCAATAAAACAACTAACAACCAATCCTGGAGAGGATGTGGGACATGAAAATGTTTGTGGGAATGCACGCTGGAAATCAGAATGTAAACTATTCAGAAGGACAAAAGTACATCTACCATATGAACCAGCTGTATGATTCCTTCACATAAATCCAAAGAACTCTACATTCTACTCCACAGATAAGCCATGTTCATTGTTGCTCTCATCACAATAGGTAAAGAATGGAAACAACCTGAATCCCCTTCAATAGATGAATGGATAATGAAAGCGTGATTCATATACACCATGAACTGCTACTCAGCTGTAACAAAAAATGGAATCATAAAATTTGCAGGTAGCAGCTGGAAGAAGAAAATATTATACAGAGTTAAAGTAGTCCAGACCAAGAAAGATAAATTTCATATTTTCCTTAATCTGAAGTTCCTATCTCCAGATCTTCAGATGTGAGCATATAGCTCGAAGTGACTGCAGAAACTAGGAAAGTAAGAAGGTATCATTGGGGAGACTGTCTAGAAAGGGAAATCATAGGATACAGGCGTTATGACGTGCAGTAGTGATAAACAGGGAGGGAATTTTAAGGGTTGAGATGAAAGGGTTAAAACAGAAGGATAAGGGACAAATAATGCTAGGTATGTTTGATAAAACTAGGTAATTTTATTACTTGATATTTACCTAAAATTTTATAATACATATATATAATATAATAAACACACACACACACACACACACACACACACACACACACACACACACACACATATATATCAAAATGAAATTATTCCTCTTGGACTGGCAATGATCACCATGAGAGCCATAGACTATCTAACAAAAGTCTAGTACCAGACTTGAAAACAGAATGATTTTTAATGAAACTCTTAGCTTTTTACTATTTTAGTAAACCAAAATAAAACTTGAATATGCATTTTTTTTTGAGACAGGGTTTCTCTGTGTAGCTTTGCATCTTTCCTGGATCTCACTCTGTAGACCAGGCTGGCCTCAAACTCACAAAGATCCACCTGCCTCTGCCTCCCAGGTGCTGGGATTAAAGGCGTGCTCCACCACTGCCCGGCTTGAATATGCATTTTTAACTTCTTTGAAAAACTAGATTGCACTTCTGACACCAGGTGTCTTTTTCTCTTTCTTTCTTTCTTTCTTTCTTTCTTTCTTTCTTTCTTTCTTTCTTTCTTTCTTTCTTTCTTTCTTTCTTTCTTTCTTTCTTCCTTCCTTCCTTCCTTCCTTCCTTCCTTCCTTTCTTTCTTTCTTTCTTTTTTTTTTTTTTTTGAGACAGGATTTCTCTGTGTAGTTTTGGTACCTGTCCTGGATCTCACAATGTAGATCAGGCTGGCTTTGAACTCACAGAGATCCACCTGGCTCTGCCTCCTGAATAGTTGGAATAAAGATGTGAGCTACCACCACCCACCAGGTCTCCTTTTGTCAAGGCTGTTAGCTTTTCCCTCCCATCACTCTGAAAATTCAACACGTGAATGTAATTACCTTTAGGAAGCCACCTTGGTGGAACCTAAGTGCTGACTGCCTCTGCAACTTCTTCCACGCTCAATGTATACATTCAGATGCATAATATATCATACATTCAGAGATGCAGTAGATGATATGTCCAGATACACAATGTGACATAAGCTCAGATATGCAATATACCATACGTTCAGATACACAATACAATATAACATGCCTTCTGAACATGCATCTGGCAGTGTTCATCTTTATGAAAATAGAGTTATTTTTCTATTTGATTTGATGAACATTTATAAAACTACTATAATTGGCAAACCGCTGGACTTCATGGAAAATGGAAGTTCAAAGTTTTGTGGGTGATAATTGCTGTGGGGTATGTATTAGTTACCCCCTCTCAGTTTTCTTCTCTTTCAAGTGCTTCTCTTATTCATACTTCTGTGTGCATCAGATAGGGAATCTAGTGGAAAGAGAAAATGGTCCACACTGATAATTAGACCTTATAATTACTGAGTGCTGACCACATGCCAGGCCCCATGGTGTGTGCTTTCTGCACATTAGCTTAGGTAATCCTTATAAAATCCCCATGAGGTAAGGGTCATTATCTCCATTTACATCTGAAGAAACTGAGCCAATATGTCAAGTAGCTTGCCCAAGCTCACCCTGTCAGGATGCTACTCTCAACCTCTCCACACTTAGCAAAGCATCTTGGCTACAGGCTTTCTTCCCCAGTTTTAAGATGAAAGGTAATGTGGACTTAAATAATATCCTTATATCTGCTCTGGAATTGTGTCACTGAAGGAGAGTTTAGCTATATGTATAGCCACAGAGCTATGACAAGGGAGTAGGTTTTCAAAGAGGTAATGTTGCAATTTTTTTAAAAGCTCTGCTTTAATGAATATACTTTTTGTCTCAGTAGGCTGTCAATTTCTCTCTTATTTTTCTCTGTGTTTATCTTAAAGAAATTCTTTCATCTCCACTGAATTGGCTTAGTAATTTAGAAGAAAAGCAGGTTGATAAATCATTTCTACAGAGAAAAATAAAGTCTCTCTTAATTCAAGGGAAAATATGTAAAAGTAACTATATGATGGCCAAAATAAAACAAAAAACAAAACAAAAAAAGAACCTGAGCTATTATCTAGATATAATTCTCAACACAGCAGTCCCAATCTTTGAAGAGAACTGTTGTCATCTGGAGGGTTTGATTCTGGTAATAAAAATCTAAGAAGACAAAAGTTTGCATTTTCTGTGTAGCACTGTAAGGGAGAAAACAAACAGGAACAGGAGATACTAAAAGAAAAGCAATGTCCATTCTTCAAAAGGAAAGAGTCCTTGGCCATATTGTGAACAACCATTAGTGTCCATTCTTACCCCCACATAACTACAAGTTTCTCTTGACAAGTATATGCTACCTAGGCCTTTCTTTGATGCTCATTATTGTAAATGCTATCAGTTATGATATTCCATTACTTTTTTGGTAGATATAATCAATTGTTACTTTTCCAGTGATCCTTGTATCTTTCCTATTATCAGCTTTCCCCATTGGAACATCAGCTTGATGGAACAGAGAAAATAGTTTATGTATCTTTCAATCCGTGACTCCTAAAAAGGGGCCTGGCATAAGGTATTCACTAACAAATTATTTATTGAATTAATGACAGTGAATGAGTCAATCTAAACATCAATATATTTAAGGTGTTTTTATTATGTATACTCAGCGGAAAATAAACAATTTGAAAATTCAAGAGAACGTGTTGCTTTGTAAGCTGTGCACGCTAGTATGTGTACCTTCATACATATCACTATGACTTCCAATAATGATTTTATCACTAAATCAATTTATTTAAAAGGATATCCATTCAAGGAAAATTCTTAGGTTTTAGACTGTGTGCTTACAGTTTAGAACTAAGGAAAGGGGTGAGGAAGAACTAATAAGGCCACGGGAAAAGGTAGAGTGACTTGGTAATTTTAATAAAATGTCACCATAGACATATTGAAGCTAGGCTTCACATTTCTTTGGGACACTCTATTTATATCTACAAAGAGAAAAGGCTAGTATCCTTGATTTTATGCTACATACTATATTCATACTACAGCTTCTTAAAGTTGTAACAAAATCAAAAGGATTTCATAATGCTGTCTTATACCAAACCTAATAGTGTCGCCTCTTTCAACAGTGGTCATGAAGCATTGAATTCAGTTCTTTTGTCTATCCTTCTTCTTACTCTTGAATGCATTCTTATTTTAATGTGAATCCTCTGATTCGTGCACTTTAGAATCAACTTACCTCCATTCTTACATTAGTACAGTCATGCAAATTGGAACAATGAAAAACCAATGGTATAAAAGAAAGGAGGCCAAGCCAAGGAGAAACAGGTTTTTAAGATATAAGACTTGAAAGGGAAATGAAACTATAAAACCTTCCCCAATTTTGCTCAGAGGCTACTGTTAATGGCAATGGATCTCTCATCCTAGACAGAAAGCAGGAAATCGAGAGAAGGGCACATTATGGGTTCTTGTTCTGCTCCCATAAATTATCAGAACAAGCCTGAAATAAATTTTAACATGGGGAGTACAAGTACAACAATGATAAATGAATAATATGCCAGAGAAAACCAAAGGGACACAGCTTTGGAAGACACAAGAAAAGATTGCAGGGACATCCATTCCCAAAAGCCCCAGTGTCTCACAGTAATACCATACCACCACAGGGGAATTCTCATGTTTCATGTCAAGATGATATTCAAGAAAGAGGCATGGGTTTAAGCCAGTTGACATTGAGTGGATGAATTATCAACTGACTGTTTCTAAATCACGAAGCCTCATTCAGACTTCATTCACAGCAAGTGAACTATAATGTCTATTTCATAAGTAGGAGATAAGGCTAACACAGGAATAAAATATAAAAGTGCTCAGCATGGAATTTAATAATCACAACCACTTTCCCTAAATATTGGAAGATTATTAAAGTGTGGCTAGTGCAATGTATGTGTTAGAAATAGAAACATGAAGTAGCCACACTATCCCTCGTAACTAATTGAATTTTGTTTTTAATTATAGTTCACATGTATCACTAAATTTATACATTATTTTGGCACATGTCTCTAGTTCTATAAATATATATTTTTAGCAAAGGCTGTATATAATGACTAACACATAAAGGATTCCAAGGTCAGAATTATGGAATGTGCTTTTGGGTACCCTTCTGTACCACCTAGCAGAAGGTTGAATATTTAATAATTCTTTAGTGAAACATACAGAATCATAATCTCCAATTTTCCAATGAGTTTTGACTATTTGCCTCTTTGGTAAACTTCATGATCAGGAAAGGATGTCACTTTGTTTTCTCACATAAACTGTTTGGAAGTTAGGTAACTCTATCTTCACTTTCTGTATTGCTGTTCATTCAGCCTTCACAGGAATACAAATACAGCCAAGTTCTCCACAGAAGATATGATTTCTTTCCTCAGAAAAGCACTTCACAGTTTAATTATTCCCTTGACATTTTTAACCAATAAGTAATCAGAAGCATGTAGGCAACACAACATAGAATTTAAACTTCAAGCCTGGAGGTTACCAGGCTTTACATTTATCACTGTCTATATTCTATGTTATACTTACATTTATCTCTGTTTACATTATATGTTATATTTAGTTGCTTTTTTAATTAAGGTACATTGTAAGAAAATTACATATGAAAGGGGTTGTACTTAACATGTTTTGCTTAATCTTTGCCTCAACGTTTTCGGTGTTAACTTACGAATCTTTCTTTCCCCTCCTTTCCTCCCTGCCTTGCTTCATTTCTTCCTTCTTTCCATCCTTCATTCGGTGTATCGTTCTTTCTTTTTTCCTTTCTCCATGCCTGCCTTCCTTCCTTACTTACTTATTTCCACCTTTCTGTCCTTCCACCCTTACGTCCTTTTTTCCTTTTTTTCCTTTTACCTAAAAACTGTCCTGAAAAGCCATTAGTTCAATATGGCTGTCTTCCTAGACATTTACATGCTTCTCAACTTTACTTTTCTGCATATTGCCTTTCTGCCTTGCTTTAGAAATGAAGATCGCACATTCAGCAATTTGTGCAATACCAGTCACAAGACTATATTTTACTGTCTGTTGAATAATTAGCAATGTGCATGAAGATAGAATATACAGTAACTTTCCTGACTTTGGAATAAAAAAAGATTAGAATGACAAATAGTCAGACTCGAGGGTCAAATGCTTTGCCAGTAGTTGCATATGTTTATGCCAAAATACATAAAGAAATGTCACTTCAGCACATGAATGATGACAAACACTCCAAGTGGGACTGCAGTTCATCAATCATTTCCAATGCACAGATTGGACTTACCTGTATAAACAAAAGCAATAAAGCTACTCAGAGCCTCACCTTAAACAATTGAAGCATGACATAAACACTCTTACTGCGCAGTCAAGGCCCATTTTACTTGAGAAGCAGTCAGAAATGTCCCAACAAACTATGATTTATTAAGATTAATAAAGCGTATCTTTAATATGGAAAGTCCCCGCTAATATTTTGCATAAATGTAGGAATCTCATTCAGTGTTCTACTGTATCACAAGGAATATGATTAACAAAACTTAAAACTGCAGAATCATAGTCATTCTTACTAAGTCTCTGGTACAGGGTGCTAAATATAGAGAAAACTCAGAGCAGGAATCCCAGTGGATGGGTTGCTCTGTGCTCAATTTTAATTATTTTTTTTCAGGAAAGATAAATTGATAAAGCTGTCACAATCTTCTAAGGCAGTGGTTCTCAACCTTCCTATGCGGTGACCCTTTAATATAGTTCCTTATGTGTGGTGACTCCCATAGTATAAAATTATTTCCATTGCTACTTCATAACTATAATTTTGCTACTGTTATGAATCGTAATGTAAATACTTGATATGCAGATTATCTGATATATGACCCCTGTGAGTGGGTCTATGACCACAAAAGATCACCATCCATAGGTTGAGTACCAATGTTCAAAGCCATTCTTTTCCACCACAGGATGCTTTTGAGACATTGATACCTTTCTTATGAATGATACCTTCATATGAATTTGGAGAATGAATTCAAGGCTGTAGATAATGGAGAAGAAATGAGTTAGAAACCATACCTGGGTTACTTTGAGAAAATGGACTGTAAGTGAGAGGCTCACTTTCTTGCTTTCTTCATCTACCTGCTAGCTATGTCTGAATCATATGCTATGATTAACTTTGGGATAATGTAAATGGAAGTATAAAGTAATAATAAAGGAAAATTATCTTCAGAAAACAATAATCTATTAATAACAAGTGATGGCTTTTCCTACAGAGAACATTTTTTTTTTACTTCTTTTAAATTCTTTATTAAGGCATAATTTGAAAATTAAAATTGTGTGTGTTTATGATATATATTGTGATTTTTGAATTACTAAAGATTGAATGTAGGACCTAGTACACACTGGACAAGTATTCTTTGAGTTAGATATAATGTTTCAGTATTAATATACTTATCATATTTATCATCTCACATAGCCATTGTGTGTGTGTATGTTTGTATTGCAAAAGCTTTAAAGATGCAATCTCATAGCAATTTACAAATATATAATGTATTATTGCCAGCTACAATCATCATGTTATTCAGAGAATCTCCAGAATTTCTTCCTCCTCTAACTGAAATGTGCACCTTTCACCAGTATCTCCTCAAGTCCAATGTTTTTACTTTGGAAATGAATATAATCAGACTATACACCTTTAAATTTGAACTCAAATCTGACAGCAACAAAAGTGAACAAGAGTCTTCTAATTTTCACTATATTTTTTATATATAACAGAACAACAAGAGAGCATCTCTCTTCCTAGGATGCGTCAAAATACTAGAATCATTTGTCCATAGTTTTGTTTCATTTGGCCAGTCTTGTAGATTAAGAAGAGCTTTAAGGACTCAGAAAATATTTAAGCTAAATGTAGTAGAAACTAAATGTTTTGTAAGAATCATTTGCTGTTTCACTTCTTGAGAGTTAGAAACAAACTCAGCACATGTCTTAAGGTGTGACTGGGTAGTATTCAAACTGAAAATTGATTAAAATGAATCTCCAAAACACATCAAGTGCTATAAAAATGTAAAATGCATCTTTAGCAATGACAAAAGAGTATTACTTTTAAATGTTTAAAAACGTTATTTTTAAATGGCAAAATAACCTACATTATGTATGTCATCCCATCCACATTTCTTCAAATTGACAGTACATTAGTGATCAAGGACTCAGCACATATCTGACATACAACAAAAACTCAACTGGACATTTGCTGGGCAGAAACAAACTAGACCATGTGAGAAATTCCAAGATAAAGAAAAGCTCTTGCCTCCAAAATAAATAAATAAATAAATAAATAAATAAATAATAGGTAGATAGATAGATAGATAGATAGATAGATAGATGATTGATAGATAGATAGAGTAAATAAATAGATATCCTCAGAGTCCAATGTAGAGAAAAATGTTACTATTCATCCTAGAACCTGACATTGCAGTTTTCATCTAATGTAAAAGAAGTCATTCATTCATGGAAAACTTGGTATAAAATTGTCCATACAGAATTACTGTGATAATCTTTCACTTTGAACTGCAACTGAGCTTTTTAGTGACACCCGCTCCCACCCAGTGTCATTAGATATTAATTTGGCTGAAACCTGTTTGCATTAAATCAAAGGGGCAAGTGTTGTTTTCTTTTTAACAGTTCAACCAAGGTAATTTTAGCTGACAGAGCTTCTCTACCTCCTCCCCCCTGCTTCCCCCGCCCCCGCTCCTGTTTCTCCCTTTGAATGAAATTGTCCTCTGCCATATACTGGTGAGAGGTGTAGCTAGAGTTCAGGTTGATAATTGATTGTGCTGAGAGATCACAAGGAACAGGATAGAATAAAAAGTCTTCAGGGATCATCAAATTGCACAACTCTGCCCTTTGGAGTTACAGAGTTTTTTTGGAATGTTATCAGTTGTGTTTCATCTTGTAAGATGTCTTGCAGCATTTCTGGCCTTTACCCACTAGATGTCAATATCTTCCACCTCCAACTTGTGGAAACTGAAGCTATTTCCTGTCATTGCGACATAATTCTGCACACAGACAGAGAGAAAGCATGATCACCCATTTGAAAACCAGTTACATAAATGGTCCACGAAGTGAGAAAAGTCAAGCCAACAGCAGGTGAAGCTAGTCAATGCTGAGACATCTGGAGTCTCTGGGTAGGCACCCTAAACATGTAAGATGCACCTTTAGTTCATTCATCTAAGCAATGGAAAAAGGTTGGCTTTATCTACCAGGTCACCTCTGTCATTTGTCAAGGGTCCCTGTGGGGGCTTGATTCCTGGGATTTATTTATTTCTCTGTCAGAACGGTTTGGTGGGTTCATATAGGCATTCTACAAGTCAGCAAAATATCTCTAGATCAAAAACTATGGGAATACTCCTGGGAAAAATTCTCTTGGTCACACATGGGTGAGATTCCATAGTTGGAGTAAAAAATATTAAGGGTCATCCCAGGAATGCCAGCTGTATCCCCCAGAACACATTCTGACTTGTTCCTTCTGTATGGATTTAGATATTAGAGTATAAATAAGAACATATTTGAGCAAGTTAAGACTGTAGAAATCAAGAAGAATAATGTTATGATCGAAGGAGAGATGGGAAATGTCCATAGAATAGGATGCAGAAAAATAGAGAAAAATCTATTAACTTTCACCTTAGTCAATGACTTTGGGTTTTACCTTTTAATTATTGCATTTCCATGTATTTAAGCCATAATATCAGGTAAGAGAAACACATGGAAATTATGTCAAATCCTTATAGAGAAGTAAAATGTGAGATGCATAAAAAGGAGGTAAAAGTAAGAAATCCAATTAAAATTTCACAGGAAATTTGTTGTAAGAATATATCTAGTGCCGGGCGGTGATGGCGCACGCCTTTAATCCCAGCACTCGGGAGGCAGAGCCAGGCAGATCTCTGTGAGTTCGAGGCCAGCCTGGGCTACCAAGTGAGTCCCAGGAAAGGCACAAAGCTACACAGAGAAACCCTGTCTCAAAAAAAAAAAAAAAAAAAAAAAAAAAAAAAAAAAAGAATATATCTGGTTAAAAAGCTTAATCACAAACTTTAAAATAAAATATATATCACATTTAAAGTTTATTTCTTTTTTAAAGCAGATGTCAGTTTATTAAGTGCATATTTAATTAAACAATGTATACAATATTAAAGATTATTGTGCACAGATATACCCATATGTATGCATTTATCCACATCATCATAGTTCTTTCCCACTTTTATTTAGCTTATTAAAAATGAATATAAACAGACTCTGAGCTCCAGTACCCTCTAACAGCTTATAGCCTATAGCAGCTTTCAAGATAACAGCATCTTCAACCCAAGAAATTCTGACTTCTCAGTCAGGCTGTTTGAAGTTTCCAAGGCTTGGGGAGAGGGTGGTCTTTATAGAAAAAAACCAATATTTCAAAGAAAAGACATAACTTTTTTCCCTTCTTTAGTGCAAAGATTTAAAAATGCTCTGAAAAAAAGAAAAAAAGAAATCTCTTTAAGATGTAGTATTTCTCTGAAGAGACCCATCCCTCTGCCTGGAAGAGCCTAGATGTGCTCCCTGCTGAGGCTTCACACTCCTAGGTCATGGTCATGTCTGGAAACCAGGCACTCCAGTCCTGTTTGAACACTGACCCATATAATATTGGGATTTCTGTTTCTCAGACATAGAAATTATGTTAAAATGGTATCCATTAATTAGTTAAAGTCTTATTTAGTCTTAAATATTTACAAGCTACTCCTACCATCTGTATACAGTAATTCTTGCATAAAAAAGGATACTGTAACTTGAAATTTTTTAAAACCACATTGTAGTATAATGTAGCACTTTTTTCTTTCCAAGTACTCAAAGGAGCTACAGCAATTAAGGATACTTAAAAAGAAGGAAACCTGAGCTTAAAACCTGGCTAAGCCTTGAGAAGTTTACTTAACCTCATGGAACCTCATGTTCTCATTTGTCAGATGGATCCATATCATAGTAGTACTGTGGAAATAAAATGATATAAAGAGTATAGAGTGTTGAACAAGTAGAAGTCATTGGCTTATACTAGGATCTTAACTATTATTTGGTCATTAAAATAACCATTCTTATATGGAATCTCCATTTTTATTTTATTTATTGGCAAGATATCAAGAAACACATGCATCAGTGAGGTGTTGAAAGTCCTTAAGCAAAAGATACAAAGGAAGCCCAAGTTAGCACTTGCCTGTGATAACTGATCCTTGCATAGTAGGAGACATGCAGTGGAAGTCAGTCCATGCAGAAAATAAACAACAAAATAATTATCATTATTGACCAAACTGAGCAGCATCTGAACTGCACACAACATTGTGTTAAGTGATGAGTGCTAAGATAATGTTAGAGATTACTAGCTAATATAGAGTTGGGGTAAACACAAATAAAATGTGAATCCTATGAAAGATGAATGTACCAGTTAGTAAGGATTAATTGTGGTTTGAAGGATAAATGTCTCTATTAGGCTCAGGCATTCGAATACTTGGTTCCCAGTTGGTGGCACTGTTTGGAGTGGTTATATGGAGGGGTAGCCTTTCTGGAGTAAGTACATCCTTGGGAACAGGCTTCGAGAGTTCAAAACAGTGGTTCTCAACCTTCCTGATGCTACTACCCTTTAATACAGTTCCTCATGTTGCGGTGAACCCCAACCATAGAATTATTTTTGTTGGTACTTCATAACTGTAATTTTGCTACTGTGTATATCTGATATGCGACTCCCAAAGTGGTCATGACCCACAGGTTAAGAATAACTGGTCTAAAGTCATGCCCTATTTTCAGTTCATTATCTGGTTCATGCTCACAGTTAAAGATACGATATGTAAGGATAAGTAAGCTTCCTGTTCCAGGGTCTGCCATTTGCCACACTGTCTTCACCATAATGGACTTTAACCTTTGTGAACCATAACCCAAAATGAACAATTGTTTGGTTGTTTATTTATGTTACCTTGGCCATGGTATTTTATCACAACAGAAAAGGAAGTAGAACACAAGTGGATGTCAGAGAGTAAGCATGATTTGGCTATGAAGGATCCTGAACACACAGTGGTTTTTGAAGGAATGTGGAAGACTTCGGAATTTTGGAATAAAAAACGTAATTGAATGCTATAAGCAGAGCTTAAAGGGTTACTCTAATAGGAGACCCAAAGAAAGCATTGTTGAGAGCACTGTGAACTGTGGAGACTCAACTCTAGAGGTTTTGAAGGAAAGCAAGACATTTAACAGTAACTCTACTGGAGGCCATTCTTATGATAATTTGGCAAAGAATCTAGATACCTTTTATTCTTGTCCTAAGAACTCACCTGAGGCTAAATTAAAAAGTAATAGACTATTTTCCTTGGTGGAATAAATTTAAAGACAACATCAAGTTGAATCTGTGGCATGGTTGTTATTGATAACTCTTACTCTGCTCTACAGTGCAAAGGAACAAGTGGTACAAAAGAAATACAAAATGGGCACTTGAAACAGAGCACTAGGAAGTTTAATGTGACAGACATGCTATATACTAGAAGAGAAGTTATGATTATTAATGCCATTAATGTCATTAAAGATAGGTCCCCTTTTTACTCCAACAGAAGGAAGGGTGACCTCAAGGCAAAACCCGACCAAGGTAAGATTCCAACTTAAAAGAAAAGCCATTCGTTTGGCTATTTGTCCCTGTGCCTTTTCCAATCTTGGTCTCAATAATTCTCGCTCATACAAACCCTCTTCTTTCTCGCCAATTGGAATCCTGGAGCTCCACCTGGGGGTGAGCTGGGGGGAAGGTGGCAGGGTGGGGAGTGTGGCAAGATGGGGGAAGAACAAGGAAATCCATGACTGATATGTAAAATTAAATTAAATTATAAAATTAAAAAAAGAAAAGCCTTAGAGAGTTTTCGGCTCCTAGAAATAAATTGCGAACAAAAGCTGCTGATAATGTGGTTCAGGGGGATATGGTCCACCTCAATATGATAGCAAAACTCTGCAGTATTGTTGACAGGGAGCTGGCTTTAGCATTATAAATGATGCAATGGTGAAGAAGTGGTGAATTTTATGAAGTTTCAGACCATTGTTGAGACCAGGCTGAATGTAGCAGAGGAGCTCTTCTTAAGAAGATCTGAGGGGGCAAGAGGCACCAAGAAGCCATGGTGCGAAGCTGTAAAAGTACCGCCTGGGTTACAGTAGAGCCAGACATAGAGATTCCAGAGCCATGGAGTATCTGCCAAAGATATCTGCCTACAGGGAATGGAAACAGGCCAAGAGAGAGATTTATGTTGCCAGCAGCAAAGCTGGAGGGCAGAGCTAATTAAGCCCTTTGAAACTAAAGTTCCAGATGCTAGACATGGACCTAAAGGATTTAGTATTTGCCCTCCTGGATTTTGGTCTTGCTTTGTTGCAATTTTTTAAAGTTTATCCTTCTTCTCTTTTGAAAAAGTAATGTATATTTGTACCATTATATATATATATATATATATATATATATATATATATATGAATTATATAATTTTTTTTTTATTCTACTGGGGGTTATAATTAAGAGACTACCTTGAGTCTCCATGAGACTTTGGACATTTATATAATGTTGACATTTTTGAAGACTATGAGGACTTTTGAAATTGGACTAAATACATTTGCTTTATGATATGGTCACAAGCCTATGGGGACAATAGTAGAATGTGGTGATTTGAATGATAAATGTCCTTAGTTGGCTCAGGCATTATAACACGTATTTCTCAGTTAGTGGTGTTATTTGGAGAAGTGATAAAGATGTACAGCCTTGTTGGAGGAAGAGCATCATTCGGGACTGGATTTGGGAATGGAAAGACTTGTCCCATTTCCAGTTTGTCTTCTGCTTACTGTATGTGCTTAAAAATGTAATCTGTCTGCTTTCTGTAGCTGATGTTTTCCTGGTCCTGACTAGCTGCTTTAAATAAAAATAAACATTTATAAACAATATTTTAGGAATTTTGGCACAGCTTCTCATATTTCTTCCTGCTGGATTAGGGCACTGGCAATCTAATGGGGATCCTGAGAAAATTAAGAATTAGGGTCAAATCCAGACTAGAGTAGTCTATGAGGCTGCATTGTCTGAGCCAATTGCCTTCAAGACATTCTGGATGTTGGATCATCTGGAACATGTTGTCACTGGAGACCTTTCATGGGGTCTTGGCTGATCAAACCTGATATATCTTCATCTGGAACAAATTCATAGCCTCTTGCTTCCCATGGAAAAGAAAAAGCATAACATCCTTTCCAAAGTAACATATCCTTAGATCCAAATTTGAAGTCAAGATACCTTTAAAATATATATATTGACTTAATTTAGCAGCCTTTACAATCAAATGTCTTTCTGCAGTTAAAAATATCAAAGACAACACAGTCCAGATTCTCTGTGTAATATCCATCTTTACATGGCTTATTTTTATACTACCTTTACTGTCTCTTTAAAGACTTTATTATTAAAAACTATCTGTTTCTTTATATAACTGCATATATTCCTTTTTCTCTCTCTTCCAAGCCGATGTACATTTTTATACACATTGTAAACTATTCCATCTGAATTTGTCTTATTGTGAACCTATTGCTTTAAACTGCAGTGGCTAGTACTGAAGCAGAAGTCTTGGCTGCTGGCTCTGCCCAAGTCAGCTTCCTAACATGGCAGAGGTAATTCACCTCTAGCTCTGGGCCATGTGTACCATCAACTCTTGGAAGCAGTAAGTCTATGCCTCCATTAAATCAGAATGTAGCACAGAAACTTTTTTTATTTATTTTTATTTTTATTATTATTATTATTATTATTATTATTATTATTATTATCATTGTACTAGCAAAAGCTAAATCTGCCACACAGTGCTCTGTGTAGCTTGGAGACACAACTGTGTACTGTGGCAGTGATCCGCAGCCATGCTACAGGTCAAGCCCACACTCCACAAACCTGCCATAGAGTAGCTGAAACCCACAGGCTACGACTGGCCTGAGAGAGACAACTAGGAAGCTGTTTCATTTTAGAATCTTTTTTTTAAGCTTTCTCAGGTTTTGGGTGGAAACTCTTGCCATTGGGTGCCATTTGTAGCTGAAGTTTTCCTGGTCCTGACTGGCTCCCACAGCCCCATGGTCCCACAGCCACTCAGAACCAAGTAAACACAGAGGCTTATGTTAATTAAAACTTCTTTGCCACTAGCTCAGGCTAACTACTGACTAGCTCCTACACTGAAACTCAGCCCATTTCTATTAATCTATATGTTGCCACATGTTCTGTGGCTTTACCTGTGTGCCATTACATGCCTTTCCCTGGACAGTAGGCTAATATCTCCTGACTCAGCCTTACACTTCCCAAAATTCTCCTTGTCTGTTTATCCTGTCTATACTTCCTGCCTGGCAACTGGCCAATCAGCATTTTATTTATCAACCAATCAGAGCAACACATTCACAGCATACACAATGATATCACCCATCAGCTTTCTGCTCTACTTGCCTGCTTAACACATTCTTGTCACCATAAGACAAAATAAGATCTTTACCTTACTCATGGCAATTTATTACAGCAACAGAAAAATAACTAATATACTAATGCAGTCTTACAGTGATATAACAATGATAGGGAGGTCATTGCTGGTGAGAATATCTGAGATGGAGATAAAACTATGCACCTAATGTGGAAGTATTGATAGGCTGTATTTGAGTGGCAGAGGAGAAAGGAAATGAAATGATACAGTTACAAAATAGTGACAAAATTGTAGCAATCTATATTTTGTTTTGGAAAGGGCTCAACTGGTTTGTTTGTGTAGGTAAGGAGATACTGTAAGAAACCCCAGAGTGAAAAAACAGGCCTGGTTCTCTGAGACTACATTGTAAGTTTCTTTTCTTCCTCAGGAAGAGAAGACTACTGGTCAGAATGTTGATGTAAAGCAATTTCTTTTAATTTATTGAAAATAGATTCTTTTCTTTTTTAAATTTTTTTATTAAGAGATTTTCTATTCATTTTACATACCAACCTTTCTTATATGAGAAATCATGATTAGTTTCCTCTCTCTCTACTTCTCCCAGTTCCTCCCTGCCTCCCTTCCCCTCTGGATCAACTCTCTTATATATCTCATTAGGAAGAACTAGCTTCTAAGAGATAACAAACATAACAAAATAAAATATAATAAGATAAAGCAAGAACCATCATATTGAGGCTGGACAAGGCAACCCAACAGAAGGAAAAGAGCCCCAAGTGTAGGTGCAAGAATCAGAGAACCGCTCATTCACACACTCAGGAGTCCCATAAAAAAAAACACTAAGCTGAAAGCTATAATACATATGCAGAGGACCTGGTGCAGACCCTTGTCTGCACTGCGCTTGCTGCATCAGTCTCTGTGAGTTCATATGAGCTTTGCTCAGTCGATTCAGAGGGCCTTATTCTCCTGGTGTCCTTCATCCCTTCTGGTTCTTACACTCTTTCTGCCTCCTCTTCCACAGGGCCCTCTGAGCTTTGACAGGAAGGATTTGATGGAGACATGCTTTTTAGAGCTGTGTGTTCCAAGGGCTACCTCTGTATAATGTCTGGCTGTCTCGGCTCTTATTCCAATCTTCTTCAGGAGGAAACTTCTTTGATAATAACTGAATAAGGCCCCAAACTATGAGTATAAGAGAATATCATTAAGAGACATTTTATTGATTTTTTTATTTAATATAATTTTATTTTACAATAAAATTCAGTTCTACATATCAACCACGGATTCCCTTGTTCTCCCCCCTCCCGCACCCCTCCCCCTTCTTCCAGTATACCCCCCCATTCCCACCTCCTCCAGGGCAAAGCCTCCCCTGAGGACTGAGATCAACCTGGTAGACTCAGTCCAGGCAAGTCCAGTCCCCTCCTCCCAGGCTGAGCCAAATGACCCTGCATAAGCCCCAGGTTTCAAACAGCTACCTCATACAATGAGCACAGGTCCCGGTCCTACTGCCTGGATGCCTCCCAAACAGATCAAGCCAATTGACTGTCTCACCCATTCAGAGGGCCTAATCCAGTTGGGGGCCCCTCAGCCATTGGTTCATAGTTCATGAAACATATGAAAAATGGATATATTTTATTTTTATTTATTTGTTTGCTCCTTTGTCTTGACCAGTAGTGTTTGTTTTTATACTTGGTCTCTAGGCTATCTAGTCTCTGGCTCTTGGTTATCCAGTTAGTGTCATGTATGGATCCATCTCTTGGAGTGGGTCTTCAGGCAAATCAGACATTGGTTGGCTACTCCCATAAGTTTTGTGTCACTGTTACTCTAGCATATTTTTCAAGAATGATAAATTTGTAGTTCAAAGGTTTTGTGACTGGGATGCTATTTATGTATCTCCTTTGGTAACCTGCATAGTATCTTCCCACACCGAAGGCACTAGAACATATGGGTGGAAGGCTCTATGTAGTATCAGCCTGATTTATCAATGTTTAATGAGTTATGTGGGTGTTGTCCTTGACAATGGGAGTCTCCTTGTATGTTTGCAGAGAGCAATCCATTGTGTATGCAACAGCCTGGTTGTTTAGGAATTTCCATGGACCCCCTTTGGGTAACAACTCAATTGAATGCAACCCAGTCCTGCTATTGGAAATCTCCTTTTGTGACAAGCGATGGCAAGTTGAGATTCTATATCCTCTGTTATTAGTAGGCATTATTAGAATAGCCTTCATACATGTTATGAAGTTTGCACTGCGTTAGGTTTTCATATCATCCCTCAGATGTTCCTCATTTCTAGCTGTCTTTCTCTGCATTCCTTTCTTCACCACTGTCTTCTTTCATCCTCACCACCTGATCCTCCTTTTCCAGTCCTTCCTCACCCCCACTGCATCCATAAAATTATTCTATTATTTCCCCTACACAAGGAAATCCACATGTCTCCACTGGTCCCTTCATCTGTACTTAACCTCTATGGGTCCACCAATTGTAGGTTAGTTATCAAGTATTTAATGGTTGATATCCACATAATACATATCATACTTTTCTTTCTGGGTCTGTGTTACCTCATTCAGGATGATTTTTTTTTCTCCTTCCATTCATTTGCCTGTAAATTTCATTTTTATGTCACTTTTTTTCTGACAGGTAATTGAGCAAATGTCCATGTGATAGGATGAAGAAACCTGTTGTAGAATATTATTTGAAGGTGTGTTACTTTTGTTTATGCTACATTTGTTTAAGTCTGTGAAGATGTGTTACTGTGCCTGTCTAAAACACCTGATGGTCTAAAAAAGAACTGAATGACTAATAGTAAGGCAGGAGAAAGGATAGGCAGGCCTGGCAGGCAGAGAGAGTATACAGAAAGAGAAATCTGGGAGGAAGAAAGAAGTAACGAGAGAAGGAGGAGGGCCAGCTACCCAGCTACACAGCAAGTCATGGAGTAAGAAACAATGAAAGGTATACATGAATAGAAGAGGAAAATCCCAGAGGCAAAAGGTAGAAGGGATAATAAGGTTAAGAAAAGCTGGATAGAAATAAGACAAGCTAAGACTAGGCATTTATAATTAAGATTAAGCCTCTGTTTGTGATTTATTGAGAGTTGGGTGGTGGGCCCCCCAAAAAGGTAATAAAGGAACAACAATAGAAATCTTGAGTATATGCCCAAGAGTGGTATAGCTGGATCTTAAGGTAGATGGATTCCCAACTTTCTGAGGAACCATTATATTGATTTCCGTAGTGGCTGTACAGATTACACTTCCACCAGCAATAGACAAATATTCCTTTTATTCCACATCCTAACCAGCATAAGCTGTCACTTGTGTAATTGCTCTTAGCCATTTTGGCAGGTATAAGATGATAACCTGAAGTAGTTTTGATTTGGATTTCCCAGATGGCTAAGGATTTAAACACTTCTTTCAGTGTTTCTCAGCCATTTGAGATCCTCTATAGAGAATTCTTGGTTTAGATCTGCTCCCCATTTTTTAATTTTAATTTATTTTCTTTCATATAAATATATTCAGACTTCACCTTCCCCTCCCTCCACTCCTTCTAGTCCTCTCCACCACCTCCCCTCTCTCTCAGATTCACTGCTCCTCCATGTACCTTCAGAAAAGAGCAGTCCTCCCAGTGTTTTCAATTGAACATAGCATAACAAGTTGCAATAAAACTAGGTATAAGCCATCATACCCAGGGTAGACAAGACAGTACAATAGGAGGAAAATGGCCCTACTCCCACTGTTACTCTTACAAAATTCCCCAGCTAAACAACCACAGCATGTGTGCAGAGAATCTGGTGCAGGCCCATGCAGGCTCCATGATTGAAGCTTCAGTCTCTGTGAACCGCTATAAGCCCTGCTTAGTTGACTACATAGGCCATGTTCTCCTGGTGTCCTTGACCCCTCTGGCTCTTAGAATCCTTCCTCCCACTCTTCCTCAGGAATACTCAAGCTCTGCCTATTTTGGCTATGGGTCTCTGTATCTGTTTCCATCAGTTGTTGAATGAAGCCTCTCTGATGATGATTGGGCTAGGCCCTGATCTATGAGTATAACAGAATACCATTAGGAAGTATTTCATTGGCTTTTTTTAAAATCAGTCTTGCTTAGTTCTAGTTTTGTAATATCTAGTTTCTTGACTTCTTTATAAATTTTGGATATTGGTCCTCTATCAGATGTGGAGTTTGTAAAAATCTTTTCCCATTCTGTAGGTGGTCACTTTGTTCAGAGGACAGTGTCCTTTTCCTTATAGAAGCTTTTCAGTTTTATGAGGAACAATTTATTAGTTGTTGATCTTAGATCCTGGGTTTTCAGTGTTCATTTTAGAAAAACCTTTGTCCTGTGCCAATGATTTTAAGCCTACTGTCCACTTCCTCTTCTATTAGGTTTAGGGTTCCTGGGTGTATGTTAAGGTCTTCGATCGATTTAGAATTGGGTTTTGGGCAGGGTGATATGTATTGATCCTGCTACATGCAACTGTCCAATTTGAACAGCATCATTTGTTGAAGATAATGTTCTTTTTCTAGGATATATTTCTGGCTTCTTTATTAAAAAAAAGAAACAGGTGTCTATAGGTGTGTGGATTTATGTCTGGGTCTTCAGTTTGATTCAGTTGATCAATATGTCTATTTATTTACCAATACCACATATGTTTTTATTACTATAGCTCTGTAGTACAGCTTGAAATCATGAATGTTGACACCTCCAGATGTTCTTTGATTATTCAGGAATTTTTTAGTTATCTTGAGTTTTTCTCATTTCCACATGAAGCTGGAAATTATAATTTTAATATCTGTGAAAAATTCTGTTGGAATTTTGATGAAGATTGCATTGACTCTGTAGATGGCTTTTTGGCAGGATGGCTGATTTTACTGTGTTAATCTCACAATCCAGGAGCATTTTGGAGATTTTTCCATCTTCTGATATCTCTCTAATTCTTTCTTCAAAAACTTGAAGTTTTTATCCTACAAGTCTTTTACTTGCTTTATTAGAGTAACTCTAAGATATTTTATATTTATTTGAAGCTATTATGAAATATGTTTCCCTTATTTCTTTCTCAGTTCACTTGTCATTTGTATATAGGAGGCCTACTGATGTTTGTGAGTTAATTTTGTATCCATCTACTTTGTTGAAAGTATTTATTAGTTGCAGAATGTAATGTTTAGAGTCACTTACAAATACTATCACATCATCTTCAAATATACTTTGACTTCTTCCTTTTCAATTTGTATACTGTAGATTTCCTTCAATACTCCTATTGCTCTAGTTAAGATTTCAAGTGCTATATTGAATAGATATGGAAAGAGTTGAAAACCTTGTCATGATCCAGATTCTAGTAAAATTTCTTTGAATTTCTATCATTTTAAGTTGATGTTGGCTATAGGCTTGTTGTTAAATGCTTTTATTATGTTTAGGCATGTCCCTTGTTTCTTTAATCTCTCCATGACTTTTATCATGAATAGGTGTTGGATTTTGTCAAAGGCCTTTTTTTTGCATCCAATGAGATGATTGTCTTTTCTTTCAATTTGTTTATATATTGCATTATGTTTATTGATTTTCATATATTGAACAAACCCTGCATCTCTGGGATGAAGGCTACTTGGTCGATGACCTTTTTGCTGTGTTCTTGGAATAGTTTGCAAATATTTTATTGAATATTTTAAAATCTATGTTCATAAGAGAGATTTGTCTGTACTTTTCTTTCTTTATTGAGTCTTCATGTGTTTTAGGTATTAGAACATCAGTGTCCTCATCAAATGAATTAGGTAATGTTCCTTCTACTTCTATTTTGTAGAATAATGTGAGAAGTATTGGCATTAACACTTCTTTGAAAGTGTGGTAGATCTGTGCAGCAAAATGATCTGGTCCCCCCCTCTTTTTTTTTTTTTTTGGTTGGGAGACTTCTTATATTCACTAATCGTTATAGGTCTATTTAAGCTGTTTATCTGATCTTAATTTAACTTTGGTACTTGGTAAATATCAAAAAATGTATCCATCTAAAGATTTTCCAGTTTTGTGTAGTACAGGTTTTTAACATACATCCTTATGATTCTCTGGATTTCCTTGGTATCTGTTGTTACAGTCCCATTTTGGTTGCTGGCTTTGTTAATTTGGACATTCTTTGTTTGATTTTTAATTAGATTGGATAATAATTTTTTCTCTTGTTGATTTTCTCAAAGAACCCACTCGTTGTTTCATTGACTCTGTATTTTCAATTTGCTTATATTTTATGGATTTCAGTCCAGAGTTTATTTCTTGCCATCTACTCATCTTGGGTGTGACTACTTATTTTTGTTCTATAGTTTTTGGATACACTTTTAAATTGCTAGTATGAGATCTCTCCAGGTTTTTTTATTATTATTTTTATGTAGGTACTTAGTGCTATGAACTTGGCTCTTAAGACTGCTTTCATTGTGCCCCATCAGTTTGAATATGCTGTGTATTCATTTTCATTGAATTCTAGAAATTCTTTAATTTCTTATTTCTGGCAAGAACCATTTTTCATTCAGCTGCTTTGTTCAGTCTGCAAGAATTTTCAAGCTTTCTGTTGTTTCTGTTGTTGTTGACATTCAGCTTTAATCCATGGTGGTCTGATAGGATGCAGGGAATTATTTCTTTTATCCGTGGAGACTTGGTTTGTGATTGAGTATATGATTAATTTTGGAGATAGTGATCCAGAGAAGATGTATTCATGGACTGGACCCAGTCAAAAAATAGTTTATTACTCCCATAATATTTGTGCCACTATAACATCATTATATCTTGGGGGTGGGTGCCATTATTGGATACAGAGTTTGTATCTGGGTGATATTGATGATTTCTCTTCCAGTAGTCCACACAGTACCTTCTACTGTTATGAATGCTAGTCATGGTCAGGGATGAGGTGGGAAATTCTAGCTGGTCAGCAGCTCAAATCATCCAAGTATGAGGACATAATTAAGTATTGTCTTTACAATAGGCCTTACAGTAATGCTGTGGAGAATAACCAATAGCATTGCCAATAACATGTAATATTGTGAGGGGACACCTTGGACACTGGCTCAACCATATATAACTCATTTCTAGTATTGGAAGTTTTACTTAATAGCATAAGATGTCTAGTTGTGTAATTGTTTCCCTTATTTGATGATTCCACATTAGTAGGATTTATGTGCCTTTTTAAAGGCTTTAGGAACAATTGTCTTTTCAAAATTCCTATCTTTACCATGATTCCTATCTTCCTACCTACTTAATCTTAGGATCCTAGTTTCCCTTTTATCTATTTATAATACTATATACTATCTTCCTACCCTTAAGGATTCCCTCCTCCTTTCTGGTCCCTTACTAGCTACCGAACTACTGTGGTTATTCTAAATGGAACACACATATCTCAACCTTAAAAGACAATACACTCACATATAAGAGAAACCATGCAGTGTTTCTCTTCCTAGGTCTGCGATTTCACAATCAAAGGTTGGGGTAGGGTTCTGTTTTTGTCTTTCCAGGTTAATACCCATCTTCCAAAAATCATAAGGCCTTGAATATCCGAATGTTTACAACAGAAAGAAAGAATCTGTTGGTACCAATCTACATATGGTAAAATCTCACTGTCTAACATCTATCTCTCTATCAATCTAGAAAAGTTGTGGTTGTAATTCAATTATAAGCCAAGCTGGCTTTGGATGGAATTGGCTCACTCCTTCTCTAAACCCAAGCATATTGCTAAAAGAAAAGTTTGAGAGATAGTTTAAGATAATTTGTATATTGATACAAATACAGAACTATATTTGTTATAATGTACATATATTTCTACTCTTATTTGAAATATTTTTATATTGATACAAATGTAAATTTATATCTGTCATACTTTATGTATGTTCTAATTCTGTTTAGGATATTCGGTACATTGATATATATGTAAGATTATTGTCATATTGCACATCACACTATATATTCCTACCACTGTTATAAATATCTTGTGTATTGTCACAATTTTGAAGTCATCATTCTTTGCCATACATTTGTTTATAGACTATTTACCTTGTTTACATGAAGCCTTTGTCCTTAGGTTATTTCTGTAGATAAGACATAGGTTTACAGTCACCTATGCCTGTCATCTCTATAGTTACGTTAGTTAGGTTATCCAGATTTACAGATACATAGGTCAGATGGACAGGTAATCTTCAAACACTTCATAGACCTAGAGAATATGGCATTTAAATAACTTAGAATTCTGTTGACGTGAGACACAATTGCTCCTGGCTGCACCAATTTGATCCCGAGAGAATGTTGGGCTTCTAAGACATTTCCTTTTGGATGTTTGTCTTCTTGGCACAAAATGGCCTACTGGACAAAGAACTGCCCTTCTTTGATGGCTGACAGTACGAATGCAATGCTGTCCTTTCTGGACAAGCAGGACACAAGAAAAGCGACCACTGTACTCTGCCAAGACAGGGTAAGATGGTCTTTCAGAATTCCTGCTTCTGAAAATGGTCTATCAGATACTCTAGGCCTGTAGCCAATTTGAATGCACCAACAATGCTGAGAAACATTAGGTGACTGTCCAGGCTGCCAGCTGTCTTGGTCTACTCTTGCAAGATTCTGAAAGTTGCTTGCATCCATCTACCATTTCTCAGGTACCATTATGTTCCTTTTCAGGTCTTTTATGGGATTAAAGACTAACAGTTATAGTTACAACTTAGTCTATATAATATCTTAGATAGAACATATTAAGTATTAGATTCAGGTTCTTTGGGATAGGATACCTTTTGGAATGATCTTTATAACATGCCATTTACCTATGCTCTATACTTCTCTGGATTTTAGTATGTGTTTCTTGCTTGATATTGTTTGCATTGGTTGTAGTTCCATCTTATCTAGGTCATTATCCCTCATTATTCCTGGACAATATTTGATAACTGTTCCTTTGTATATAGTCTTGTATTAGTTTAGAACCTTCTTATTTAGACAAAAAGGGAGATATGTAGTGGGTAGCCATTCCAGCTTTGATTTGGAAGTTCCAACCCCCATTGAGACTCTGGCAACTGTCACGCCTACAAGGCGGGGTGAGGGGAGGCACCTGGAGACCCAAGATCTGGATGGGCCAGTGCTCTCTCTGTTCCGGGACGCTAAACGGTGGAGGTGGACCGAGCAGAGCTCCAGAGAACACCGCTAAACTGCAATACACCATCCCCAGACCCCGCGACCTACCTATCCCTTAATTTGTAAGTTACGCCATTAAATAAGTATCCTTTTAACTATGTGGAGTGGCCTTAATAATTTCACCAATAGCAGTGTTTCCCCAGTTCCTTTCTCAGTACATTTGCCATTTACATATAAGTTTACTGCTATTTGCTAAAAGTGTTTACAAGCTATAGAAGTTTCCTGGTGGGATATTTAGGGTATTATATCTATAAAATTATATAACCAACAAATAAATATATTTTGACTTCTCCCTTTTGTGTGTGTGTATATATATATATATATATATATATATATATATATATATATGCCCCTCCTCTACTTGTCTAATTATTCCAGCTATAGTTTTTTTTTTTTTTTTTTTTTTTTTTTTTTTTTTTTTTTTTTTGGTTTGTCCAGACAGGGTTTCTCTTGTGTAGCTTTGAGCCTTTCCTGGAACTCACTTGTTAGCCCAGGCTGGCCTCGAACTCACAGAGATCCGCCTGGCTCTGTCTCCCAAGTGCTGGGATTAAAGGGTGTGCCACCAAAACCCGGCTTATTCCAGCTATAGTTTTAAGTACAATATTGGAAAAGTCTTGAGAATGTGGAATCCTTGTCTTGCTTCTGATTTTGGATTTTTTAAAAAAAAAAAAATTTTCTCTCCTTTTAGAATTATTTTGGCTGTGAAAGTGTTGTAAAATGCTGAGGAATGTTCCTTATATTCCTACTCTCTAGGACTTTTATCATGAAGGAATGTTCAATATCGTCAAAGACCTTTTCTTCAGCTAAAGAGATTATGTGTTTTTGTCTTTTAATCTATTGATGTGGTAGATTACATTTAATGATTTAATGTTGTTGAACTATCCCTGCATCTCTGGTATGAATATCATGTTGGATGATCTTTTGGATGTGTTCTTCAATTTAGTTTGTAATTATTTTATTGAGATTTCCTGCATCTATGTTCATAATGGATATTGGTCTAAATTCTTTTGTTCTTTGTTTTTTTGATTTTTTGAGACAGTGTTACTCTGTGAAACAGTGCTGGCTGTCCTGGAACTCACTCTGAAGACCAGGCTGGCCTGGCACTCATGGTTCCAGAGATCTACCTGTCTCTGCCTCCCAAGTGCTGGGATTAAAGGCATGTGTCACCACTGCCCGGCTTGTCTAAAGTTTTTTACGGAGCCTTTGTGTGATATAGTTTCAGAATAGTCATGACTTTAGAAGAATAATATGGAAATGTTGTAGCTAGAGTTTTCCTGCCTTGCCCACAGTCTGGACAAATCTTTGTCACCCGCCAGCCCCACAGCCGCTCAGACCCAACCAAGTAAACACAGAGACTTATATTGCCTACAAACTGTATGGCCATGGCAGGCTTCTTGCTAACTGTTCTTATAGCTTAAATTAACCCATTTCCATAAATCTATACCTTGCCACATGGCTTGTGGCTTACCGGCGTCTTCACATGCTTCTTGTCTTGGTGGCAGCTGGCAGTGACTCCTTCTGCCTTCCTGTTCTTTCTTTGTTCTCTCTGTTAGTCCCACCTATACTTCCTGCCTGACCACTGGCCAATCAGTGTTTTATTTATTGACCAATCAGAGCAATTTGACATACAGACCATCCTACAGTAAAATGTTCCTTAAGTTTCTATTCTGTGGAATAATTTGAGACATATTGGCATTAGTTTTTCTTTGAAGTTCTGACAGAATTCTCTACTAAATCCATTTGTCCTTGGTTTTTATTTTTGGTTGGGAGAGTTTCAATTACTGCTTCTACTTCTTTTGGGGTTAAACATCTGTTTAAATTGCTTATTTAATCTTTATTTGGCTTTTGTAAGTCATTTATATTAAGAAATTAATTCATTTAAGTGTCTTAGTTTTGTCAAATACAGATTATTAAAGTATGTTCCTATGATTCTTGAATTCCCTCCATGTCTGTTATATTGACTTCCTTTTCACCTCTAATTTCATTAATTTGGATATTCTTTGTCTTTTTGACAATTTGATTAAGTGTTTGTCAATCTCAGTGATCGCAATGGTTTTCAGAATTCAATGAAAATGAAGCAATTTCATAGCACTACATTTCTACATAAATAATCTGGCAATATTTAGTATTTGATAACTTAATGATACATGTTGATCTAGAAATAAAAGATATTTTAATATCAATTCCTTTCTTGATTCCTGTCCTGACCCAATTTTCATTCAGTGTTGATTTATTTAGCTTCCATGAGTTTGGAAACTTTCTGTCATTTCTATTGTTGATATCCAGGTATAATCCATAGTGGTCAGATAGGATGCTGTGTGTCCTAATTTGTAATCAGTTTTGGAGAAAGTTCCATGGGCTTCTGTTACAGTGAGTATGTGATTTAGCAGCAGTCAGTTCAAAAGTACTCTGAATAGATCATAATGAATAAGGGATAAATTCAAAGAGCCTACCTATATCCCAGCCAAGTGTGGTGACTAGCAGTATTCCTGGTTGAGATTATGTGGGTTATTAGGTGTATAAGAAGGAATGGAAATTGGCTAGGAAGGAGACTAAGGTGAATCCTAAGGAAGAACTAGGGGGACCCTGAATCTTCAGAGGGAAGTCAAATCCCAACAGGAATGAGGCAGGTCCCTGGATTATAGAATTTTTGAAAAAATTAATGCAACACTATAGGAGAAAAAGGAGAAGATGATGAATGAAAGATGGGATGAAAAGGGAACAAAACCTTTTACCTTACTTGGGTTCACTACAAAAGGAACAGACATTTAGGTAAATTTAGGTTATAAATAACCAAAGCCAGATCTTAGGAGAACATGGCTATAATAAATTAAGACCATAAAATCTCTCAGATTTCTTTTAAGCGTTCTTCATCCTAGGAGCTGTCCTGAACAGAACAGTCACAGGAAGATTTGGTCACCTGTGTTCAGACACTTAATGTATTTTATCAAATCACTTCTATGTTCCTCTTCATAGTCAGTGGCTGAAGTTTACCCCTTTAAAAAGATCTGAGCTCTTGTTCTTTTTCTTTTTCCTTCCTTCCTTCCTTCCTTCCTTCCTTCCTTCCTTCCTTCCTTCCTTCCTTCCTTCCTTCCTTCCTTCCTTCCTTCCTTCCTTCCTCCCTCCCTCCCTCCCTCCCTTCCTCCTCCTCCTCCTCCTCCTCCTCCTCCTCCTCCTCCTCCTCCTTCTCTCTCTCTCTCTCTCTCTCTCTCTCTCTCTCTCTCTCTCTCTCTCTCTCGACCATGTTGGTGTCTGAGGGCCACTCTGCAGCTGGGGCAATGCTGATCTGAGTGGTCTGCACTGCCACTAGGTGCCAGCTTGACATCTGCGCTCATGTCTGAGTCCAAGGCCCTACTGCAGCCAGGGTCTGTTTGTATCCATGGTCCAGGTTGCCCCCCTATTGCCACTAAAGTCTGAATAGATGCCTGGGTTCTGAGCTGTCACCTGTGGCTATAGTGGGATCCCAGGGACTTGCCGCTGCTGGGACCATGCCGATCTGAATGGCCAGCGTCCCTACGGTTACCATCGCAGGAGGTGTACATGGCCAGGATCTGAGCCAACACCTGAGGCTATGTTGGTGCCCAGGGGTCATTCTGCCACCAGGGCCATTCAGATCAGGATGGTCTACACTGCCTCTCAGAGCCATGGTGACATCTGTGCCTGAGCTGTGGCTAGGGGACATTTCTGGGTTCCTGGCCATACCACAGCCAGTGTCGGTGTTGATGTCCATGGCTCTCATTACCTCTGAAGGCTGTGCGACTGTCCAGAGGCTCAGCTAACACCTGGGACCATCTTGGAATCAGGAGACCACACTGCTGCTGGGACCATGCTGATTTGCTAGGCCTGCACTGCAACTAGGACCCATGGTGATATCTGGACCCAAACAGCTGCTGCTGGCCATGTCTTTATCCATGGTCCTGCTGCAGCTGGGATGTGTTGATGTCTACTGCTGATATTTCCACAGGGCCCCATTTGAACCATGTGTGGAAGCATGTGTTGAAGTATGAGGGCTGTGCTAAACTGACCCTGCCCCTCACGATGGGCTTGGGAGAGCTGGCTCTGTCTTTGCCTGATGAGGCACACATCCAGGGCTTTGAGTTGGTACTCCCCAACATCCACTCCATGTATGACCGGGTGGAGCACATGAAGAGACTGATCTTGTGGAACCATAGTCACAGGATCCCTTTGACTTGGGGCAATTTCAGGATTCTGAGAGGAATTTCAGGGACAGTCCGGTATTGATGGTGTATCAGAAGCCAGCGGCCTTGAACTTGACTGACAACACATTACACAATGAACATTTACAAGTGAAACTGTTAGGATGAAATACTGCATGATACACATTAACTCCAATGCCACTGAGATGAATGAAGAGGGGGGAAATACAAAGATTTGTTGTTGTTTGTTTTTTGTTTATTTGTTTTTGTTTTGTTTTTAATTAATATTCTTATTTATATTATTTTTATTATTTCTGTGGTTGATATATTGTGCATTCACTCCCATAAACTTATCTGGGGGTCAGAGATCAGGACAGCCACTAGAGAGTCATAGAGGTTAGGCAGTGGTAACACACACCTTTAATCCTAGCACTTCAGATCTTCTGTCTTGCTTGGGAAAGACACACACATGCCTTTAATCCCAGGAAGTGATGGCAGGAAGCAGAAAGGTGTATAAGGCCTGAGCACAAAAAACTTTAGCCTTTTAAGTTTTTACTTAGGCTTTTAGCAGCAGTTCAGCTGAGATCCATTAGGATGAGGACTCAGGCTTCCAATCTGAAGAAACAGGATCGGCTAAGAAGTTGGCCAGGCAAGGGTAGCTGTGGCTTGTCCTATTTCTCTGATCTTTCAGCGTTCACCCAGATACCTGGCTCTGAGTTTGTTTTTATTTAATAAGACCTTTAGAGTTTCATGTTACATATTTCTTTGTAAGTTTTTCTTGGGTGGGGGTGCTACAAGGGTGAAGGGTGGTTATGTAGAGACTGGGAAATGAGTAGGATTGGGGTGCATGAAGTAAAATTACTCAAGAATTAATTTAAAATTTTATTTATTTTTTTAAAGATATGGGGGCTAGAGAGATGAATCAGTGGTTAAGAGCATGGCTGCTCTTCCAGAGGACCTAGATTCAGTTCCCAGCACCCACACAGCTGCTCACAACTTTCCATAGCTCTAGTTCCAGGGGATCCAACACCCTCACACAGAGTATATACAGGCAAAATACCAGTGCACATTAAATAAATAGATACACCTTAAAAATCTGAATTCAATATCCATCATAAAATTTAAGAATTGAAAAGAAAAGTATCTTCACTCTCTCTGCCATGATAAAATCATGGTCTTCATAGTTTAACAGAGATATCACTGGTTTTGGGAAAAAACAATCCAAGGTCCTGGTTCTGGTAGAGTTCTATTCCTTTTTTTCCTGAAACTCGCTCTGTAGCCCAGGCTGGCCTCGAACTCACAGAGATCCACCTGCCTCTGCCTCCCGAGTGCTGGGATTAAAGGCGTGTGCCACCACTGCCCGGCAGAGTTCTATTCCTAATGAAAGCTCTTTTCCTGGCTCACAGATGCCTGCCTTTATATTAGTAAGAGTCCTAAGAATCCGTGTCTTTCCCACTTCTTTTAGGGTTACCAACTATACCTGATCTTATTTTACCTAAATTAACTATTTATAGACCTCTTCAAATATAGTCACATGGCAGGGTTAAAGTTTCAACAAACAAATTCAGGTTGACACATTTTAGTCCATTATGATGGAAAACTTAAACCCAAATTTCAGCTTGATAGAAAAGTTCCCTTGTGTCTTTGACTTGATTATTTGCATTTCTTGGGGCTCATATTTCCCCACTTATCTAGGTAAAGAAGACATGGTTGGACAAACGATTTCTAGAGATCCACTTAGCTTTGATGTTCTCTGATTTCATCACTGCACATTTTAGTATAGAACTACTTTCGCTGTTTCATGTAAATGATAGTAGACACAACAGCAGTGCAAACACATTTGTTTCAATGTTTCTGACTAGCTGGAATGGAAAGCAGAGGAAGCTCATGAACTGGGCCAGCAAGTTTCAAGATGAGATATAATTGCTCACTAATAAAAAAATAATTCTTTTTTCTAACCTCTATCTAAAAGCAAGCACACTAATCTTTCTGTCATATTTTTTAGACAGAAGAAGAAGAATTAAAGTAGCCAGATTCTGACCTACGCTCTATATGATTTTAGTGGTACATTCTCATTGACAAGAAATTACCTCTGACTGCCATTATGCAGTTTGGTGGAATCCAGACTACCTTTCCTAAAATGACAATTAAAAAAAGATAATTTAAAAATAACAGGTTCAATGAGTTTTTCAGAATCCTGAGATCAATTCTGGTTAACTTTATTATAGGCTGTGATCAAAGCAGCAGTTTCTAGGTAATGGAGAAACTTGAAGATAGGTACTCTGAGCCCAGGAAAGGAAATCACAGTGATGATCATAGCACCTTGCTATTTTCTAATAAATTTTGCAGGATTAGAAACCCAAGAACAGATTCAATAAAGCCACTGTAATCTGGTTTATTTAGCTACCAGATTTTACTAGCAGCCCAGCAGATCCATGATCTCTGGCTGCCCAAGGGACAGAGGGCAGAAGCAAATCCTACAGGGAAGGCACAGAGCTCAGCAGTGCAGAAGGATGACTGGATGGGATGTCTCCACCCAGCATTCTAACTAGCAAGCGATACCCTCTGCCTCTTTAAGGTAACTATTTACTTGCCCTGATATGGACAGAGAACATTTGCTTTGGCTTAAAAAAAAATGGAAAATGTGTGCTCTAATGGAAGAATCAAATTATATCAGAAAAGGAAGCACTTTAAGCTTTATTGCTGTAGATCACTCTGCCTCCAGCTGTGAAACTGATTGATGTTTAAAGCCCCTGAGGCAATGGCAGCTGTGGTGGCTGATTCCAATAAGAAAAAAAAAAAGTATGTGAGTGTGTATGGGTGAATTCATGGGTGTGTAAGTGTGTGAAGGTAGAGTAAGGAACTGTATTAGCAAAATTTATTTTTGTAACTTTTCCCTAAAGACTTTTAATAAATTTCCTTTAAAATAAGTACATAGAAATGCAGGTCAATATTTAATAAACAGATGTTTAGAGGGAATATATAAAAAATATACAGAAATGTCTGTGTACATGCACATATGTGTATATAACTATATATATATAACTATATATATATAACTATATATATATATATGAAAGCAGAAAGGAGGGAGGAAGAGAGAATATCTCAACTAGACGATTATATGACTATCTTATTTCTTTATCACCAAATAAATGGCAAATGAGTAATTACAGGGACTAAGAGATACCATAAGTATTTATTTTCTTGGTCTTGTTAAAAACAAGTTATTCAAGATTAGGGTAGAGAAAGATCTAATATATCCTTCTGAGGGATACTTTAAGTGAATTGGATTTGATTGGATTGAACTGACTTTAAAACTACCTAGGCTAGAAGCCTATTTCTACTCTTGTACTCATCATGGTGCAAGGACTGGATCAGAAGTTTGTATGGAGAAAAACTAGAGAATGATTGTTGATAGGGGTCCACAACCATGAACTAGTACAAATACTTGTTAAACTTTTGTTTACCCCAAAATTATTTATCTAGAAATACAAATGAAAAATTTTTTACACTCCATAATCCAGATAGCCCCTAGTGGAAACATTGGGTGTCACTTAACATTTAAATAAAATATGCCAGGATTTTCTCAACATCTTAAAAATCATCTGATTTTAAGATGAGCCGGGGAGACAGTTCACCAAATAAAGTGCTTAAACGTGCTGTAGGTTCCATTGAGAGACCCCAACCCAAAGAATAAAAAAGGAAGAGATTGGCACAAGAGCTGGCTTTTTAGAACCTACTCCCTATGGTGGGATGCCTTGCTCAGCCTGGATGCAGAGGGGAGGAGCTTGGTCTTGCCTCAACTTGATATGCCATGCTTCATTGACTCTCATGGGAGGCCTTACCCTTCCTGAGGAGTGGATGGGCAGGGGTAGGGGTAGAGAAGAGGTGCAGGGAGGGAATAGGAAGAGTGAAGGGAGGGTAAACTGTGGTTGGTATGCAAAATAAATAAAAAATTAATGAAAAAATGAAGAGGAACTGGAGAAGTGCATGTGCACACATACATCCACAAACATATGTGTACTCACATTCATGTGAACACTTCTAAAAAGAAGCACACACACACACACACACACACACACACACACACACACACACACTACACACTACATATGCATGGAAAAATATTGAACAAAGTTTGTCCACATTTGTTCCTTTATGCCATCAAAGAGAACAAAGATATGATATGGCATGGAATGTTATTTGTACTGAAGAGGTGAATGGAACAACGAGAAAGTTGTTATTCATTTGTGTGTAATAATTGATTCATGGAAAAGACAGAGTGGGAGAAGAAAATTCTATAGTCTAGAACCTAAAAGGTAAATCTCAATAAACAAACAAACAAACAAATAAATAAATGATACATTTAGGAAATTCCCAATCAGGATAGGATCACTAAGGTGAGCTGGTTGGAAATCATGTTGAAATGTTTTCTTCATAGGAGGGCAATGATGTAGCTGGAGTTTTCTCCAGTCCTGCCTGGCCCAGAGTCAGGACAAATCTCTCTTACCCACCAGTACCGCAGCTGCTTAGACCCAACCAAGTAAACACAGAGACTTATATTGCTTACAAACTGCATGGCTACAGTAGGCTTCTTGTTACCTAGTTCTTATATCTTAAATTAACCCATTTCTATTAATCTATAAGTTGCCACATGGCTTATGGATTACCAGTATCTTACACGTTGGTACTCATGGCAGTGGCTGGCAGCATCTCCTGACTCAGGCTTCCTGTTCCCAGAATTCTCTTCTCTCCTTTTCCCACCTATACTTCCTGCCTGGCTACTGGACAATCAGCATTTTATTTATTAACTAATCAGAACAACACATTTAACATACAGAACATCCCACAGCACCATGGTGTTTTCAATTGTGTTTCTTAGTACTCATCAGTGAGTACTTTTCCCAGAGGGGAAAGCACGCTCTTGTCACATGTTAAGTGGGTTTCTCTTCTTCCAGTCCACTGCAGGCTTTTGTAGTCTTTGAAAAATTTTTAAAATAGCAAAAATTATATATAAGAAAAACTTTCATTCTTGCACGGTGGGTTACATAGTTTAAATAGATTTCTTAGACCTATCATCCAGGAAATTAATTTAAAATTTTACTAGGAACATTTCAAAGGACTGCTTGTGCTTCTCTTTCTCACCATGATTTTCATATTATTTCAAGCTCTCTTCCCAGGTCTTGTAAGAAGAGGCCTCCAAAGATACCTAGGGAAAAATAAACTTTCTTTTTTTTTTTAACCATAAAAATAATTGTAAAATGGGTATCTTTGATGTATAGACAAATATTGTGATTATCTTCTTAGTTTAGGAAGTAAAATGAATAAGAATATGATGATTATGTGAGATGTTCCTTTAGTGGTTCTGGTCTTCCATGAGATGTTTTGTTGTTCTGTTGGAGATGCTAACATACTTCTGGAGTTCCTGTGATAGTGGCACACTCTCTTTCTCCTTACACTTCCCTCAGACAATTGTTTCCCAGTCTCATATTGAATCAGACAACTCACTATCTGCAAGGCAGATGCCTCCTGACTACTGACTCAGAGTAGGGAAGAGATGAGACTACCCAAATCACAACAAGAGTGCCACCTCTGAAGTCTATCTGAGACAGAAGAGGGATGACTAGCAGGCTGTTGGGGAGCTACTTGACTTGAGGCTTCATTTTTCAGAAATATCATTTTTAAATATAACCTTATGTTACCTACAGTGTCTTTGGAGGACAGTTGGGATGGACTCAATGTTTGCTAACCTTTCCCCCATTTCATGTGTTGGAATCTAATCTCCATTGTTAAGATATTAAAAGATGGGTATCTTTGTGAAGTATCTCAGTGGATCCTTCATGGCAGGGATTGGTGCCATTATAAAATCTATGTACCATTCACCTTTTCTCCTAAGGGAAATTGCTATGAGAAGATGGCTATCTCTGAGGAACTAAACATTATACATAATGAATCTATGTTTCTCAGCCTCCAGATCTAACAAATAAGTATTGGTTATTCCTAAGTCATCAAATTTATGATATTTATACTATTAGCATAAGACAAGATTTTCACCCGCATAAATGGAAGTTTCTGTCCTGCCAGCAACTCCCAAACACAGCTGCTTTGTAAATTACCACACAGATGGTTTTATTAATATAAATGCTTGGCTGATAGCTCAGGCTTATTAATAACTAGCTCTTATACTTAAATTAACTCATAATTCTTATCTATGTTTAGCCATATGGCTTTGTGCCTTTTCTTAGTATGGCATCCTTATCTTGCTTCCCTTGCTTCTAGCTGGAGACTTTCCCTGACTCTACTCTTCCTCTTCCTGTATCTCTATTTGGCTTTCCCACTCAGTCTTATCCTGCCTGGCTATAGGCAAAATCAGCTTTTATTTCAACCAGTGAGAGAAGCATACACTCACAGAGTGCAGAAGTGTTTTCCCACAGTACACCTGCATCAAGACTCTTCATCACCCTCAGTGATATTGCCAATTTCCATTCTCTTTCAAATCAGAAGTAATACAATTAAACTTAAAAACATTTATGTAAGGTGATATAATGATATTAGGAAAATATATAATAACAATCTACTCATGAAACATTGGACTCTGTCCTATCTTCCTTAATCATCTTCATAGTTTTCAGAGGTTTTTACATACATTATTTTACCAGATAATTTTCACCCTCTGCAGATAAACGTTTGACTACTAGTTAACTCAAAGACCCTCTGTTAGAGAGCAGATGTGAGTGATGGACATGACATCAACATGCATAAGCCAAACAATGTTGTAAACAGTTTTGAAGTTCTTATCATAGAAGGTAGACAGACATACAATTCCTAATTGCAAAAAGAACTTTTTAATGATAACAATTTTAATGCTTTACAGACATGCAAAAGGACTGGGTATGTTCTGTCTCAGGGGACACAGATGGTTTCTCAAAGGAGATACTATCTAACCAGGATCTTAAAGACAAGTAGGATTTTTATGTTGAAAGGTGTTTATAGAAATACTTCAGGAAGATCACTTACTAAGAGTACATGGAAGAAAATATGAATCCTGCCTGGGTCCTGATTACTCTGAGCAGAATGGAGAACCATTGTGGAAAAGAGGCATTAAGAAAAGCCAGCCCTCACAATAACTTCTTGAGGGATATGAATAGGAATGCCTTCCCAGATGCAGGCTAGGAACTTTTCCAGATTTTTCTAGTCCTTCCCTTTCTTTATCAATATCTTTTGGCCTGCTTAATAAAATGAGCTGCAGCTATACAATGAGTAACATTCCTGTGTGTAAGATAGAAAGATGATCACAGATACAGGATTGTAGCTCAGTAGGAGAGCCCTTGCCAAGCACACACAAGATCCTGGGTTTCATCTGCATCACAAGAAACAAACAAGCAAGGAAAAATTACAAAATGGTCCAGCAAAAGTAGAAAACACATAATTCTTCAGAAAGAAATGGTCCATTTTTGTATTTGAATACAAAATGTCCCTCAGTGATCATGTGTAGAAGGTTTTGTCTCCAATTAGCAGTATTATTTAGGGGTGATTTGTTCATGAGCATTCTAAACTCATCAATCAATGAGTCTACCATAGCTGAATAAACTATTGTGAGATAGTATAAACTGTAGGAGGTGGGGACTAGTCTGAAAGAGTAAATCATTGGTGGTACTCTTGATCTTCAGATAAAAATGTAGCTCTCATTCCTCATCCAGAAAATATGTCATTAAAACAGAGGGAGACAAATACAGAAAACTACAACCAATCAAATGGAGAGTTGTGAAGCACAGTGCCAATGGGAAAAAAAATCTACTTCTGAAACTAAAGCTCAGCGAACATTGTGCAAGAGGGGATAAAGTGACTGTAAGAGACAGAAGACAAAGGAGTTTGCTGTTAGATTGTGTTTACTGACAGTGCCAGAAGCTACACTCATAATGTCTCACCAACATAACTGCCTAAACATGAGCTGACCAGCACAAGAGCAATAGACATGTTAGCATGGATGGGAAAAGCCCAGGAGGTCTCAGTCCTACAGAAAGACCCACAGGTAATTAAGAAATAATGAAAATGGTAGAAATAGTTTTCTACAGAAAAGAGCACATCAATAAGTTATCCAATTCCAAATGGTCAGCCATGAAAACATACACATTCAAGCAACATTATATAGACTGAGAAGACTGTATTTATGAATTTAGGAATATATGTATATAAATATACATATAGGCATGCAATACAAATTAATAAAAAGAGAGGCCATGGATTTGAAAGGGATCACAGAGGGGCATATGGGAGGGCTTGGAGGGAGGAAAGGGAAGGGATGAAGAAGTTATATTATAATCTCGAAAAATAAAAGTAATATAAATTACATCCTGGTCCCATTCTCTTCCTCTCCTCTCTTCTGTTCTCCATCTTTCTCTTTTCTCCTCCTACTTCTTTTTTAATATGGCTTCTTCACCATGATACTCTGACTCATCACCAGCCCAGAAACAAAGACCTCTGAGACAGTAACAAAATAAGTCTTTCTTCTTTTATGTTGATTTTCTCAAGTATTTATCTACAGTTGATGAATAGCTACTTAACAGAGTCATATTTAGGACTAAAAGAATTGGTAAAATTCCAAGTAATAAAAAAAGAAAGTTCAAGAATGCATTAGTGAGTCTCCCAAGACCAGTCCATGCAAGGTCCAGTTTCAACCATGTTATGATCTGAAAGACAAGTCAAGTTGACCCAGCTCTCTTTCAAAAATGTGGATTCTAACATTGCCAGTTTCAAGTGAGCATGTGAGAAGGAGGCAAGGAGAAGTTTACCAAGCAGAACTAGGAGACTGCTGCCTCCTATATTCTTTCTAGAGACCATATATCCGTGATAGGATGGCTATACTTAGATATAAGTAGCTCTGTAATTAAAATGTCAGTATTTTATGTTAATTCCATATTTCGTGTCTCTGGATTTTAGGCTAGAAATCAGTGAAATCCAAAAATTCCACTTTCTAAGTTTCCAGACTAGATTGATAAAAGAGACTCTATGTTGAATAAGCAAGGCTTTGGTTATTCCTGTCCAACAAGCTGAAATGTTTCTTGTTGTTACTCAATTTAATAATTTCTTGTTTATGTGAGATTATGTATCCTAGCACTGTCAGAACCACATCCATAAAGTCTCACCAACATGACTGTCTAAAAAGTAGCTGAACAAGGACAACAAAAGACCAACCAAACAGTTCTTTCTGTGTTTTCTATTTTAAGTGGCACTCTAAATGACTGTGGGAACATTTACCAACTTTGAAGAGGAGCTTTCAGATAAAAAAGATTACTGAATTTTTAAAGCACATTTTCTTTAACTTTTGCGAATATCATGGGCTCCTTTGAAATTATTAGGATGAATAACAAAATAACTAAAAGCAAATAGAAGTCACCTAAGAAGGTTCAAAATAGTTTAAATGTTAGCTTAGAATTCTGTTTGGACAAACCACAGATCATTCAAGTATCACTTAAATAAAATGTGCAGTAAGCTTATAGATTTTGTTAATAATGTTGCGACCTCAAGCACTCTTGATATAGAAAATTCTGTACATACATTTGATTACGTTTGTAGGCTGTATTTTGGAAGTGTGATTACTAACTCAAGGAATAAAAACATTTTAATCAGAAAATGTCAGTTTGTGTTACCAACAGTTGTATATCCATGCACTATAATATAGTTTACAACTTGTCACCGAAGTCAGCATGGTGAATTTGAAAAATATATCTGTACATAAGAAATTTTTAAAAATCCCCTATAATATCATAGTCAGAGGTCACTATTGGAATCCAGGTCTAGTTCACTCACTACTCCTTCCATATGTGATGTGTATATCATAGGTGGGTAAAGTATGTGCATGTTTAAACACAAAACAACTGTTATCTGGAGTGCCTCTCCAAGCTTTACTCATGCTTTGGCATTTCAAATAAACCAGAAGATACTTCTTTCTCTGATTTGCAGTGCTCTAGCTCTACATATGTGTACTAGATATTCAGGTTGCTTGTTCCTAGTTTGTATCAGGCATGGTGCTTTGACACATACTGATATACAAATATGCTCTGATGAGATCTGTAACATTATTATCTAGAAGTGGAATTGCTGGAGCAAATACCTATGCATTATGGAGATTTTGATACACATTGCTAAATAACCTTTCAAAGGGATTTAGCAATTTGTAATTCCTGTAGCAGAGTATGAGAACATCAATTTCTCTCTAACTTCTTTTACATTGAGTATTCTTAATATTTCCACCTTGGCTATTAAATATTTAAAAGCAGCACTTTCATTAATTTGCATGACTTTGATAGCTAGAGATTTGACAATTTTATATTAATCGTCCATTTGTATTTTCCTTTTTAATTTTTGTGATCTGGCATCCTTGCAATTTTCTGACTTGTGTCTCATCTTTTCCTTATTGATTTATAAAAGCTATACAGGTAAACAAGAACAATTTCTCCCAGGAAATATTCAGGCATTGAGACTGTCCTCAAAGAGTTATTCTAGAGCTGACAGCAGCAGAACTTGGGAATTTCTTAGAAGTAGAATCTCACATCCCTGACCCACCACTCTTACCATAAGATGTGCCTTCACCAACCTCCAGGTTAAAAAGTGTGCCCTGAAGTTTGAGGACTACCACATTAGAGAATCAACATGTTGCTCTTCTCAACAGGATCCAATTACTCTCTCCTGCGGATGTCTATAACACATGGCTTTCATGAATTAAGCTTCATGAAATTACTGCTATGTGATTGTTTTGTACTATAAAAATGCCAAATTTCATATGGTCCAACTAAGTAAACACTTACTAGTACATTTACCAGAAATGCTATCTAAAATACTGTAAAATGGTCATGGGTTTGGAAATAAGCTTGTTAATTAGAATGCATGTCTTCACTGGGGAGGATGGTCCTTTATTGTGCACAAGGTTTTTTTAATATTTCTGTTGTCCATAGAAGAAGAACTTGGGGTCCTGATAGAGGACCCTGGTACCTTGAATTGAAGAGGGAGGTACTTTGGGCTTTGAAGTAATGATTGTTCTCACCACTTTATGCACATACTCAGTATCTTAGCTACCTGCTCAGCTGAACATGTGCAAATTTAATTGAGACATGTGCTCCATTTTACAGAATGCAATCATTGTGCTCCATAGAGACAAATTGGTAAACGCCCCCCCCCCCCCTTTTTTTTTTTTTGGTTTTTCGAGACAGGGTTTCTCTCTGTAGCTTTGCGCCTTTCCTGGAACTTGCTTTGGAGACCAGGCTGGCCTTGAACTCACAGAGATCCGCCTGCCTCTGCCTCCCGAGTGCTGGGATTAAAGGCGTGCGCCACCACCCCGGCAGGTAAACACCCTTATTAATAAAAAAACACAGAGCCATATATCAGAGTGAATTCCAAAAGATCAGAGAAACAGAACAAGCCACAGCTAACCTCACCTCAACAACCTCTCAGCCAATTCTGTTTCCTCAAACTGGAAGCCTCTGAGTCTTCATCCGAATTGATATCAGCTGAACTGCTGCTAAAAGCTTAAAAGTGTCTAGTTTCTGGTCCTCACATGGTTATATACCTTTCTGCTTCCCCCATCACTTCCTGGGATTAAAGGTATATGTCACAATGCCTGGCTGTTTCCAGTGTGGCCTTGAACATCCATCCGGATGGATCTCTGACTCTGGAATGCTAGGATTAAAGGTGTGTGTGCCACAGTTTTCTGACCTCTATGTCTATCTAGTAGCTGTTCTGTTCTCTGAACCCAGATAAGTTTATCAGAGTGCACAATATATTGGGGGACACAATATCACCATATTTCCCCCTTTTGACTAAAATAATAAAAGAAGCTTATAACTAATATAAGAAAAACTATATCCTGCTGTGGATATCACTCTTTATAAATAAACACTGATTGGCCAGTAGCCAGACAGGAAGTATAGGCAGGACTAACAGAGAGGAGAATTGAGGGAACAGAAAGGCAGAGGGCTAAATATAAGAGTAAGAGCTAGACAATGATAAGCCTGAGCTAATGGCCAAACATTTTAAATAATATAAGCATCTGTATGTTTATTTTATAAGTGGGCTAAGGGACTGCTGGGGCTTGGCGGGACCTGGAGAAAAAAAAAACTCCAGCTACGAATATGATTATCATAGATGACTAATTATTAATCTATTTCTTAATTATCCATTACAATTTTTAAATGAGTTACATTAACATAATACCTCAAACAAAAATAGTAATATACATAGTATAACAAAATTAAGCTTAAACTTGTATCAATAAACTAAAATCCATAGCAATATAAAACATTTTAAACAAGTAGTTACTCTTTAAAAGTAGGTTCGTTAATCTATACTTTCATCCTATTATATCTATATCATATCCCCTTTTGTTTTTTAGAAAGACTTTGTATTATAATAAACCTCTTTTAAATAAAAATATTGTTGTTGTTGTTGTTGTTGTTGTTTTTGTCTCACACCAGAGGGCTCTTTTGATTTGAGACATAAGAATCTCTTAACCTTTTTTTTTTTTTTTTTTTTTTAAGCAATATGTCTGGGTTTATAGAGAGAGTGAGCCAATTTCATCTCCAAAGCCAGCTTGGTATATTTGGGAATTTGGGTGTAGTTTCTCTTACTACTTCCTATTAGAAGGGGGCGTTGTATCTTATGGGGACACAAAGAAAATTTTAGGATTATGGAGTAGTCTATGAGGGTGTATTGTCTGAGCCAGTTGCCTTGTAATGGATTTGGATGTTGGATCATCTGGGCCATGGTATCATCGGAGACCTTTCAGGTGGTCTTGGCTGGTCAAACCTGATGTATCTTAATCTGGAACAAATCCATAGCCTCTGGCTTTCTGTGGAAACAATAGCAGAGCCACCTTTCTAAAGCAACATATCCTTATATCCAAATTTTAAAGTCAAGGTACCTTTAAAGTATACATTTTGCATAACTCAACAGTTTTTACAATCAAATGTTTTTCTTTAGTTACAAATATCAAAGACAAACAGTTTAAATAATATAAGCATCTGTATGTTTATTTTATAAGTGGGCTAAGGGATTGCTGGGACTTGGCAGGACCCAGAGGAAAAAAATAACTCCAGCTACAATATCCAATAAGTATATACAATAGTGCTCTCCCTGCATAAGCATGAGAAGAATATATACTTGTGCCTTAAGTATGTATATGCACTATATGTGTATTGGTGCTTGCAGGGCAGAAGATGGCATTGGATCATCTGTACCAGTTGTGGGTGCTGGGAAACAAACCCAGGTCCCACAAGAGCAATAAGTGCTCTTAAGGATTAAGTTTACTCTTACGCCTGAATATTGTTTTGTCTCATTTTCAGGAGCAATGGCAAATAGCTTGATATAATGTTTCTTAAATGGTATACAAAGAGAACAGTGATGGCTTTGAGGATAATACACATAGTAACTGTCATGTCTTTTTTATTTTCCTAGACTATACACTAAGGGAACTTTTTAGGATGGCACTTGTATTAATTAGGGTTTCTATTGCTGCAACAAAAACACCATGACCAAAAAGCAAGTTAGGGAGGAAAAGGTTTATTTAGCTTACACTTCCACATTGATGACTCCAGCTTGTGTCAAGTTGACATACAAAACCAGCCAGTACAACTGACCCCTTGTCAACTTTACACACAAACACATCATTATTAAAATACATCCCTTCCTTTCTTATTCATCTCCAAGACCTCACATGAAAATCAAAAATTTTAAATTCCCATGATCTTTACAAATTCAAACACACTAAAATTTCAGTGTCTTTAAAATATACAATCTCTTTTAGAAGTTCAACTCTTTCATCTGTGGATTCCTTTAAAAATCAAAAATATCTTCTTCAAGAAGGAAGGGCCAGGACACCACCACAATCTGAGCCAAGACAAATCAAACTCCAACAGCATAAATAACTCAATGTCCAATTATCTGGGATTCACTCATAATTTTCTGCCTCCATTCATTGCAACACACACAGCTTGCCTTCTAAGCTCCAGCTGGCTCTACTCTACTGCTGTTGCTATCCTTGGTGGGCATTCTATGGTACTGGCATCTCTAAAATGATAAGGTCTTCTGCTGCAACTGGGCTGCACTTTCACTGATAGTCTCCCATAGGCTCTTTTCAGGTGTGGTCTCAACTTCTTTGCATGACCCCTTTGGTTCTGGGCCTTCAACTGCCACTGAGGCTGAAACTTCACCAATGGCCTCTCTTGGCCTCTCACAGTACCAAGCCTCAGCAGCTTTCCATGACCCCTTCATGCCTTTAAAACTAGTACCACTAGGGTAACTCTTTCACATTACCAAGTCCAGCTGTCAGCAGGAGGTACAACCTTGGGTGCCTCTGGAACATAGCTTCTCTGTGCTTTCAGCAAATAGCAAATCCTAGAAGACTTTCCTTCAGTGATGCTGGTCTCTTCTTAGTCATCGCTAATTTCTCAGCTCCAGTTGACCAGCATCAATGCCTACAAAACAAAGTTTTGCTGTAGTAGTTCTGGTATCTTGTTAATCACAGCTGATTCTTCAGCTCCAGCTAACCAGAACCACAAAATCTTAAATCAAAAAAAAAAAAAAATGGCTCTGATAGAGTTCTTAAACTTCCCTCTGAAGCTTCACAAGCCAGGCCTCCATCTTCTGCTCTGCTCTTAACATTTTTTATCTTCCAAGGTCCTGAAGAACATCCCACTGAGCTCTTAACACTCAATGGTTCTTCTAGCACAAAGTTCCCAAGTCCTTCCAAAATCATTCCCAAAACATGGGCAGGTCTGTCACAGCAATACCCCATTATGCTGGTACCAACTTGTCTTAGAGTTTCTTTTTTCTTTTGCGGGGGTGGGGGGTGGGGTGGGTGTGGGGGGGTTTAAGACAGGATTTTTCTGTGTAACAGCCCTGGCTGTCTGTCCTGGAACTCGCTATGTAGACTAGGCTGGCCTCGAACTCACAAAGATTCACCTACCTCTGCCTCCCAAGTGCTGGGATTAAAGGCATGTACTACTATCGCCTGGTTAGTTAGGGTTTCTATTGCTGTAACGAAACATCATGACCAAAAACAAGTTGGGAAGGAAGGGGTTTATTTGGATTACACTCCCACATTGCTGTCCATCACTTCAGGAAGTCAGGACATGAACTCAAACAGCAGGATCCTGGAGGCAGGAGCTGATGCCAAGGCCAAGGCTTGCTCAGCCCACCTTCTTATAGAGCCCAGGCTCAGCAGCCCAGGGATGGCACCACCCACCATGGGTTGGGTCCTCCTCATTGATCATTAAGTGAGAAAATGCCTTACAGCTGAATTTCATGGAGGCATTTCCTCAGCTGAGGCTCCTTTTTCTGATGACTCTAGCTTGTGTCAAGTTGATACACAAACCAGCCAGTTCAGTACCTAACTGCTCACCGTGAAGAAATGTCCTCTAGGAAAGGCATTCAGAGGTTTGTGCTTCTTTGTGTCTGAAACTTCTGTGTGATCCCCTTTGAAAAGTAAACTAAATGTTGGATCTTTTATTTTTTTCATTTTCATCAGTCCTTCTATTACTACCTGTTAGTAATAAAGTGGAATCACACCTTTGTTTTGAATGACAATATACATGTTTGTATCTTCTGGCAAATACTGAACCAACAACAACCAGAACATAAGTGATTTCAAGAAATAATTCTGTTTGTCTGTTTCCCTTTGCATATTCCTCAAAAAATTCATTTGATATTAGAAAATGTAGCAAGAAACATAATCAGGTGGTAGTTTAAGTGCCCTTAATGCTGTCTTATAAATACATATCTAAATTGGTACTAATTTTTTTAATTCAGCAGGCAAGTTACTGCACGATGTATCATGTTGTTTTGACAACCAGTGACCTAGAACAAGTAAAATCTGTAAGCATGAAGCACATCGTTCAGCACAATGCACTTTATTCTGTTAAAAATCAAAGTTATTATTTTCCTTTGCAAATGAGACTATATGATGGGGAAATTAAGTTAAATGGTGATGTTATTCCCTAAGGACAAAACAATTCCTTCCAATAAATTAATTTTACATCAGTAACTCTTTCTTTTCTTGATTCTGACAGTAATAAGTTGACAGCTTAAAGCCCTAATAAACTTCAGCATCAGTAGGACTATCCCCCTTGTATAAAGGAGAAATCGGGAGAGTACAGGTATGCTAATCATTCTCTGTTCATCACAAGGAGAAAATTCTCCAAATTCAATTTAAGTAACTGTGTTTACTTCATGAAGCAGGGCACTGGAAATAGTTTTTGACAGTATTGGCTTGAACAACCTAACATTCTCATTCTTTGGAAAGACCATTAAACCTCACTGACATTTCACATTAAGCTATTATAAATAAATAACACTTGAGACCTGGAACTCTATCAGAGAAAGAATTCTATCATCCTAATGAAAGAATGAAAGAGGCACATGGGAGAACAGGCTCACACCCCTACAATGGGGCTTCTGCCTTCAATAAAGTCCAAAGGTACTCATGTTTCAGACACGTGACTCAGAGATGGGTTAGGGCATGTCAATTTTTAACAATTGGGCCTTTCTAGCATCTGTTGTTATAATGAGCACAGAGATGGGGAGACACCAAGCTCTGTGTCTCCACTTCCCCATCTCAGCCTCTGCTGTCCTCAAATGAGCCACCAAGAACAAATATTCACCCCCAGGCACGGGAGAAGTCATCTCTTTTACTATTTTTCTCATAAAAACTTTATGTTTCTCTGAAAGTATTTTACAGCAGTGACAGAAAACATTATCATTGATTCCGGTAGACTGATATTGGCCAAAACCTGGGAATTCAGCCAGAACTAGAGCAAGACCTCTGCATCCTCTCCAGAATATGACTTCATCGCTAATACTTTGTACCTACACACCAAGCCTTGGGTAACAAACCGTATGCATTGTGCCAAATATCACTGCACTTATCATTTTTCATTTTCAGATGATACTGATAAATGATTTGTGAATGTAAAAAGGACCATTAAATGGAATAAAAAAGAGTCGCTCCAATTCTTTGCAACATTGAGTGGTTCCAATTAGAGGCTGAAGGAGTCCCACTGCTTTTTCATCATTCAAGTTTATGACATAACACACATCCCAGAGGTGCCAGGGTCCTGAAGACACAAAGAGAAGTGTCACCTGTACATCCAAATAGATTACAGACTTTTGCTAATCTGCAAAATGCTAGTCTTTCAAAAGCGGGAGACATGTACTGCCTGGTTTGTAGAAAGTACAATTTACTTGCTAAGTTCCTGTAATTATTCACAAATCACATTGAGCAGTGAGCAATTAATCCTAAGGCTTAGCTCAACAGGCTTTACTACAGCTAGAGAGTTACATTTAAAACTGTTTAAAACAGTTAACTGCACACATTTTTCAGCTCAATCTAACAGACTCCTTATACTTTCGTCATCTGTACCATCAATCAGTCTAACACAGAAAAGCATGTATTTGATACGGAAATGAGGTGTCACCTACAAAAGGGACCCATTTCTACTCCAAAGAGTCTCAGTCCCTCACTCTGAAGAGATTTAGAAGCCAGAGCACTATAAATGGTTATTCGGGGCAGAGAAGAAGTACTTGTTTTAATTTCATTATTGAAGTATCGCAACTAGTGCCTCCAAAGATAAAAGAAAAATGCTCAGACTTAACTTTTCATTGGGAGCAAATGGCTATTCTCTGGCCTAAAAGCCCAAGAAGAATGGACCCTGAATATTTGGCTGGACTCAAATGACCAATAAAGTCTATATTCCTATATTCAGAAAAGATTAGCACTTATCTCTCACTTGGTGGATAACAAGATGCAAACAAACCCAAAGAGGTCACACAGGTGATACCGCTTGGCACCTTAAGGCAATTTTAGTCCTGCATAACTACTCTCAGAGGGCTTGTTTAACGGCCCTGTTATAGGTATGATTCTGTAACAATATAATTGGCCTAATAACAATACCTCCAGAGATAATTTTACATTTCATTTAAAGCCACCACTAGGAAATAACCATTGTGACTTAGAATGGATGACAGACAGAAAATCCCTTTTTATTTTGGTTGTAAAACAGTACCAAGAACTACATCAAGACTCTTCAAACTATCCACTGCAAATTTCTAGCTCTATAGAAGTGCACTTCAACCTCATGTTCTTATCAGTTTTCTTACACTGCGGGCCCTGGTACAGTTTTATTCACTTATTCACATGTCAGTTGTTTTTTTTTTTTTTATTAGAATCTTTACAGAGCCAGTCATGATTCTGGCTGAAGTGACAAGAAAGGAAAATAAGTGAAACAAAGCTACACACCCCTCTGAATCTTGCATTCATAGAAGAGCATTTCCTGCCAAGGGCTAAGGAGAAGTATTCTTTATTTGGGGCCCATGACACCGAGGTCATAGAAAATATAAACAAACACATGATGCCCTGTTTGAATGAGGATTACTTATTCAAAGCATTACTATATAACAGGCTGGGAGGGGAGCTTAGTTGTGTCTCAGGACTGTATTTGATGACCATCTAACAGAGACGCAACTGAAAAGTATGTCTTCATAAGTATGTTTATCACTTACCTGTTCATAATAGCCAGTAATAAAATAAGCTAAAGTGTCCTTACTATCAATAAGTGAAAATAAATTGTGGTATGTATATACAATATTCAAGCATAGAGATAAATGAGATAATGTCAATTGTGGGGGAACCAGTGATACTGGTGATCAACATGTCAAGTGAAATAAGCCAAAACCACAAAGATAAATGCTGTTGTGTGTTCACTAAACTGGAATTTTAATGTTTTAAAAATACAGGAATATAAACAGGAAGATATTTGGAAAGATGAAATATATAAAATGATGAAGCACAGAGAGGGTGAAGCAGGGTCAGTATAAACAAAGTTATTATATAAGTGTATGAAATTCCATAATGAATCTCACTATTGTTTTGTACAATATATGCTAATAAAATATGTGGTAAAACAAAAGAAATGAATAAGTAAATTATTTATTACCCACAAAAAGTAGGGAATGGGTAAAGATGTGTGTGTGTGTGTGTGTGTGTGTGTGTGTGTGTGTGTGTGTGTTGGGAGAGATGTGGCCCACATTTTTACTTAAAGTAGCCAGGATGATTTTCTCTTGATTAAAGACCAAAAGGAAGTGAATGAATTACATTGATGTCTGGAGAAATAACCCTCCATGTTGAGGAATATTATTTTAAGGTGTATTACTTTCATGTTGCATTTGTCTAACTCTGTTGAAGCCATGTTACTCTGCCTTTCTAAAACACCTGATGGTCTAATAAAGAATAGAATGGCCAATAACAAGGCAGGAGAAAGATCAGGTGGGGCTGGCAGGCAGAGACAATAAATAGAAGGAGAAATCTTCAAGAAAGGAAGAGGAATCAAGAGACAGGAAGGAGAAGAACTTCAGGGGCCAGCCACCCAGGCACTCAGCTACACAGCCAAACACAGAGAAAGAAGGATAAAAAAGGTATACAGGACTAGAGAAAGATAAAAACCCCAAGGCCAAAGATAGTTGGGATACTTTAAAATAAAGAAAAGCTGGCAAGAAACAAGCCAAGCTAAGGCCAGGCATTCATAAGTAATACTAAGTCTCCATATGATTTATTTGGAAGCTGGGTGGCAGGCCCCTCAAAAAAGCAAAGCCAAACAACAACACCTCCAGGCAGAAAGAAATTCAGTTCCAAGGTCTCTTAGATGCCTACATGGAGATCTCTGCCTAAGATGCCCCATGATCAAGACAGCTAGTAATAGAAAGAAAAAATTAAATAAAACAACAATAAAAAGTCAGTGAAGAAATAAAAAGGGAAACAAATGCAGGTAATAACACTGTGTCAGTGATAATAAGTACTTTGCAGGTCTGTTCTGCTATGTCGGAGTGAAAACCATATGAAAAATGTGAATACAGGAATGGAACCAACTTTAAGTTTGTTGCCTTGATAAAGAGCTTTCCCAGAGGTAGTGTAGCATCAGGAATATCAGGTAAAAAGTCAGAATTAGCATCAAGGAAAGAGCTAGTGCTGATGTGAGCCAAGGCAGAATCAGTAGAGATAATGATAACATGGGATGGGAACTATGGTCACCGTTTTAAAGTAAAGCCAAGATTTGTATAGCATGTTGGGGAGGGGGGCATTTCATTTACTGAAAGAAAGACACTCAAAGGAAGACAAACTTCCACCTACCCAGAGTTTTGTGGGTTTTGTTTTTGTGGTGGTGGCTGGTGATTAAATGGGAATGTCAGCTGCATATTGCTTACGAGTGTAGAGTGTAGAGAAAAGTTGGGAAGCAATTATAATTTAGCTAATTATCAGCGTGTGGATGATAGCTTAAGTGATAAGATGACATCACTAAGATAAAGAACATTGGCGTTAGAGAGGTGGCACGTAATCAGAGACAGGTTCCTCTCCATGTGGCCGTTAGCAGTCAAATACAAAAGCAGCTAATTATCAAAAATTAAAGAAAATTCACTGTTCTTTTATTGATATAGATCCTTCTGGGACTGAAAAGTTCCAAATATAGATAATGTTGGAGAGGTTTGCAACTACTAGTTTATATAAGAGTATGTGGCCAAACTTGGGCACCAAGCTTTCATATACATTTCCTTCTCTAGAATGACAACCGAGAGTTTTCAAATTATACCAATGTATACCTAAGTGTGTAATGTTTTATTTGAAAACATATAGTCAGATATGCAACTGTTCTGACCTATATTCATATTGAAGTACCATCCTTTCCTATTCAGTCCACACAATGTCATCCCCATACTTCCTATACAGTCTTACGGCTGCCTGTGTAAAACAATTTAATAGTTTAATATCAAATAATTAGATTAAGAGAACTAGCAGAAAGGGACAAGGACAGTGACATATCCCTGTTCCTGGCAGCCCAGTCTCCCGAGTACAGTTTTCTCAGCAATAAACTATATTTACAGCATTCTTTCATAAACATTTTTGGCATTCTTTGCCTATTAAGTAGGCACATTACTTTGGCTCAAACTACAATTTTCAAATGACATTTGATAATATTCGATGGCAATGTTGCTACACAAGTCTTTAAATATATAGTGGAGTTAATATTTTTTTGTTTTTGTTTTTGTTGTTGTTTTGTTTTGTTTTTTCGAGACAGGGTTTCTCTGTGTAGCTTTGCGCCTTTCCTGGATCTCGCTCTGTAGACCAGGCTGGCCTCGAACTCACAAAGATTCGCCTGCCTCTGCCTCCCGAGTGCTGGGATTAAAGGCGTGTGCCACCACCGCCCGGCAATATTTTTTTCAAAAATATTTCACACAGTCACACTTTCATACATATAGGCTCTCGTATTTAGTGTTAAATTCAAGGATTGTATTTGCAGCTCTCCCTTTGAAGGGATGTGTTTTACATTTCCACCGTGAAATACCAACAGAATAAAATAGGGACACCTTTCAAGGAAGACTGAGGCAGACAGAATGACGATCACTTAATAAGGGAAGCATTGACCACTTCTATTTTCCTCTTTTCTCTACAACCTTTCTTCGTGCTGCCAGATTTTCCTCCAGCTGGAGGTGACAGACAGCCCTTGTTCAGATTGCCTCTGCAGACAACCCGTCTGGGAATTGTCTGTGAGTTTCAAAGATGTTCCCTATGGCAAAAACCACTTTATAAGTCTCTTTGCAAAGTTTAGGTACTATTTAAATGTATTTTATTAGTTGCCATCCAGGATATGCTCAGGGTGCACACTTCTGAGGATGCAAGCTGCACTGAACCGTAGCTGACTATTCCATGCCTGTGTTTGTGTACTTGGGAATGTAAATAGATTTGGACTGACTATACTTCGCTGTCATTTTTTTTTATCCATCGTCACTCTCCTATGGAGTCTGTGAGAACATTGTCTCATATTTAGCTTCGTTAAGTATATAATAAGACAAAAAGAGTTTTTTGGAGAACCATGGTTTATCCTCCCTAATTGCTTTATTCCTGTGTGTAATGGTCACAGGCAAATTTTGAGAAACATTAATAAATGCAATACACTGAATATAAAGGTATATTATGGTGATCAGGAGAGATTTTTAAAATTTGTAATTTCTTATGTTGAACTACCATAAAAAGAAGTGAGATTATTTTAGCCACATGTAATTAAAAGAATGAGTGACGTTGGCATATTAGGTGACAGTAAGAATCAACCAATATCCTTGGAGTTGTTGGGTAGTAGCAACAGATACGAGGATGCATTGAAAATGATTGGGACAGGCAGACAATTTGGGAGAGCTAGTTATGTCAAAGAGACAATCCAAAGAATAAATAAATATATGTATCACAAGCCAGGTGTGAGGCTGCACATCTGTAATCTCAGCACTTCGAAGGCTGAGGCGGTACAATCTTGACTTCGAGTCAGAGCTGAATGAGGCTTCAAGCAGTATTTTATAGAATACTTTCACTTCCAGAGCATGTGGGTATAAATGCAATGGATCCTGCGTTTCTGGGAATGAATTAGACTCTTATTCCATTCCGACATAACAGAATGTAATATCACTATCCCTTTTATGAAGTATTAATGAATTTTGGACAGTCTTTTAGCTATATTCCCAGTAAAATACACTGTATGGTAGCATGCCACCATATAACCTGATATAGTGAAATACAGAGAAATAGAAAGTCCAGTGTAAACAACTGCAAGTATTTATCATATCAAATAGCAACATTCCTGATGGAAAAGGATTGGTATGAACACAAATATGATCAAAGAATGGTTTTGTGTAGAAGTGGCATATAAGTTTTAATACTAGAATATCATCATCATCATCAACAACAACATTATTATTTTGGTTTTTCTTTTTTTTTTTAAAGACTTATTTACTTACGTACTGTATGTATATAGGTGTTTTTTTTTTTTTTTTTTTTTTTTTTTTCCAGAGCTGAGGACCGAACCCAGGGCCTTGTGCTTGCTAGGCAAGTGCTCTACCACTGAGCTAAATCCCCAATCCCTTATTTTGGTTTTTCAAGACAGGGTTTCTCTGTGTAGTTTTTGGTGCCTGTTCTGGATCTCATCCTGTAGACCAGGCTGGTCTCAAACTCACAGAAATCCTTCTGGCTCTGCCTCCAGAATGCTGGGATTAAAGGCATGCACCACCACTAGCCCAGCTAGAATATTATTTTATTGAGAATACCCGAGTTAACTTCATAGGAGACACTATGAAGGAAAAGTCACTAAGTAAAAAAAAAAATCCATTTGAGACTTTTATCTTTACTTTTTTTTTTTTAATATTTGGGGGATTATGATACAATTACATTTCTCTGTTTCCTTTCCTCTCTCCAGCTCCTCCCACATGCCCCTCCAAGCTCCCTTTTAAATCCATGGCCTCTTTCTTCACTAATCTTTATTACATGAACATATAAAACCCATCCAGTCTTTATAATGCTATATTTGTGTATGCTTTTGGGAATGATGATTCGGTATTGGATAACCAAATGCTGTGCTCTTCCTTGAAAGAAGACTTTCTTCTGCTCCTCGAATTTCCCAGTTGCATGCAGTTCTTTGTGTAGAGTTGAGGCCTTATGGGCTTTTGCTCTTCCAGTTCTGCATAGCTATCGTTGTCATCCTTATTTAGTTCATGTTTGTTCAGTCATTTTGGTGAGGCTTTATGGGTATAGATTATGCCATTACTAAATATAAGAAGTTATTCCATGGGAAGATAAAAGGACATAGAATAATATGGTAGCATTGCCAGATGAATCTCAACCAATAAGCACAGCTTTGAGGAAAGCAATGGCATAGGATGGAAAGTGAGACTCAAAAGTGTAGGGTTTGGGGAACAGGTTAAAGCAAGTGCCAACAAAAGAATATTATGGGATGCAGGGTTCAATTATCCGTGTACTGTGACAAGAATAGAATGTTTCAGTGACTGAAAATTCAGACAAACATTGAGGAATATAGAAAGCCGCACTCCAGCGTAACACTTAAGGACGCATTTCAAAGAATGTCACCCCTACATAATACAGGCTTGTAATTCCTGAACAGAATTTCATTATAAAATTCAAGAAGTATGTGCCCAATAGCTTAATCATAGACATAGTAAAGATAAAAGGGCTTCTAACTTTAGAATAAGGCTAGGAAAAAATTGCAAGCCTCCTTGTAGTTATGATTATGCAAACAATGATACTATACAAAAATCAATTCTGCCAAGAGCTCACAAAAAACCTCACTGAGCTGACCAAGAAAGCCTGGGAGATGGCCGCTCTCTGTCTTCCTATTGCTTCATTAAGTTTTAACTGAAGGAAGACAGAGATGAGACTTGAAATAATAAGATCCAAAATGCTATACTAACACAGTATAGATTTATTTCCTAATAAATAAAATAAAAGTAACTGTATAAAGGCGTGTTATTATCTATTATCTTAAAAATGGGTGGGATTGGGTATTTATGAGCCTGGGGGAGGAAGAACGAATTCTCACTCTTCTCTCTTCCAGGATTCATTGAAAGTTATCTATTTTCTGTTTATCAGCAGAGACAGGGAAGTTAAATTGGGAAAGCTTTAGAGAATTCATTTTAATGTGAGACAGTTAGGAATATTGAGGTAGTTCAAAAAATGCTGGGAACTTCAGGATTATTCAGATGGGAACAGGAATCAAATGATTCAAAGTCACACTATGGTACTGAGCTCTCCACTGCCACCTCTAATTGTCTTTCTCATGGGACTAGTGAGACCCCAGAAAATTGTGTGTGTATAATTGAAAACAGGGGGTACTGTGTTATTATGCTATTGGTCATAATACATTTCCAATAACGCAGCTGCTTCAGACAGCATGCACTCCTAGGCTCACAATTTAGCTCATAGGTGTGCGCTCCTAAGGCCAGGTTTTGGCTATTCTTATATGCAATTCAATATCTTCTTCTAGCACCATTGGACGATTAGCAGAATTCAGATTGCCAGCAGTATTTTATCTTTCTTGTTTTCTATTTCTAAAGGAATAAGGCCATCATGCAGGCCACTTCTCTCTGTAGAGAGTTCCCAACATGGCTGATTGCTTCTTCAAACCAGCAGGAGAGCAGCTCTTTCTCCACTAAGGGGACTGATTAAGCTTGGCTCACTCAGGATACTCTCTCATTTTATTAAATCAGGGCTAACTAATTTGGAGCATTAACTACAGCTACAAAAGTCCTTCACCTTTCACAGGAAGAACATGCAATCATATTTACAAGTCCTAGCTATTCTAAAAAGAAAAGAGCTATGTAGAGCTTGTTTACCAGATGGTTGCAATCAGTGGGTATTTTTGAAAAATGTCTGTCACATATACCAAGTACGGTGAAGGAAATCTCAAATAACAGTTATTTCTCAACTACAATATCTATGAGCTTTATATAGCTCCAGTTCCCTTTCAAGGTCTCAAGGGTTATGGATATTTCATTCTGAGTTTACAAGGTGACTCACCTGAAATAAACTTTGTTGAATGTAGAATGTCTGAAATATGTAGCAGAAAGAGTTGATGGATACTGTTTTGTTCTGAGCCCCACCAATGGGTTTGACTATAGTGAGGTCATGACTTCAGGTCAAACAATAATGTGTTCTTCTACTACTAGAGTTAGTATTTATAATCCTATTTGAAAGATCTTTTGCTTTCTGCACACATACCCTCTGTTCTAACACATGTGGTGGGAGACCCATTGTGAAACCTCTATTTCTTAGACAACATAGCCCATTATGTGAAAAGTAGGGCCTAAGTATAAGGTGCTTTGGCAAATTCTGTAGTTCCTGAAATGAAAAAGGTTAAAGAGGAGAGCACGGATTGAGAAAATTTTAAATTTTTTGTTGCACAGAATTTGAAAGATGATAGAATTCCCTGCCCAGACAGACAATGTTCAGTGAAACTTGGTTCATCAAACCAAGAGCACCAGTGGATGATATATATGTGTGTGTGAGTATGTGTACATTATTTTATATATAAATATATATTATATATACACACATATTTTATTTAAGCATACATAGATTTCCAATTGCTCTGCTAAAGCAAAATGCTGTGACTTATAGATTTATTATAAGAGAGTGATTTGGAGAATCTTGGTTTTGTAAATCAGAAGTGTAGCAGGAATCTTAAAAGTACTTATTAATAAAATCAAACCTGAGGCGAGTTATTGGGGTCCATGCTGGTAGATCAGAGAGACAGAACAAGCCACAGCTATCTCACCTCGCCGGATCCTCAGCTGGTCTTGTCTCCTCAGACTGGAGGCCTCTGAGTCCTCATCCGGAATGGGTCTCAGCTGAACTGCTGCTTGAAAGCCTGAAGCTTAACCAGCCACATGCTTAACCAGCCAAAATCTCCAGTTTCTGGTCCTCACGCCTTATATATCTTTTTGCTACCACCACTCCCTGGGATTAAAGGCTGGCTTTCTGGGATTAAAGGCGTGTGTCACCATGCTTGGCTATTTCCAATGTGGCCTTGAACTCACAGAGATCCAGAGGGATTTCTATCTCTGGAATGTTAGGATTAAAGGTGTGAGTGCCACCATTTTCTAGCCTTTGTATCTAGTGGCTGTCTGTTCTCTGACCCCAGATAAATTTATTAGAGTACACAATATTTTGGGGAACACAATACCACCACACAGAAGTTTAGGATTGTGCCTAAAAGCTCATGAGAACTTCCCTACGTCATTTCAGGGGAGCTAATGTGACTTTGGCAAAAATCTACGTATCCACTGGAGTAGGACAAGAGGAAAGAACACCTATAAAATTTCATATAGACCAGGCCAATTAGAATGAAGCCATTGATTTTTATAATCTGTGTCTCCTTATCTAGAAGGATCTGTGTTAACAACTGAATTCTTGGAATTGGTGACAAAGGTATTGATTGGGAAGTCCTAACTCAGGATGCAGCTTAACTGAAGAGAAGACTTGAAGACATATGGTAAGATTTTGATTTGGTAATACATCCTAATATCAGAATAAGCACCTGGAAAATGTGTCTTTAAACATCACTTTAAGTCAGAGTTGAGTTTTAATGTAAGATTTGGTAATAAAAGCAACAGACTTGTCAGAGTGTTTGTTATGATTAATGCCACTATATGCACAAGCTCAAAGCTGAAAATAAGAGAATTGAGAATATTCAAGTCATCATGTAAAACTATTAGAGACTGGAAAAGACTCATCGTAGTCCCTGGACAATAATGACAAAATTCATGGTTTAAAATTATTTACCATTATCCGGTGACAACCAGGACAAAAACGTCAGCCTCACAGGGAAGAATTCCTGACCCCCCCCAAAAAAATGGAGGAGGGAAGGACAATCATTTTTATCCTTAGGATAAAGACCAGTTTCTGGACTTAGGGAAGGAGGGCAGGCATCTCCAATGACCTCTTCACAAAGCAGCTCCCATCCCTGGACCATAATCTGGAACACAGAAAGACAAATTCTCTAGAAACTTTTCAGTTTCAGACAATAATATAAATAATATATCGTGTTTAAAAGTTGACTACCAATTAACTAGAATGTTTCCTGGAGAAATTTCTGGTAAAGTCAACAATATGGTAACTATTTCAAAGCCTGTTATGTATCTGAAGCTGCTCAAGACCAGAGAACAGGAGGCACTGAGAACCTCAGTCCACTTACACAGAAAAGGCTAATAAAATACACACTGTAGAAAAGCCTAAATATTTCTATCTGGCAGAAACTGTGGCAAGACAGATGGCCCAATCTGGTTAACCCACTCATCCCTTACCCACAACAGGAAGAGAATCTTTTAGCATGAAAACAGTGCAGTTACTCCTGTCAGTCATTATTCTCAAGGGTCATCACACAGTTGTTTCACTGTGAGTTCTGAGAGACCATTGGACAACAATCCCAACTTACCCACAAGTATAGAAAAAAAAAAAAAAATAAGAGCCTCAGGTACCAGGGACAGCTGACCTGGATTCAGAGAATAGAAGCTGAACAAACCTGAGATCTTATAATGTGGAAGAAAATAGAAAAAAAAAGGAGAAACAGAATAAGGAGTTTTGTCATAGGTGCTTTCAAGACCTATTTTTCAAAGAATGAGAAAAGAAATCATTCAGGTGCAGCTTAATCAGCTGTTACCATACTCACACTCTCATCCTTCAATATACTGGTAAGGTAATTTCTTTGTGCACTACAAGAGCATGTATATACTTTAGCCTCTGCCCTGCACATGTGAAAGTCACTTGTTCTATCATAAGCTAAGATTTCTATATTTAAAATAATCTCTTTAAAATAAGAGTGTTATGTATAAATGAATTAAGAAATGTTATGTTACCTGTTGGATAAGAAAGATGAGGAAGTTAGCCTCCATTTTTATAGAGAGTTAGTTTAGATCCATGGTAATGGCTTGATAATCACAAGGATTTTAGAAGCACCAAGAATGGACACATATGCAGAAATACATATATTTTCATAGAATAAAGTGTTTCTCTAAAAATCAAATGTTGATCTATTAAGTGGTGTGTGATATAGTCCATGACACTTTAAATGTACTGAGATATTTTTAAGACATTATATTTTAGTGTTGTTAGATGACCTCACTCTCCACAGATATTTTTGAGGCTGAGGAATTGCCAGGAAATGTTAGTATGATTCCAGTAGTGAAGATATGATTCTTCAATGACTCCAATTCTGGAGATATACCCCATAAATTATCATAGGTATGATGAGGCTATAAGTAGTATGCAAAATCCATCAAGTCAAAGCATTTGATTATCACTTTATTTAAAATAAAGAAATTATTATAGTAGAAACAATGGAATACAAATACCAACATATCATATACAGAGACAAAGCAAAGCACTTATGACAGACATCAATTAAGAGGCTTCTGAATAAGGAATAGCCTCCTTACTTCATTTCATTTATTTTAAATTTAGTTTAAGAAAATTGGACACTAGATGAAAAAAGAGCATTATTTAAAGTTTTAAAATAGTATTAATTTTCCATTGAGGTAACTCAGACTCAGAAAGACAAATATGGTATGTACTCACTCATAGGAGGATGCTAGATGTGGAAAAAGGATGACTGGACTGCTACTCACATCACCAGTGAGGCTACCTGGAAAATGGGGCCCCAAGAAAGACACGGAGAAATGGATGAGATCTACATGAACAGCCTGGACATGAGTGGGAGCAATGAAGGGCGAGGGTCGAGGGAAAGAGAGTGGGAGATCCTAGCTGGATCAAGAAAAGAAAGGGAGAACAAGGAATAGGAGACCATGGTAAATGAAGACCACATGAGAAAAGGAAGAAACAAAGAGCTAAAGAGGCCCACAGAAATCCACAAAGATACCCCCACAAAAAACTGCTGGCAATGATCGAGAGACAGCCGGGACTGACCTACTCTGGTGATGGGATGGCCAAACACCCTAATAGTTGTGCCAATAACCCCATCCAAAGACTGAGGAATCTGGATGCAGACATCCATGGCTAGGCCCCGGGTGGAGCGCTGGGAGTCTAATTAGTGAGAAAGAGGAGGGTTTATATGAGCGAGAATTGTTGAAACCAAGGTTGGGTAATGCACAGGGACAAATAATCAAATGAATGGAAACACATGAACTATGAACCAAAGGCTGAGGGGCCCCCAACTGGATCAGGCCCTCTGAATAGGTGAGACAGTCAATTGGCTTGATCTGTTTGGGAGGCATCTAGGCAGTGGTATCAGGTCCTGGGCTCGTTGTATGAGTCAGCTGTTTGAAACCTGGGACTTATGCAGGGACGCTTGGCTCAATCTGGGAGGAGGGGACTGGACCTGCCTGGACTGAGTCTATCAGGTCGATCCCAGTCCTCGGGGGAGACCTTGATCTGGAGGAGGTGGGAATGGGGGGTGGGCTGGGGGGAAGGGGAAGGGGGCAGGAAGGGAGAGAACAAGGGAATCTGTGGCTATTATGTAGAAATGAATAGTATTGTAAAATTAAAAAAAATAAAATAAAATAAATAGTATTAATTTTCCAATGAAAATCATCTTAAATTTTTCAACAAAGGATTATTTGTACAAACATATGTATTATATATTTATTTATAATTTTTTAAAATAGAAAGTTGATGGTTCACCACTATGTTTTAAAACTAGCATATGATAAGTATCACTATAGATCATTTCTGTCAGGTAAATCTTTATGTATGAAAATACATATATATTTGTGTGTTTATACATGTGTGTATATGTATACATATATAATTGATTATGAAATTAACATAAATCAGGTTCTATTTCCATTAATTCTGATGTACAGATTTTGTTAGGGCTGCCAATCACCATTAAAAACATAATGTTCTACACTTGTATTATTATCTTAAACTTTTCAAACTACAGTCACACTCACATGTTAAGTATGTGCTCTATCACTAAGTTATATTCCTAGCTCCCAGATATCAATAATTTGTTCAAACTAAGTTGCTTATTAGTCTTCTTCAAATTAAATTATATTTCATTGTTAAATGTTGGCTTTTAAATATATAATATATAGAGATTGGCCAAAACCTGACAAAATTAATGTTAAGCATATAGAGAAATGACCTATCTTCTTTTACACAAGCTTCTGTGAACTCAGATGAAATTTCTTGGAAGCTGCTGAAATTTTGCTTCAAAAGCTCAAAAAAAAAAGTAAGAACTTCCACAATAATGGGAGAATACATTAATGTATATGATTTTGTAGGTCAGTTGAGCAGCTTTATAGTAATGTGGCAGGGGAGTATGTAAAGAAAGAGATGTGAATGTGTAGTTTCTGGCATTAGCTGTAGAGTAAGGTAGTGCATTTCAAATCTAAATACCAGAATACTGGATACAATGCTGTGTTGGAATTTATAAGAGAATGCACATGTATGTATGTGAGTAGGAGAGCAGTATAGACAAGGGAATGTCCATGCATGGATATGCACATGGATGCATACAGGTGGGAGGGGGCATATAAAGAATATGCCTCTGTATACAAAGTATTTTCTGAGATCTGTTGATACAATAAATAGTTAACTATAATTTACTTGACAGAGTTGAGTCAACAAAGCTTAATACTTCCTCTTCAAAGGGGGCTTTTGGAAAATGAGAACAATCGTGAGACTGAATTCCTGACTTCAAGGATTTTAATCTTACCAACATAGCAGATTATAAAATATAATATAAAATATAAAATGATAAAACAGAGGACAATCCCCCTACACAGGCTTCTAAATCCTCTCTCTCCCTCTCCTCTTTCTCTGGGCCTCTCGTGTGTGTGTGTGTGTGTGTGTGTGTGTGTGTGTGTGTAGGAGTGTAGAATATAAGATGATAAACTAGTAATTCTGAGAAACATTAATGTGAGTTTCCAGTATAATGATATTAGAAAACAAATATTTAGAATAGTTTAACAGTGTGTGCATGCATGTGTTGGGAAGGCAGGAAGAAAGAAGGAGGGAGGAAGAGAGACAGACATATAGAGGCAAAGAGAGAATCATAATGAGCTGACAGACATTGCTGACAGAAAGAAAACCATGCTCAGAGCAAAACAAGCAGGGCAGTCATTTATGTAATAAGGCACATTATTGACAACCCATTCGCCAGGTCTGTCCTAGAAGTCGGGGATAAAACACAAACATTTATGTTACCACCCATTTACAGAAAAGATAGGTATATTCATGTTTCCAGGTATGGTTTTCAGGTCCTTGGCTAAGCATCTCCATCCCAGTGTATTGACAGAACTTGTCAGAAATGTGCGCTCTCTCTCTCTCTCTCTCTCTCTCTCTCTCTCTCTCTCTCTCTCTCTCTCTAAATAGCAACAAAGAAACAATCAATTAGTCTCCCATCTAACTTCAATTCCCACATGTTCTAAAAGACAACTGTTTTTAGTTTAGTATATGTTTTGAGAGTATTAGTTTGACTATCTTCCTAGATCTAAGTAGACCCAGCAATTACTATATGTCCAGAAATAATGTGTTGGGAGAATTGGTAGTCTGAAATGTTACAGAAGTTGTGAAGCAACCACCTGACAGCATCTTCATGCTTCCATTGGCTTGAGATACCCTTTCTACCAGGTTCTCTAGTGTGAACCCCAGAGTTTCCTAAGTATACACATTTCCAAACATCTATTTCTTTGTATGTTTCTAACTATCACACAGTCTATGTGTTTGTCTTCTTTGTTCAACTGTGCATTTGCTCTCTCTTTCAGTTTCGTTCTTTCCATTCTCTCTGTCTTTTCTTTCTTGTTAACATTTAAGACCAGCATCACACACAACCATCACCGAGTTCTTATTAGCATCTGCTATCTACTAACACATAACTGAATATGATATAATAGGCTTAAGGCACAAGAATCTACTTGGATATTTGAAGAAGCAAATATGACAAGCTCCAGAACCTTAGATAGTGAAAACAAAGTTTAAAAATACTACTGACTCTATTATCTATTCAGTAAATACATGGCACCTGTGGAAAGCAGAAAAACATGACTGTCAATACTAACAGAATGGATCCTTTTGCCTATAGTATATTAAACAGAATTGAACTAAATAGTATTTTAGATTTTGTGCAGGTGATGAGGTTAGAGAGATAATGGAGGAGGGAGGGACAAAAAAGAGAGAGGTGAGGAGAGAAGAGAAGAGAGGAGAGGAGAGGAGAGGAGAAGATGACAGGAGGTAAGGGGAGGAGAAGGGAGAGGAAAGAAGAGGGTGACAGAGAAGAAGAGGGGAGGGGAGGGGAGGGGGGAGGGAAGGGGAGGGGAGGGGAAGGCTGAGGAGAGGAAAGAAGAGGATGACAGAGGAGGGGGGGGAAGACTTACTCATCACTAAGTATAAGTAAATCCTCTAGGAAACAAAGTGGCTGAGTGCTCATAAGCACAGCAAGAAAGGGTTCTAAAAGTAAAGATCTGGGCTTTGAACCCTGCTGTGAAGGGCGACTCTTCCCAAATCAAAGGGTGTGAAGGGCTGCAGCTCTGCTCTTCAGCTCTGGCACTGATCAAAGCCTTTATTTGCTCCTGCTCTTTCAAAGAACAGCTATGAATGGCAGATTACTGCCCTAATCCTCACATCCTCAACTCACCCCTTTCCAGTTTCAGAGAACCAGGATTTTCTTTCCTCAGGATGCAGAGCCTGAGTCTATCTTCAGTTTCCTTCAATGCAATGAATTTTCACTTATCTGGCTGTCAGTGATTTATAATTGAGCCATATATTTCAACGGGCTGTGCTTTCCAAATATTTCTCTCATTTGTTTAAGGAAAGCTCTTTAGGTAACATCTAAACAAACTCACAGTTATGGGACAAAGCAGGAAGACACTTTGTTTCACAGCCTGGCTAATGTAACTCTTGGGTAGAGCAACTTGCTTTAGTGACTCTGAGTTTCTTTCTTCAATACTTAAATTCCTCTCCAAGACACTGGTCTCTCTTCTGATCACACTTCACGGGCTATCTGTAGGCCTCCCTCTGCTTTTTTTTCTCCTTTACACAGACAGGTAGCCAGACAAGATAGCTAAAATGAAGGTGCATCTTGTATCATCACAGTCAAGACTTTCATTTTCAAAGTGAGAAAAAAAGAAGTCTCGCTAACAGGATTGTAAGTAGTGCTATGACATGATCTGAACTGTTACCAAAGGAATACTCTGGTTGCTCTAGTCGGATAGTCAGAAGAGGCAGTGCCACACAAAGGAAACCTGCTGACATTCGCCAGGGTGAACGTTGTCTAGCTGAACCATATCATCATGGATGATGGAGATGGTGAGATGTGGTTGGTGCCTAAATCTACACTAAAGGTAAAACAGATTTCTGATGAGTCTGATTTAAGACTTTAGAGAAGTCAACATCATGGATGTTGAAAAGATAGCAATGTTATTATTCACAATTATGAAGTCTAAGGATGTGGCAAATCTGAGATGGCAAGAATTTTCACTGGCAATACTTTCAGAAAACAAGTGAAACACATAAAACTTAGTTTTTCCATTACAACTCGAAAACCAGTGAATAAGATTATGTTTTACCTACAGGCAATTAGCTCTGGTTTTATCACATACGAACAATACATTAGACACAATGAAAGATCAGTGACAAACCTAAGTGTGGGTCAGAAGGTAAGGAAGTGATTGGCTAATAGCTCTCAAATTTAGAAGTAGACAGTCAGGATCTGGGTTACCTCCCATGGAATAATATTACCTACAAATATGATTTCACTTTCTTTTACAGCTGATTAGTATTCCACTGTATATATGTGTGTGTAGGGGATATATATACATGAATATATATGTGTGTATTATACATATATATTGGAATATATATGCACAATCACCTATGTTCCATCTTCTTGACACACAGAGAAAGGAAAGAACCACACCTTTAAGTTGTTTTCTGAACATCATAGTCACTGCCCTGGCACTGTGTACCCAACCCCAAACCCACACCCAAATATTTTAAAAGGCAACTAGATGAATCTAGTGGCTCCCAAACTTTTCAAAACATGGGAACTGTGGACAAATTTTTGTCTTTATATATTAAAAAAATAATTCTTTATCATCTTATTTTATGTGTATGGGTGTTCTTCCCTGCACACACACAGACACACACACACACACACAGACACACACACAGAGACACATACACATACATACATACGTATGTATATATATGTGAAGTACATGCATGCAGTGCCTATAAAGGCCAAAATTGAGTGTCAGATGCCCTGGATCTGGAGATTGCTGGGTTCCATGCCCAGAATTGTGATTCGCACGTGAGAGAGCTCACAGTATGACATTACTTTTCATTCTGAGTTACATTGATATTGCCGATGCAAGAACTACACCAATGAAAGTACCAGTAAAGGAGAACTACATCCAATTCAATGCTAAAATTATCAAGAAAAATAGCGGTTTAGTTTTAGGATTTAAGTTTAGATTTGAGATTTTCAAGCTGTTAACTCTTTTCAGTTAGTTTTGGGTAGTTAGTTCAATCTGAGAGTCTAGGATTTGGGATAAGATATCTGTGCATAAATTTTTGAGAATTGGGGCTAAAGCGATGGCTCAGTTTTCTAAGAGCACTGGCTGTTCTTCCATAGGATCTGAGTTCTATTCTCAGCACCCACATGGAAGCTCAAAGTTGTCTAAAACTCTAGTCCCAGGGAATCTGTGTATTCTTCTGGCCTCTGTAGCACTAGGCACATATATGGTGAACATACATACACTAGGAAAAAGGCCCATGTGCATAAAAATGAATAATTTTTATTTAAGAATTGTGGGCATATAGATATAATTTAAAATCATGAAAAATGAGAAGTGATATTCCATGTGTTTAGTGCCACAGAAATAGAAAAAACAAAACCAATTGTAGGTAAAAGCAGTATATGGTAGCATACTTTTTTAATCCCAGCACTCAGAAGGCAGAATTAGGCAGATCTCTGTGAGTTCAAGGCCAGGCCTGTCTACCTGGTGAACTATAGACCAGCCAAGCCTATATAGTGAGACTTTGCCTCAAAAAAATATAAATAAATAAATAAAATAATAGAAGCAAATAAAAAGATTGTAGGCAAAAAATGATATTTATTTGATCATTGACTTGTAAATCCATTTAATAGCTATTTTTTGTTGTTATTATATTGTAGTTGCAGGTGTCCAGAAGCAGAATTTTTTCTATGGCCCTATCCCAAAGACACATGAGAAACCTGTGACTGAGAGTTTGGATAATATATCCTGCTGTGGATATTACTCTATATAAATAAAACACTGATGGCCAGTGACCAGACAAGAATTATAGGTGGGACAAGGAGAGAGGAGAATTGGGGAAACAGGAAGAAGGAGAGAGAGACACTGCAGCCACTGCCAGGACAAGCAGCATGTAAAGATGCCGGTAAGCCACCAGCCACATGGCAAGATATAGATTTATACAAATGGGTTAATTTAAGATAAAAGAACAGTTAGCAAGAAGCCTGCCACAGCCATACAGTTTATAAGTAATATAAGCATCTGAGTGATTATTTTATATGTGGATTGTGGGACTGCAGGGCTCCAGCAACAATAACCTCTGCTATCTATGTAGCTATTGAGAAGATTTGTTTATAGCTGGAAGTTTTCCTGTGTGATGCAGCCGCTTGGTCCCAAATAAACACACAGGCTTATGATAATTAAAAACTTTGGTCTATGGCTCAGGCTTATTGCTAACTAGCTCTTTTATCTTAAATTAACCCATTTCTATTCATTTATGTCATCACATGTCTTGTGGCTTTACCTATGATCCATTACATCTTGCTCCCAGGCAGGCAGCCTGCAGCATCTTCCCTGACTTTGCCTTTTCTCTCCCTGTATCTTTTTCTGGATTTCCCGCCTGGCTCTAACCTATTTTGCCATAGGCCAAAACAGCTTCTTTATTAACCAATGGTAACTACACATATTAATAGCATACAGAAGGATCATCCCATATCATGCATTTTATATATATATATATATATATATATATATATATATATATATATATATATGAACATGGGTTTTCCTCTTTAAGATGTTGATTACTCTAAGCAGCCAGATTCCATAGATTGAGGAAATCAGGCTATATATAGAAGCATGTGGCTTCAAATTTCCTGACTTAGAGTCCTAAATACTTTTCCGTGTTCCTTCTCACAAAGACTATTTCAGACTAAATTGCATGGCATCTTCTTCCAGAAAGGATGAGAAGGTATTTTGGCATTTTGTAGTTGCCAGATTCTTAACCAGGAACTTCAAATTTTGAAAAGAAGTGTTGGGAGATTTCTCATTAGGTTGTGAGTTTAGGAATGTTCTATTTGAAACCACAAAAAACAAAAGCTGGGGAGTGTGCACTCACTGTATCTCTAAACTGAGCTCTAAATGTCTCTTGCTACCTTGGGGACCGGAAATTTTAAACTCTTTTAAAATGGTCCCCTTTGAGATTTCACATAAGAGGATCCACCAAAGCAACTCTGAAGGGAACCTGATATATCATTATAGAGAAATATTCTCCATTTAAGTAATAGGCCATAAACAGCAATGATTACAGTAGAAAAAGTTACATCTTTCTTTCTAGGGCTGCTCAACCATACACCTTCATATTTCTAATTCTAGCAAAGACCTGAAGTTTGAATTATAAATGGCAAACAAAGCTGTCTAGACAGCATTTCCATTTGGATCTTTCAAGGGTGAATCAATGTCAACATATTCCAATCTTTAAAATATTAGCTATTCCCTATCTCAATGAGTAGGACTATCATCCATAAAGCCAATGCCCCCTTTCCACATTTGATTATTTCCAACTTATTTGATTTACATAACATCAACAAAATCCATTAAATTAACCTCTTATCATTGTTGCATTGGATCCAGACTATCATTACCTTTTGCTTGAGCTATTGCAATCACCATGATTCCACATATCAAGGAACAGATATTAACATAGGTGACTACCCTAGAAGGATCAAAGGCACTGCTATTTGGAGAATATGGGTGGTGTGGTTTCATGAAAGCAGTGGAACTCACATGAAGTAAAACTGAACATAAAAGCTGCTGTGACTTCCTTCAGCATTTGCTATGGGGGCACAGACTGGGGAAAATGGCCTCATCTTAGCTGTCAGCAGAAAAGCTTACACTTTGGCTTTGGATATACATATTGGAGGTTGCTTCTAATTTAGGAAGAAAACTTCGTATTAGGTTGACAAATACCTTATCATTACCATATTTATCAACCTAGTCTATATTATATATTAACATATATGTTTATATATATTAACTTATCTCATTTTCTTATTTTCCCTTAGATGAATCTAATATTCTTTTCCTGAACATATTTTGCCTTTCAGAGTGTTTTCATTATATGATGTAAATTTTCAGACATAGGTCACAATAAATAAAAACTGGAGAGTTTTATGTGCTTTTTGAAATATTCAATATTAGAGCCTCAACACTATCTTATTGCTAGAAGACAGAGCTAAGTGGCTATGAGGATAAGACTTCTTACAAGGAAAAAGGGAACAAAGAGATGAATGTGATGATAGATGATTGATATATAATGACAGATAGATAAATAGATGATAGATAGATAGATAGATAGATAGATAGATAGATAGATAGATAGATAGATAGATGATAGATGGATAGAGTTAGATGATAGATGTCAGCCAGTCAAACAGCAAACATCAGACATCCTTTTAAATTTCTTCTACTTTCTGTACTGTTGTCACAGTTCTCTTCAGAATAAAAATGCAAATCAAAACAACTCTGAGATACCACCTTACACCTGTCACAATGGTTAAGATCAAAAACACTAAGAAACCTTATGCTGAAGAGGATGTGGAGCTAGGGGAACTCTCCTCCACTGCTGGTGGGAATGAAAGCTTGTACAACCACTTTGGAAATCAATATGGTGCTTTCTTAGAAAACTGGGAATCAATCTCCCCCAAGATCCAGCAACACCACTCTTGGGTGTATACCCAAGGAATGCTCAATCATACCACAAGAGCACTTGCTCAGCTATGTTCATATCAGCATTGTTTGTAATAGCCAAAACCTGGAAACAACCTAGATGCCCTTCAACTGAAGAATGGATAAATAAAATGTGGTACATATACACAATGGAATACTACTCAGCAGAGAAAAAAATGACATCATGAGGTTTGCAGGCAAATGGATGGATCTAGAAAAAAATCATCCTGAGTGAGGTAACCCAGACTCAGAAAGACAAACATGGTATGTACTCACTCATAGGAGGATACTAGATCTGGAACAAGGATGACTGGACTGCTACTCACATCACCAGGGAGGCTACCTGGAAAACAGTACCCCAAGAAAGACACGAGGATCGCCCAATGATGGAGAAATGGCTGAGATCTACATAAACAGCCTGGACATGAGTGGGAGCAATGAAGGGTGAGGGTCGAGGGAAAGAGAACCTGTGGGAGTGGGAGATCCCAGCTGGATCAAGAACAGAGAGGGAGAACAAGGAATAGGAGACCAAGGTGAATGAAGACCACATGAGAAAAGGAAGAAACAAAGTGCTAGAGAGGCCCACAGAAATCCACAAAGATACCCCCACAATAGACTGCTGGCAATGGTTGAGAGACAGCCCAAAATGACCTACTCCGGTGATTGGATGGCCAAACACCCTAATTGTCGTACTAGAAACCCCATCCAAGGACTGAGGAATCTGGATGCAGCGATCCACGGCTAGGCCCCCGGTGGAGCTCCAGGAGTCTAATTAGCAAGAAAGAGGAGAATTTATATGAGCGAAAATTGTTGAAACCAAGGTTGGATAAAGCACAGGGACAAATAGTCAAATGAATGGAAACACATAAACTATGAACCAATGGCTGAGGGGCCCCCAACTAGTTCAGGCCCTCTGAATAGGTAAGACAGTTGATTGGCTTGATCTGTTTGGGAGGCATCCAGGCAGTGGGACCCAATCCTGTGCTCATTGTATGAGTTGGCTGTTTGAAACCTGGGGCTTATGCAGGGTCGCTAGGCTCGGCCTGGGAGGACGGGACTGGACCTGCCTGGACTGAGTCTACCAGGCTGATCCCAGTCCTCAGGGCAAGCTTTGCCCTGGAGGTGGTGGGAATGGGGAGTTGGCTGGGGGAAGGGGAGGGGGGCAGGAGGGGGGAGAACAAGGGGATCCGTGGCTGATATTTAGAACTGAATTGTATTGTAAAATAAAATTTTTTAAAAAATCTTTATACCATTACTTCAGTTAAAAGTTTTTAACTTTTCAGCATTATTGCTTTGAAAATATAAGTGTGCAACATTGTCTACAAATTTCTTGCTTTACCTTCAAGTTATATCTCATCTCCAATCATATGTATCTCACTCCTGGAATTAAATGCATTATGGGCTTCTTGGAGCTCCTCGGTGTGTCTTTTTGACTTCCAGTCCTAGGGTCTTCCTACAGACTTCCCCTTTCCAAGAAGTTCTTTGCCCATTACACTATACTTTTTCCTGTTATTCATTCCTCATTTTTCGGGTTTTATTTCAAACATTAATTTTTCTTTTTTTATTAAGAAATGTTTTATTCATTTTGAACTGGAACAGGGATGGAGTGGGAGAGCAATGAAAGAGATACCACTGTAGAGTGAGACACCATGGGAATAGGGAGAAACCAGTGCTAGGGAAGTTCCCAGGAATCCACAAGAATGACCCCAGCTTAGAATACTAGCAATAGTGGAGAGGGTACCTGAGCTGGCCTACTCCGATAATCAGATCAGTGAACACCCTAGCTATCATCATTGAGCCTTTCTCAAACATTAATTTTTCAAGAAAATATTTCATTATTCCTTTGGGTATATCTGCCTCTTATAACTCCTGTAATTTGCCAACAGAGTAACCATTATATTCCAATTAAACAATTCATTATAAAACTATTTTCCCTTTACCTACTGAAATGGCAAGTTTTACAATTATAGATAGTAAATATTGTTTTTTTTTTTAGAATATCCGTTGTGTCTTGTACCAATTGTTTGCACACAGTAGACACACAATAAATGTGTTTCCCCAAAATCAAAATTGTAGAATAAATCACCTGGGTTATGCAGATTTTGATTCTGCAGATCTGGGCAGGGTGTGAGAATCGAGTCTCTTAACAAGCTCCTAGGTGCTGCTGTTGTTGGCTCTGTGGATAGTCTGAGAGCAAGACAGTGGGAGAATCATAATTAAGTCCTATGGGTAACATGGAGCAACCAGTTGGGATTATGTAATATTTTAAACCTGCACTACCATTTTAATTTAATTCATTTAATTTCAACAAACAATTATTGAGCCAACTATTTCCCAGGATAGACTAAAATAAGTAAGATATGGTCCATGTACTCAAAAAGCTTATAGGGTAATAGGCATAAACTAAGTACAAACAAATCAATGTGAAACATGCCTCATAATTAAAGTGACCATAAAGATGAATTTGAGCATAAAAAGAGAAGCCACCATGTCAATTTATGGAGTTTTGAAATTTGAGACATATTAATGCCCTATCATAAATATAAATGACAATCTTGATTTTGTCTTGTTTTTATTTTTATCCTATATGTGGCCACTGGAACAGAATTACTGAAAAATTGTTGACCTAACTTCCATATTTTATTTTTGAATCAAATAAACAACTTTTTAATCCTGTATTCTTTGAAAACCATGCTTATTTTTTTCAGTCTTTTTTCTGATGGGTTAAGTGTCTCTAGAATATTTAATTTCTATTCAACTTGGTAAATCTTTCCCAGTCTTGTCAGTTTTGTCTAACATTGGGTTAGAAAACAAAATGTGTGAGAAAAATAAGTGAAAGAATGATGAAAACAGGAAGAGGAAAGTCAGATTCTTGTTATAAGAGTGTAAGTCTCTGAAAGAGAAGAATTCTCTTTGTTTTCTTGCTCGGATATGTATCCAACAAGACAAAACTTTTAAAATCGATCCAGAACTCTCTTCAATAGCAGACTAGGTGCAGAAGATCATTTTAATCTTTGTCCCCATCACTTTCTTATGCTAACAGCCTTCTGGGATTCTCCAGGGAAACACTACCATTCTTTTAATTCTCCCCTGTCCTGCAAACAACTTGCTTTAACTACTCATAATATATTACTTCAACAGAGAGGGAGCTTGTAGCTATGGCACTCAGGTCAATGTTTAACCATTTTTTTTTGAAATGCCCAAATTTGCTTAGTATTATCTATTTCTAGCAAAAATCATTATTCAGAACTTAATCTTTCTTTAGTTTGTCCTTTGAAATAACTTTATTATGCTATTTAATAATCGTTACTGATAGCCAGGATTGGACAGTTTTTGCTTTTGGAAAACCACATAGGAAAGTGTCATCCCCTGAATCCCACAGCTCTGTGGGCGTTGCATCACATCTTTCCCAGGTGAGCCAATTATTATTTTAAAGTGATCTCCTTAGCCCAAATATCCAAGAACTATCCTCCTGTTACATGCCTCCCCTAGGTATTAATTGATTACTAATAGAGCTTAAATTTATTATCATCCTATTTATTTAATTTTTTCTTGCTCTTTCTGCTCCACTGCCATTGTATCCTAAATTCTCTACCTTCCCCAGAATACAGACTATTGAAATAAATAAGAAGTGAAAACAGTATCAGTAAGGCTTGCAGGTTTGGACATGCATTCATTAGGATTGATAACTACCCTCTCTAAAGTTGTCATAGCCTGTATTTAGTTCCAGTCAGTGAAGAAATAGTCTCATGTGCCTCTCAGGAAACAGTCTGCCTTTGTTCACCAGCATGTTTTCACCTCCCGTGTGGCAAAGTGCAGTCAGAGAAGCCATCCCTGAGAGTCTGCTATGCTCAGTGTAGTGGAGGGTACAGTTTCTCTAGCTGAGAACATAGAATACATTTCCAGATGTTGTTCTTTTCTAACCTCTGTGGTTTTCACATTTTCCATTTCAGTTATATGTGTGTATGTATACACACACACACACACACACACACACACACATATATATATACATATATATATATATATATATATATATATATATATATATATATATATATCATGATTATTAATACAGCTATCTTATAAAAAGGAATGACCAAGGCTGGTTGGATGGCTCCATGAATAAAAGCGTCTGCTACCAAGCACACATGAAGTTGATACGCAGAACTCATAACAATGGAAATTAGAGAACCAACCCCTGTAATTTATCTTCCTACCTCACACACTGGCCAGAATACAGCTAGCACATGTATTCTGATGAAGACTGCTGTATATTTGAACTCCAGTTCTTGCAATTTAGTAACTTGTTACTCTTAGAAAAGTCTCTGAGACTTTGGGAAACTCAGTTTCCTAACCTACAAAGTGAAGTTTATTCAAAGGACTACTAAAGCCACATGGGTGCAATAAAGCTTCATATAGACCTGTGTGCTTATAGAATATGTAAACTGATATTCAGGAAATGATGCTGCTGATGCTATAGTTTCCTGGTGAATCTGCTTATACTCAGTACCCTTTGAACCATTTTCTTCTTTCAAGAGGGAAATAGTTAAATTCATGGATTAAGTTTCAAACTAAAATTGACTTCTGTTGTGTACCTGGCCACATATCCTGTTTAACATATTACATTAACAACTTTCAATATCGTATTATCTGAGTAGTGTGAAAACTGTTACAGCTATTAATATTTCTGGATATTCACAAAGGCGATAGAAATAGAGAAACAGAACTAAAAAATATTAAAACCAAAGACAGCCATAGTGGTTAGCTGCAGTATCAGAAATGAGCGACAGCCACTGTTTTATGACATTTATGTCACTATTACTTTCTGTGTTGTCCTAAACTAGGTCTCTCATTCACAGAAGCAGTCAGAATTTCTTCACTGGGCCTAATAAAATAAAAGAGAAAATTGCAGGGGAAAGATATATCAAGGCAGTAATCTGTTGGTTTAGATAGATCAAATGCCTTGCTATATTGTTTATGGGGAAAAGTGTTATTCCTCCCCCCTAAACTTTGCTATTTTCTCAAATGGATCCACTTTGAGATGTAATTTTTTCCTCCCAACTTAGACCAGTTGGATTCCATCTATCATAATTGTGACAGATAGCAAGTGATTTGTTTCATTACATTGTTAATGGCTGTAGTGGGACCATTTGAGCTATTACATGAAAAGCTGTACTTGTGTCGTTGTGAGGCTTCCAAGGATAGAATTTTCTCTTTATTCTTCGTTTCGGCAATAGGCTCTCTTGCCCCTAACTGGGACACACACTGAGTTTTAAATCCTTTTCTGCCTGGCTTGAGAGAGTTTTCTTTTTTATCCATGTGTCATTGTAAAGTCCAGCGTTCAGAAACAGTGTTTACTTTCAGACAACAAGGACATGGGCATGGCAGGAGCTAAGCAAATGCTGGACTTGGTATTAATAGTTACCACTCCTGAAAGGTGACAAAAGAGAAAAAAAAAGTATTTTAAAAATAGTTAACACACACATTCACACACACATACATACATGCAGATATAATCATTGTAAGTCCCTGCATATAGTTTAATTTTGACTACTTTTTGTAAGAATATGTAAAAAGCACAGTGGAAATTGCCTCAGAGAAGACAAGAAGCATGGGGTATTTAGGAGCATTTGTATGGTATATTCATGAAGGGGCTAGACTGCTTTATATATTTCAGGTTAAATATAATCTCAAATAAGTATAATCCTCAACTTGAATATAGTTTAATACATACATGATTCACAAATGCAGTCAAGTTTGTATTGTATTCAAAAGAAAATCCCTCAAAGCTCAGCTTCTAAAACACGATTAAACATTTTTTTTAGTTAATCCAGATGTCACCATAGATAATTTTTAGTTAGCTATCTACCCTTGAATCAATGACAGTAGTTGTTACCAGTGGCAAGGGAGTAAGAGGGGCTTTGGTACCTCTGGGTCAATTTGAAACTAATTTAATATTTTCAGTAGCCTTCATCCATATGTGTAAAACCAACTTTAATTCAGTCATTGGAAAGTCTTGGCTCTTTTGAATACAGGTTACTTATTATCACTTCCTCAATAGTTTAAGTTTCTGATCTAGACCATAACAACACCCCAAACTTTCTAAAAGTATTGATTCCTAGATCTGAAGGTAATGTACTAGGATTATATTGAATTCTATAATCTTTTGTTATTCTTAACCTTACAAAGCCATCTTAAGGATTATTTTCCTTTGCATTATTAACATCTTCCTTGGGATAGTTTTGAGAAATCTAGACTGATTGCCCTGGCTTAAGAAATAAGGACAGAGGAAGTGAAGTAACTCAAAGCTAGGCAGTATTAGGATATAGATCTCACACTCTTAGCCTGTTTTCTGCCCTGAGATTGCCTACAATAAAAATGCCCCGATGATACTACTCTTCTTTGAGAACATTCATATTAATATGTTCAAAGTCAGCCATGGTTATTGACACGGACTACAATGTGTTCAAATGAGAAGAGCTAAATTGAATGATTAAGGCAACTTAGAGAAAATAAGAAATTTAATATTTGAAATATCTTCTATCTAGAAGAGGGAGACAGATGAACCAGATAAGATACAAATAAAATATATGAAAATGAAAAATGCAATTGATTTTTCTTCTTCAAATGCTTAACTTACAGGATGGGAGAACACACAATTTAGCTTATTTGGGGTTAGCCCTCCTAATGTATTCTACAGAGTAATTTCTTTTCAGAAGCCTCACTGCAGTGCTCCTATTATGATAATGGGAATTTATGCACATGAGTATTTGTGATCACATCACAGAGCAGTTTGGGGAAGAAATACAGGAGAGGGGAAATTAACATTGACAAAATAGGGAAGAAGGCTTTAAAAATCCTTCTAGATTCTCAGTCTATTCCTCATTCTTTCTCCACACACAGGAATATACACAATTGCACAGTGAATTGTCTTATTTGGGCTAAGCACTTCTTTAGTAGAGAACCACACTTATGAGTGAAAAGCAGCGTAATACCCGGAAAGCTTGCATAGATGCATGGATGAGGAGGTCTTTGCCCTTGAGATTGGAAAACACAACCCAGAAGCCCCAGGCCTTTCTGGCCATATTCACTCTGCTTACTCAGGAGCAGACAATGACAGGCAGGGACTTGGGGGAGGGATGAACCAAAGTCCCTCTATTCTGTGTCTCTTTGCTAGAATTGCTGTCAGCCTGGTGAGCTGACAGGAAGTCGGGGATGAGTCCATTAAACATGGAATGAAAATGTAAAGAGGGATAAGCTCTCTATGTCTGTACTAGGCTTCTCTCTTTCTTCCATCTCATTCCATCTCTGTATATAAAATCCAGACCTTTGAGAGAGTAGGTGATTGTTCCTGTCAGGAATAAAACAATATCAGCATTCAAAGTCACTTAACAAGAGGTTCATTTTCAATTTGCTTTTTCATTCTGCTCGTAGTCAATTGTGTATGGTGGTTTCAGGACCGTTACAGCATGTTTCAGTATCAGTACACATAGCAGATCACTCCAAATATGAATGCCTGGGGGGAGATTATAGCAAAGTCACAGCTTGGGTACATTATTGGAAATAAAGCTTACTGAAGTCACTGAATGAAAGTATCTATGCACCAAAGTTTATGGGCACAAGTCAGCTGTCACAAGGTGGGCTAAGGGAGACATTATCTTCTAGTGAATGTTCTGGTGGAAGGAAGATGAACTTATTCTCTCTTAATTGGTATTCTGCAACCAAATCGAGGGCTGCTTGTTGCCGACCAGATCACACGGTCCCCATGTGTCTCCAGATTGCTAACTCAACAATGTAGGTTATAACTTGCTGAGTTATTATAAGGATGGCCAACATCAGTAGTGGCTATTATTCTTATAAAGAACACAAACACAAAATCACATACATGGGAAATATGTTTTTATAGTCTGCTATTGAATATACTGACAGTCATTAAGGTTCAAATCTATTTCAATTGATAAATATTATTAAGGTGTCAATGTTTGCCAGATGGATGAAATATACTGCATAACATTGAATTTTTTTTTCCATTTTAATACTTTACTGTAATTATTTTTTTATAAATGGTAAAACAAAAATATAGATAATATTAGTAAAGGTTAACTTTAGGCTAGAAAAATTTAATATTTTCAGTATGAATTGCTGTTGAAAGTTGAATTTTACAATTATAGTAGAATCTCCTCCAGTTTCCTTACAACATCAATCCATAGGCACAAAATAAAAAATATAACTACTTCAACCATAATAATGTCATATTAATTTTTTACCTTTGACTACACTGTTGCTGGAGGGCTTCTCTCCAGGTTCCCCAAGCCCCGCAGTCCCACAATCCACTTATAAAATAATCACTCAGACGCTTATATCACTTATAAACTGTATGGCCGTGGCAGGCTTCTTGCTAACTGCTCTTTTATCTTAAATTAACCCATTTCTATAAATCTATAGCTTGCCACGTGGCTGGTGGCTTACCGGCGTCTCTACATGCTCTTCTCCTGGCAGTGGCTGCAGTCTCTCCCTCAGCCTTCCGCTTCCCAGAATTCTCTCTCCTTGTCTCACCTACCTCCTGCCTGGTCATTGGCCATCAGTGTTTTATTTACATAGAGTGATATCCACAGCACTTCCCCTTTCTTCTTTTTTTAAATACTCTGCCAAGACAGGGTAAGATGGTCTCTTAAAATTCCTGCTTCTAAAAATGGTCTGTCAGATACTCTAGGCCTGTAGCCAATTTGAATGCACCTACAATGCTGAGAAACATTAGGTGACTGTCCAGGCTGCCAGCTGTCTTGGTCTACTCTTGCAAGATTCCCAAAAATTGCTTGCATCCATCTACCATTTCTCAGGTACCATTATGTTCCTTCTCAGGTCTTTGATGTGGTTGAAGGCTAGATAGTCGTAATTTCATCAGTTATGATAAAAGATAAGTTAGCTATAAAACCTTAAACTCACAAATATAAGATAAATAGGACATCTTCTTTAATATTGTAACTATAATTCTTGCTCGGTAATTGTTTTGTTATATGTAATTTTACCATGTTAAAGTTAAAACCTTCCTTTTTAAAAAAAGAAGAAAGGGGAAGTGCTGTGGATATCACTCTATGTAAATAAAACACTGATGGCCAATGACCAGGCAGGAGGTAGGTGAGACAAGGAGAGAGAATTCTGGGAAGCGGAAGGCTGAGGGAGAGACTGCAGCCACTGCCAGGAGAAGAGCATGTAGAGACGCCGGTAAGCCACCAGCCACGTGGCAAGCTATAGATTTATAGAAATGGGTTAATTTAAGATAAAAGAGCAGTTAGCAAGAAGCCTGCCACGGCCATACAGTTTATAAGTGATATAAGCGTCTGAGTGATTATTTTATAAGTGGATTGTGGGACTGCGGGGCTTGGGGAACCTGGAGAGAAGCCCTCCAGCAACACTACACTGCAAAAGGCAAAGATTTTACACTGTTTATGATAACTGGGGCTCTGTTTTGTATTTTCATGGTCAGAATCCATAACTGGTTTTAAATTGCTGAGAACTCACCACAAGTACGTGAGTACTTCTGCTGTGTCACAAGAACGAGATCTAGGTTTTACCTCAAAAATAAAGAATATGGCATCCTCACATGGTTGCCACACCTGTTTAACTTAATCAGTTTGCTTTATGTTCTCAGACAGGTGATTCTCTTATTTAGCTCACCCAAGGAAAATCATAATATTCTACTTTTGAGGCAGAAATTAAAATGATAATTTTTCTTACCCAGAAGAACTTAGTGCAAACTGCACATAAATCCCCAGACAAAACTGATTTATTAAGGAAATCTTAAAATAATGAAAGGAAAACCACAAAACGGAACAAAAATGATCTTATATAATTCCATCAATTCAATAGAGAACTGAATGTGTACTGTGTTCATATTAAAATCAACCAAAATGGGCCCATATATGAGGGTGTCACCATAAAACAGGTTAATTTAGTCCCGAACTACTTACTGCATATTATTAAATTCTTGGAGGTGGAGTCAATGTCTTCTGTGCACCCTCTGGTGTGCCTACCAAGCTTCAGTAGAAAGTTCCAAACCCATGGTCACACAGAGAGCCTTTGGTAAACTCAGTGAGTCACAAAAAAAAAAAAAAACAAAAAACTGATATATAATAATATCAGAAAGAGATTTGTAGAGGGAGGGACAGTAAACAGGGATGAGAGAGTTAAGACTAGGAGGAAGATGAGAATAATCAATATGCATTGAAAAAATTTTTAAGAATTTTTTTATTCATTTTACATACCAACCACAGATTCCCCTCCCCTCCCTCAGCCTTACCCCCCAGTGCACCCCCCATCCCCTCTCCAAAAGGGTAAGGTCTCCTATGGGGAGTCAGCAAAGCTTCCTACCTTCAGTTGAGGCAGGTCCAAGCATCTCCCATCTCCATGAAGGCTTTTCGAGGTGTCCCACAATAGGTAATGGGACTCCAAAAGGCGAGCTCATGTACCAGGAATACATTCTGATCCCACTGCCATGGGTCCTTCAAACAGACCAAGCTACACAACTGTCTCCTGTATGCAGAGAGCCCAGTCCAGTCCCATGCAGACTCCACAACTGTCCGTGTAAAGTTCATGAGTTCCCACAAGTTTGGTTCAGTTGTCTCTGTAGATTTCATATAATCTCTCTTCCTTCTCTTGAATGGACACCCAGAGCTTGTCCTGGTGCTTGGCTGGGGATCTCTACATCTGCTTCCATCAGTTACTGGATGAAGGCTCTATGATGACAGTTAGAATATTTACAAATCTGATAACTGGGGTAGGCCAACTCAGGCACCCTCTCCACTATTGCTAGTGGTCTAAGCTAGGGTCATCAATGTGGTTTCCTGGAAATTTCCCTAGCACCAAGTTTTCCCCTAACCCCATAAAGTCTCCTTCTATCAAGATATCTCTTTCATTGCTTTCCTACTCTGAGGAATTATAGTGATGAATTTTAGCCGACATAGATTCTTCACACAGTCATCCCACTGTGTGGAGGGAAAAAAGTCAGAATACTAGGTTGAATGGGACACCCTCTTGCTGCATGTTGGCTCCATGTCTCAAGGAAATAAAGCAGAGAAATGAGCAATGCTTTGTTTCCACTGGGGCCTATGGAGACTTGAATGATGTTCTCCATTGGTAAGCTTCCAGATGAGAAGTGGTGAAGAATTGGTAAAGAAGAACAAATGTAGATAAACAGAATTCCAGAATTTTCAGAGTAAAAGAACACACTCCCCAAATTTTCACTTCAAATAAAACATTCTACTTCTCATTAGAAGTAGTTAGTAACCAAGTCTGTGCTTTGCACCAGTGCTGCTATGAGAATAAAAAAAGGATTTCCCACTTACTATTTTCTTCCTAATAAAGGCAGCCTCCAGCCTTCGAACACTACAAGCATCCATTTGTTAGGTGCTCATGTGGGATCTGAAATGCCTTTCCTCAAACAATCAATGCTGTAAATCATTGTTTGGTTTCAAGGCTGGCCCTTGTAAGCCTACTTCAAGAATAATGTTTCTCAGCTGTCTAACTGTAAACTGCTGTAGACTAGCAATGGCGGTCTCTGAAGCTGAGTCCTGGGATGAGCAACTCATTTTGAGTGGGAAGAGGGAAGAGTATGGAGCATTTTCACCTTTATTCCTGGGTATAATGCAGCCTTGGTTATGGAACCATGCATTTTTTTTTCATTAAAAAGTGACTCACATGTTCCAACAAAGAATTTTTTCTAATGAAAATAAAATTAGAAAATAAAAGAATTCCTCAAGAATATCCTACTTTTATTACCAGAACTTTCCAAGAAAAGCCAGTGGGTTCTACTGCTCTATACTCATAGCATTTTGAGGGAAGGGGTGACTGTTTCTGGGTTTTAATTTAAAAACTCATCCAGAAGTTGAAGATTTCAGAAGGCTGTTACAGTTGACCCAAAGAGAGAAAAAAATAGAGTTGAGAACTGAGCCAAGTAAAAGAGGGGAGAAGGAAACTTATCTGAGTGAAAACATTAAAACATGGCCCTGTGCAGGAGAGAGAGGGAGTGCAGGGTGGTGAGGGAAAAGCAGGAAGGAATGGGATTAGAATAAGATCGGAGGGAAGAAACAATCAGAGCAAAGAATCCAGATCACTTCTTTCTAGATGCTCTTGCACTGTGCAGCTCCCTATTTCTCTGCAGTTTAGATTTTACAGAGTCCCTAAATAGCAGTAAAGTTTTAACAGTGTGATCATGAGAGTCACACAGAGTTTATTTAGGTGGGGGCATTACTGTGATCCCATAAATATGGCAGGTTCCACATAACTGTTGTTTGCCCTGTTTTTCATTTTATCTTCATATAACAATCCTATGAGAAGTTGTTGCTTCTTCTTTTTTTTGGGGGGGGGCGTTCAAGACAAGGTTTTTCTGTGTAGCTTTGCACCTTTCCTGGAACTCACTTGGTAGTCCAGGCTGGCCTCGAACTCACAGAGATCCGCCTGCCTCTGCCTCCCAAGTGCTGGGATTAAAAGCGTGCGCCACCACGCCCGGCCTAAGTTGTTGCTTCTTATAGACGTGGATAGAGTCAGAAGGCAATGTGACTTCCTCCTGTTCAACTTAACTTCCAGATAAAGAGTGGATGATCTAGTGGTAGAGATAGAAACCTTCTGGGTGTCCCACTATGTACCTCGCCTTACCTTCACGACAGTCCTTTCTCAGTTCACTGGACCAGACATGAGTAAGACTTAGCAGCAGCAGGCTACACAAGAGAATTCAAAATGAACACTGGTACTCAGCGATCCATCAGCACAAAGGCACTGCACACACAACAGCCCAACCTTTCTACACAATGGATCCATGGAAAGGAAGGGCAAAAGCCACACTACCAAGTTCCATTTGTACTTTTATCATGAACTGGAGCAAATAACAACAACAATAGCATAAATAGAAGACTTTATAGTTTCTTCACTTCTTTCCTTCCAACTATCTGATATAGATGAGAAGCAGCTGGCAGAACAGTTTATCATTTAGCAGTGATGAACAGGTTGATTTAAAAAGAAATATTTGTAGGAGGGCATTTAGAGCTGGGCATGGTGGCACACACCTTTAATCCCAGGACTTGGGAGTAGAGGCAGGTAGATCTCTGCTAGTTTAAGGCCAGCCTGGTCTACAAAGTAAATTCCAGGACATCCAGGGCTGCTACACAGAGAAACCCTGTCTATTAAAAAAAAAAGGGCAATGGACAATTCCCATAAGTCCTAAATATCAGAGTTGTCTTTACATGAAGAGAATATTGCATTTGGTTTCATCCCTTGCCTTGAGTAGAATGATAGTGAGGATTAGACATGGCGTTTTGAAATACTAAGGGGTATAGTTTGATGAAAATCATCCATAGGAAAATGTGTGTGAGGTCTGGCCTAACTAGTAATGGAAATGATGTCACTGAAAATGACTAATTATTTAAATGGTGTCACTTTAAATTACCATTATTGTGAAATGGTTTTGTGGAGAAACTAAGGTTGGCAACAAGGGCTGTAACTAACTTTCAGAAAATACATTTATATTTTGCTTTTGAAAATACTAGGTTCAAACCACAATCAATTGCATGTCTTAAGAAAAGATGACTTCATGAGTATAATCTCTATGTAGCTTTCAATTTTATGTGATGTATTTCCGTGCTGGTCTCGAGGTACGTGTGAAAAGCATAATTTCTTCAGTCATCTTGAGGGGTTGTTATACACCTTCCAATCTTCATGTAATTAAGGCAGTCATTTCCTTTTCATTGTGTCACAACTCATGAGAAAAACTGTGAACGCTCAAGAGCACATGTGGAGTATGTGCAGAAAGTCAGCATTAGACAGCTATATGGAGTTTTTGCTTCATGTTCCAAGACATTTCAGAGCACCAGTGAACAGTCAGCTAGTCACTTCCCATACACTACATCCAGCTCCACTCCCTAAACATTTTTTTCCTTAAAGTTTCCAAAGGGCATCTTGTTCCACCTCATTTTAGGATATTTTAGGATACAGACTCCAATATTTGTAATTGTAGCAATAAATCAAATTACTTTTTAAAATAATTCTCTCCAATCAACATTCCACCTTCTACAATGTTACATAAAACCTTAAATAGTATATAATTATAAAATTAGTCTTGTAAATAGACTATATTATGACAAACATGTATTGTGAATTTGCCTTGTATTATTTCTTGATATTTTTGTTAAAATAGATTCTGTCAAAGAACGATAAGGTGACTATTAAGCAGTAAATAAAAGAACCTGTGTTTTGTTTACTTCATGGGCTTAGACAGAACTACCTACAAGTTAGAAAATGCTTGCTTCGCCTATATTACTTCTAAGTAATATAGGAGTGCACATTGTAAGTTCTTAGACATTACATAATAGTGAAGAACTCATTACTAAATGATAAGTACCTCATGGAATCCAACAATTTTCAAATTGCTTCACTTAGATCACATATCTTCTATTAGAGCAAACGGAAATTATTTGAAGATGTTGTAAGATAGTGAAGGATATGAAATTTTCACATACAGGCAACTTTATGATGACTACAAAATTATAAAATATTACATGACAAAGCCAGCAAGATGGCTCACATTGCAAGGGCTCTTGTTTCCAAATCTGAGGACCTGAGTTTAATACCAGGGCCACACAAAGTAGAAGGTGAGAATGGACTCCTGTAAGTTGTATCCTGACCTCCACACATGCAATGACACACACCATCACACTCACAATGTAAAATTTAAAAAATAGATGTGAATGAAAGAAAGTTTACATCATTAAAATATCAGAGACTTTATTGTGAGTCAGCAATAAACAGAGGTAATTTATTATTGGCCAGGGAAAATATATACAGTATTAAATAAGCCTTCAAGATCTATTACTTTGACTACTTGATAACTCTATATTTTAGTCAAATGATATGGCATAGAGGTAGAAAATTATACGGTGACAGTGCAAAATGACTAGAGTTAGGGCACACATGAGAAGCAGTGTAGAGATTTTGGGGATGTGCACACATGTTGCTTGTACAGGAGAGCAGAGAAGAGGTGACTACCACAAGAACATTTGGAAAATGACACACTGGCTTTGAAATGATTGGTAATAATTTTCCTTACTAGAAAAACCATTTTTGTAAAAAAAAAAAAAAAATTTACTCCTCACACAACCGTAGGCGCTCAGGTGTATACAATCCCAACTACTCAAGAGGCTGAGACAGGAAAACTGTAAGTACAAGGCCTGTCTGGACTGCAGGATGAGTTCAGGGCCACCCTGGGCAATATGTTAGGACTCTGTCTCAAAAATAAAAGCACAAAGATGGATGTGGTATATTCTGTGACAGTGTATGTGACCATAACATGTAAAACACTAGACTCAATCCCTAGTATTACATTCTCTCTCTCTCTCTCTCTCTCTCTCTCACACACACACACACACACACACACACACACACACACACACACACACACACACCAGGAAAAGTTAATAAGCACAATGAGACCATATAAATCTTCAGACAACTTATATGAAGTTCTCACTGTTGCAAGGGTGAAATTCTGGAATGAAATGGGGAAATTTTATCAACATTCAATCATCTCCAAATTTTTTCTTTGGCTGAAGAAGTCTAAATTTTGCTCTTTCCAAGGAAGCTTTTTGAGACCTGTAGGCCCATATGCCCTTAATATCTAAAAATAAATAGTAAGTAGTAGTCCTTCGAAGTGCCTAGTTCAGTCTCACAACATCCCCTTCCCACTCCCTTTTGTCTGCTCTGACACTTTCTATTCCTGAATTCCATCCTACAAAATGTCTGCATCACTTAACTTTTGTGCACTCTTAGCTTGGTTTTTTCATTAGAAATCAAAAAGTTACAGCACTATGGTACCATCATGGACAATGTTGCCTTCTTTTCTGTATTTTCTTTTTAAGAATAAATTCCAATGGAAGAAAGACAAATTCTAGTTCATTTCTATTCTTTTTCAATTATTTTTATTGAAAATAGTTTCTTCTGTCATACAGTACACCCCAACTACAGTTTCCCCTCCCTCCACTTCTCCCAGGCCCTTGCCCACCACCACTCTTCCACAGATCCACTCCTCTTCCCTTTCCTTTTCAGAAAAGAACAGGCCTCTGAGAGATGACAGCCAAACAAGACAAAACAAGACACAACAAGACAAGGCAAAACAAACAAACAAACAAACAAAAATACCCTATCAAGGCTGAACAGGGCAACTCAATGGGATGAAAAGTGTTCTAAGAGCAGGAAAGAGAGCCAGAGACACACACACCCACTCCTACTGTTAGGAGTCCCATGAAAACTCCAAGCTAATGTTAAATCCTAGGCAGCAGAAGAAACTCCATTTTGTCCCAGTCTGCCATTCTGCCTTGATCTACTACACACAATATCCTGAGACTGGGCTGCAGGCTCCCCAACCCCTCACACAGATGTAAACCACAAGCATTCTACCTCCTTGGGATTGTTTGGCCCAGAGCCCTTCGGAGACACGGTTTGGAGCCCGAACCCTACCACCTCCCTGATATCATTTTTTCTACATACGTATTTGGTTTGCTCGGACTCGGTCTTTTGTGGTGGATTAGTCACTGATTCTAGGGCCTTAACATTAATAGCCATAACATTTGCAGAGGACCCTGGTAGGGACCGAAACAGGCCCCATGCTTGCTACTTCAGGCTCAGTGAGCCCAGGTGAGCCCTGCTTAGCTGATTTGGTGGGCCATGTTCTCCTGGTTTCAAAGTTCTCTGTGAAATATTTTGAATGCTCTTTGTTCCTCCTTACACCTGGAAAATATCTACAATAATTTTTTTGTGCAGCATTTGGTAGGAATGTGTAGAAATGTCCATTTGGCCTTCTGTGATAGTGGATATGAGACCAGAATTGACTTGGATTCGTAAGACTGTTGATTACATAATATTTGAGAGAGAGTATCTTAATCATATATAGTAGGCATAGGTATTTTTTTTCTTTTTGCAGGTTTTAATTAGAGTACATGAAAATTCATAATTCTCACAATTTCTAATTTCACCAATGAATATTTCCTACTTTCTGGTGTGACTCCCTCGAAGTTAGTCTTTATTTTCCCCTAGCAAATACTCTCCATTCATCAAAATGTGGTGCTCCCTGTGAAATCTCACGTACTTTACTGACCATGGATTCATTATAGTCTGTATGATAAACTGAAGATTTGGGGACTTGAAGTTAGGAGGAAGTTATAAACAACACTGTAGCTGAATGTTTTCCTGTGTCCCACTCAGTCTGCAGCTGCTCAGACCCAAGTAAACACACAGAGGCTTATATTAATTAAAACTGCTTGGCCACTAGCTCAGGCTAACTACTGACTAGCTCTTACACTTAAACTCAGCCCATTTCTGTTAATATATGTGTCACCGTGTATTTCGTGGTGTCATTACATGCTCCTCCTTGGATGGTGGGCTGGCGTCTCCTGACTCAGCCTTCCTCTTCCCAGAATTCTCCTTTTCTGCTTATCCTGCCTATACTTTCTGCCTGGCTACTGTCCCATCAGCATTTTATTTATCAACCAATCAGAGTAACACATATTCACAGCATACAGAACATCCCACAGCACAACACCTTCGATTTATTCCTCTTTTCTTATCAATAAAATTCAACATAGTCAGCCAGCAAGAGTTTCACATGGGTTTTGTTCTTTTACAAACAATATCTTCCCATTCCAATTCTAGTGTTTATTTAGTTTTAAGATTGCCTTATGCTTATGCTATATGAAATTTTCATCATTATTTTTCTTCAGATAAAAATGATAATTCTCTTCTAAGCAGTCATTGTATACACTAGGCAAATTATCTGTTTCATGTTTTCAACTCCTGTTTATGTTTGTTAAAAATGTTATGTAAACCTTATGCAGGAGTGGGGGGGAGTCATAAATGTCAATGAAGCTACCGAACTATTTGACTACCTTACCATAATTCCAATTTTAAAGTTTTTTTTTAATTCAAAACAAGGTGTAATCTTATTTCTTACCATCCCCATTTTTGGTAGTCTGTATGCAAAATAAAGTAGAAAACTGTAGTTTATATGAAGCTAAAGAGTAGCTGTCACCAGACATATTTGTTACCCTGCTTGAGCTTGGAGCAAGCTCTGAGGATGCAAGTGTCATCTCTTCATACTTCTGCTGTGGATGTTGTAAGTGACTCGTGCCCAGCAGAAGGCTGTATCCCAATGTGCTGCACTCACTCCTCTCAGGCTTCTTCCAATAAAAGGAGGTAGTATCTTGAATTTTTGTAAGGGGCTTTAATTATTAGTGCTCATTTCATATTTCAATTAACTTTGGGTTTTAATTTTCACTACCTGTCACCCCATGTTTTGTCCTGATCTTTCAGTTTGGTACTGTTTTAATTATTATCGCAGGGACTCATTTTTCTCATTTATTTCCTGAGTTCATTAGTTACTTTCAGAGAGTGAATTTACAATTTCAAGGGTAAATGTGAAGAGCAGATTGCCTTCACACATTGATAATGTTGAAGGCTTATAAATAAATTTTAAAAATATGATTTCCATTAATGTGCTTGAATTTAAATGGTATAATTATTGAAATTTACATTTGCAAAGCATTCAAAAAACATATGGCATACATAAATAATTATTAATAATATCTACAATCAGTTTCATCTTACACAAAGAATTTTAAGTGAGAATATAATTTTTAAATCACCAAAGGTGCTTTCTTATATTAAAGAATTAATTTAGTCATGAAATACTATTGCATTTTTGTTTAGGAAGAAAAAAACCATCTGATATGTTTAAATAAATAAACATACTTAAAATTATTGTACTATAGTAAATATAAGATTTTGTAACTAAGAGCTGAATTTGAATTTCATTTATCATTACTATTTATCTACTTTTGCATGTGCTTTGGTCCATATATCTATAAAAATTAAAAATAAACAACAATATTGATGGTATTTAGAAAAGAGAATACCAACTTAAATCATATAAAGAAACAGCTCAGATACATGGACAGTCTGCATACAAAGTCATCAGTTAATGTGTATAAATTGGTTTGCTCACCACTTACTTCTCAGGCTGGTTTTCACTGGTAGCTAATTGGCAAACCACTGGCATGGGACCTGACAAGTTGATTTATGTAGACTAAGAAGTGATTGGCATGCTGAGGTTTCCTATGCGTGAGGTTCTACAGAAACACTGTTATAAGATATTGTCTTATAAACAAAAAACAATAAATCCAATTTCATGTTATTTCTTTCACACAAAGAATAAGGGGAAACTGCTGGATTTTCTGGTTATATTTGTTGTGCTTTTCTTAACATGACACATCTTCCACTTTTCACTAAACATTGTGAGAGGTGAGTTTTTACTTGAATTTTAATATGCTTGGTGATTAGAGAGATTTCTTTTTCACACAGTAGAACCTACACCTATAGTTTTCCCTTAGTGATGCCCATTCTTCTGCCACTGGAGCTAGTAGCCAGGCCATTTCATGAGCTGAGCTGTGCTTCAGCCCTTGTTTTACCATGCTGGGCAAGTTGTATCACAGATCTGAAGAAAATTACTGGAAGGCATGTCTTGTATATGTTTTATGGAAATTTAACTCCTCATGGAAGTGATTGCTAAACACATAGACACATGTATACCCCACACTCATATATTTCTAACTCAGTTTTCTCTTAGATAGTGCTTAAACTTTATTATTTTTGAGAATTCTACACAGGAGCACCAAATTTAGATATTTTCCAGCTCTATCTTCCCATGTACCATCTTTTTCATGATCTCTTCTTCCTTATTATTATTGTATGCATATATAGGCATACGTTATGCACATATATGTGCATGTACATATATGCCATATACAGATATACAATATATGCAACATATATATGTGTGTGGTATGTGTGTATGTTTGTATAATGTACTGAGTGTCCATTTAGTGTTGCTTGTATCTCTGCATGTTTACAGTTGACCATTTGTGATTAGTTAACTTATCAGGGAGCTTACCCCTGGTGAAAATAGATTATTCTTCTTTCAGCAACTCTGGATGAGGCCTTTTGAAATTTTACCCATGCATGTTCACTAGTCTTATGATTATGCTTATGCAGGTCTTGTTTTGATAACCATGTTGTTGAGATTTCAACAACTTCCCAATCATGTCTAAAAGACACTGTCTCTCATCATGGTTCTTGGTCCTCTGGCTCTTGAAATCATTTTGCCCACTCTTCTACAGTGTTCCCTGAACCTTAAATGTAGGGATTTTGTTGTAGATGTATCAATGAACACTTCTTGGTCATTTGTTCTCTACATTATCACCAGCTGTGAATCTCTGCAATAGTCATGAAACTGCAAACAGAAGTTTCTTTGGTAATAAATATGGGCTTAAACTTCATATGGTCACCCCAAATCCTTCCAATCCAATGAAAAGAGTGACTAAGAGGTAGTCAATAGAAAAAGACAGAAAATTTGACTCTTGTCTCAGTTATGGTTATCATTGCCATGACCAAAAAACAAGTTGGAAAGGAGAGGGTTTACTCATCTCATACTTCCACATGGCTGTTCATTACCAAAGGAATTAAGGACAGAAACTCAAGCAGGGTAGGAACTTGGGAGGCAGGAGCTGATGTAGAGGCCATGAAGGGGTGTTGCTTATTGGCTTCCTTCCTATGGCTTACTCAGACAGCTTTCTTATAGAACCCAGGACCACCAGCCCAGGGATGGAACCACCAACAATGGGCCAGGTCCTCCCCCATTTATCACTAATTAAGAAAATACCTTACAGCTGGATCACGTGAAAGCATTTACTTAACTGAAGGTCCTTCCTCTGATGACTCTAGCTTGTGTCAAGTTGACACAAAACTAGCAGTACAACTGTCATCAAAATAAGTGGTATAGAGAATCTATACACTGTTCTATTTGTTCATGCATTGTCAGATGCCTTTAAGGGCCTTAGATAAAGAGAGTCAGGCAAGGGGGAGCTAGCCTTATCAGGTTTTTATATTTATGGTAAATTTGTATTTGAAGCTTAAGGATAGGTTAGGCATAATCTTGGGAGATTAAAAAAACTTGAAAACAAAAACAAAAACAAAAACTGAGTAGACTAGACCAAGAAGAAATAGAGTTGAGAAATGGCTAGCAGATAAACTTAGGAAGACTTACTAATGTATATATATATATATATATATATATATATATATATATATTACAATGACCCTTGGCTTTGAACAAAACCATTATAAAAGTAAGTAGTTTTTCCAAAGGATAGGCCTAGGATTTTTTCAGAAAAATATTGGACCATATTGGAAATAAAGAAGTATTTCTGGAACAGACAATGCAAACTGCATAATTATATATTTAATCTGATTCTCAAGGGAATCAGGAAACTCAAGACTTATATTAGGAAGATATATGCATATAGGTGACAGGTAGCCCTAGAGGTTCTCATCCCCACACACTTCCTGAAACTCATTTCACTGTGGCCCATATATAGAGCACTCAGTACAAGCCTGGAACTCAAGATCATGTGTTAAAAATGGGAAGAGAAGAAAGAATCAGGAATTGTGAGAGAGATGAGAATTTGAAATGAAAACACCAGAAAAGAAGTTTTCATGAAGAAATGAGGCCTTAAAATGACCAATTTTTTTTGGCACTTTTGTCAGATTTAAAGCCATGTGTCAGAGGACTGAGACCAGAGAAGAGAGGTTAGTAAAACCGTGTAGAAAGAATGCTGGCTGAAATCAAAAAGCAGCTAAAGAATTTCTTAGAAAAACACTAACTTGGTGAGGAGATTTTTTTTATTTTTTGGTGTGAGAAATACTGAGCATGTTTTCAGAGTTCAGAGAAAAAGTCAGTAGACAGGGAACTTTAAAATTCAACAGTAAACAGATATGGGTTTCCTGGTAGGCATTTGCTAACACTCCATTGGCTTACCTCCCCCTCCCTTCTGTCTGCTGCATGCACTGTGCCTTCTCTATGTATGGGCAGGTATTCTTATGAATATGTGACTGTGTTTAGGAGATCATTTCTGACTATTTGTTGAGCTTTCCCACTGGAGATTTTGAGTCCTCGTTCGCCTTCTTTTGAGGCTTTCAGCAGATGACAATGCTGGTTGAGAGGAAGACGTTGAAAAGAAGGTGGCAGCAGAGAAGTTTCTCTCTCACTGGAGAAGGTGGCTGTTCACAAATCTTTGCAATTAGAATGAAAGGGTTAGAGCAGTAGCCGAGTCAGGAAATTCATTAATTTGGGAACCCAACTTTGATCTGAAGCACCCATGAGAAATTCCCGGCATGGTGTTAAATGTTTGTAATCCCAGCACCTGTAGGTGGATACAGCAGATTCAAAAGACTGTCTGGCCAAACTCTAACCTAATCAGTGAGCTTCAGGTCCCATTGAAAGAGGCTGACTAAAGAAGCACAGTTTCTTATTCCTTGAAAAACATCATCCAAGGTTGCCTTCTGCCTTCCAAATACATGTGGATTCAAATGGGTATGTACCTACAGACACATCCACTAAGCCACATGCATTCATACACACACACACACACACACACACACACACACACACACACACACACGGGGAGGGGGGCCTGGGGAGAGAAAGCAAGGGAAGGAGAGAGGGAGGGAAAAGGAAAGGAAAAAATGGAATAAAATTATGGCAACAGTCTTAAGCAAGAAATTGAATTCATATTATTATGGCTGTTGTCTGACTTGGTATGTTTGAGAGCACAGATAAGTTCTACATGAAAAGTATTGTTTGATTTTAATATTTTCCAGGCTCTTCTGGTGGTCCATACCTTTTCACCCATCATTTTTCATTTCAGAGGTGCATTCTTCTACAGGGAAAATATACAGCAAACAGAAGTAGTGAAAGCATCAACCAAAAGTATTTCAGAACACAGAGACATGTGAGTGTTCGAAGAGCCCTAAATTTCTCCAAGCACTCTGTAGCAGGCACAACAAAAATTATACCACACTTGTCCTGCTAATGCACAATCAAGGGCTACTTGTTTTGTTCTGGGCAGATCTTTATTACATGAAAGCTGTTTGTTAGTCACAAATTAGACAAGGAAGGAAACTGGGATAAGAGTCCACTTGTCATTAATACTTTAACCCCCTTCCAAAAAAGGAGAAGAAATAGATGCAGCACTGCTGATTGTGAATCAATAGTGTTATCTTCATTTGCAAAGGACAGCACATTAGAATGAGGTGATTTACAGTCCCTATTCCTGTTGAATAAACAATGCAGGTTACTAATCATCACTCACTAAATGTATTTTTCCAAAGGTGAACAAAAGGAGTGGGTAATTGGATGCTTCTTAATTAAGCTTGCAATATTTTTATACATTTACCAGCATTTGTGTATGAAAGCTAAATGAGTATAGATTTCTGATAGAACGGCTTCCACCCCCCCCCCATCAGCTGTGAATGATTTTGGCTTGTAAATTATATGCTGTCCTCTACATTGCCTTGTATATGACCTTAACCCTAACCTTGACACAGCAGTATTTCTAAGAGAGAATAATAATTAATTCTCCATGTTGGAGCAACTGAGGATCATAGGGGTTCTCAGCTATAATTCTGTATTACTTGCCAAGAAAACTAGTCCTGTATATTTAGATAAATGATGAATGGATAAATGAGAGGATAGAGAAAAAATAGACCTATAAACAGTTTAGAGTATAGACAGAGAGGTTTAGGATGGATGTATGGCAAGAGTTAGATAAACAACTAATTGATGTTAGCAAGTGCAAGAGTTTTTTTTTTTTTTCTGACTATACACACTGCTAGCGTTACTAAACCATTTATCAGCCCCCTTTCTCTCTCCTCCCTCTCCATCCTCATTCTGACCTCTTCTTGGCTTCTTTCCCTTTATCCCTTTTGTCAATTTTTCCATCCTATAAGGTTATAATAATGATTTACAATCATAAAATTCCTATGACTAAGGTTGCCATAATTCAAATGAAAATTCTACATTTGCTGTACTAACAAACATTTTCATACATTCTAGCTCATATTCACCCATTTTAAAGCTTTGTTTATGTGTATTTACCCCCTACATTAATGTTTTGATTTTTTAAAACTTCACTCTCACAGCACCAGCCATTTAATCTCACTAATTATTATTCACACATTAGCGCCTATTAGTCAGCATGTGCTTCTATTTTTTTTCAAATGTTTTATCCTGCATTCAGATTTCACTTACTTGGCTAAAGCAACATATTATAATGGATTTGCAAATCTGGCAGTAAGCCTAAGAAGTGACCTCTCTTGTTGCCTGAATTTCCTGATATCATCATCATTATAGATCTAAAGACTCAATCTGTGTCTTTCTAGAGGAAAATGGTCAAGTGGGCTTTCAGTCTGTCCCCTAGTTCTATTGCTCAATGAAGAACAATCTTCTAGAAAAATTGAGCGCAATTATTTTTTATTTCATATGCAATTGCTAGTAGGAATTGCATTATGGGCATTCCAGCTAGCATTATTTTATATTAACATAAGAAATGGAACATATAAGAACATGTAGGGGCAGGGTCTACAAAACTGAATCATAAATATAATATAAATTAAGACAGAATATTGAAGATGGCCAATAGAAAATGACTGAGTTTATTCATAGTTTATTAATAGGAGCATATGTGGAAATACTAACATTTAAATTAATTTTAAATACTTCTTAAATCTTATAATCTAAGAGGTGGAATTGATTGAAAAACCTGTTGTTATTAACTGTTGTTTATTGAACAAGCTTGTAGAGTAATGTTGTCTTCAAAGTCCCTGTACACTTTAAGATATTTCTTCTTGGTTACTTAAAAATAAGTTATTTTGTAAACTGAATTCTTACAAACAAAATAAACAAAATGCCCAAAACTGTATTGGTAGTGGGAACAAAAGAGGAAAACAAGACACTGCATTCTCCAATTAGCTCAGTTTGGCTAACACCTGAGTCTTAGAAATATGAGGCTATATGGGTCCTTAAGGAAAAGATTTAAGAAAAGAGATTATAGATTTATGAGAAAAGAAGACCATTTCCTGCCTCTTATTCTATCAATTAGTTCCTTGACCATTATATGAAGGTCAGAGACCATCTTTTGGTCTCCACTTACTGGTTGGGTTGACCTTGAGTTGAATTCTCAACTGAGATGTTTTTATTTAAAACAAAGTACTGCTTGCCTCTTCAAAATTTTGTGGTTTCTAGAGTTCTTTGTCCATCTAGCATTTGTTAAAACTCTGGGCTCCATTAGAAGCTAGGAAGTACAATGCAGAAGCCTCAGGAGACCCATATTTAACTGCAGCCTGTGTGAGAGTACATGACAGAAGAGGGAAATGGATAAAGCAAGAGCAGGCAGTAAGTCTAGATAGATAGATAGATAGATAGATAGATAGATAGATAGATAGATAGATAGATATACATAGATAAATAGAATTGGCTCACTTCATTAGGGAAGACAAAAAGATGACCATGATCTCTGCCCTTCAAATAGAAAAATGAGAAAGCTAGCAACATAATTCAGTGTGAAGCCAAAGGTCTGAGAACAAGTGGTCTGATTGAAAAGATACAAGTGAGACAAAATAAAATATAATAAAATGAAGCAAAAACGATCATATCAAAGTTGTTATCTTTTAGAAGACTTATTTTCTAAAGAGAGAGAGAGGGAGTAAATGGGGGGGGAGGCAGGCGAGGAATGGGAAAGAACTGGGAGAAGACAGAGGGTAAACTATAATCAGGATATATGTATAAGAAAGGAATCTATTTTCAATAAAGGAAAATAAAAATGAAAGGACTGGTTTGAGTTGGAAGGCCTGTGAACAGGGCAAGTAAATGTGCAAGGACAGGAGAGGATGGGTGTCTTAGCTCAAACACTAAATTCGTCTTTATCCTTTTTGCTCTGTTTGGATTCTCAACTGATTAGATGGCATAGACCCTGGTTGGTATCTGTGATGTTTTTATTTAGTTCACCTTTTCCAATGTTAATATTTTGCCATAACACCCTAATGGATACATTCAGGAATAATTTTTATACTCACTATCTAGACATCTTTTGCACCAGTTCAGTTGACACATAAAATTAGCCATTAAATTTAGCTTTGTCGTAGATTGCATGAAAATAAGATCACACTACAAAGAAGACTAAGGTACAGAGAGGGCCATTACAAGGCTCATGAGCTACTGCCTTGTAAAGGGTTAACTTGGGCCTGTTTATAATTGTGAGGGTATATTATAGACATGGAGAGGATTGAGGGCATTTGAAAGATTATCACAGTCCCTTCTAAACTTTTTCTGTTACCTCACATCTGGACAAAAGTTCTTCAGGCTTTGTACTTCATGAACCTTGACTTGTCCTCTCTGGAGCACATGATCCACAGTAATGTTTTTTCTTTCCTCTTAAACATTAAAGTCTTGAAGTCCACACTATGTATTTATTCTGATGCTTTTGGTGTACTGTTTAATAAAATACAAGCCCCAAATAAACAATTGAAGTATAAGTAGAATGAATGATCAATTAAATACTTGAACACTTCTAGGGCTGTGGTTCATTCCATGTGGTGCTTGTCAGACATTTTCTTTGGCAGTTTTATTTAATTGCTTTGAGTATGGTGAAAATGATGTTGAGGTCACAAGTTCAGTCCTGGTGCCAGAAGCTTGCTGAGTTCTATTTTATGACCACAGAGTCCATCGGCCATCTGTCTCAAAAATGCATGACTTTGGACACCAAAGGATGAGAAACAATACATATGGGGCATCATAGGAACCTTTTTATCTCTGAGAACAAAACAATCAGTTGGTCTTTTCTCAGAGGCTACTGTTGCTTCCTTCAATGATTCTATGTCTAACATTGTGAACCTGTTAGAAACCAAGAAAAAAATGAGCCATGAAGAGAGTGGAGCAACACAGTGTAAAAAGCAGGAAGAACAGAGCCGTCTTCATGGGGCCAGAATCTTTCCTATGCAACTTACAGCTAATGCAATGCTTCGAAAGGGTGTTTAGTATTTCCAAGACTGAATTTCACTGTTTGCAATAATAATAATAACAATAACAACAACAACAACAATAATAATAATAATGTGTAATACTACTGAAAGATTTAGAGTGAGTAATGCAGATTTCCTGAGTACAAACTCAGTAAATTCTGGCTCTTAGTGACAATTCAGTTGCAAGCAGATTGACAGAGAGTGGCTGACCACAGATGCAAGCAGCAGAGACCTAACAATCAGAGCATCATTGCTGTCAAGGATCTCAGGATTTACCCAATCCTGAAGTTTACTGATAAGAACTTGAAGCCTCAAGTTTAAGTGCATTCTTTGGTAATCACTATGTGACAGAGCTGAGACCATCATCCCCATCTCCAGGTCCAATCTCAGCATTCCTTCAAGCTTGGCAGTAGGAGGCAGTATGAATCTAAGGAGGGCATTTTAATTTAGAACATTTTACTGAGACTCTCTCAAACATGAAAAACTGCTGTTTGGGCTACTTAATTCAAACATTATTTATGAATTGCTTGTCTCATGTTTAACATATCCCAGGTAATGGAATATTCAGGAAATATCGAGGTTAATATAAAATAGCCTCTACCCTTGTAAAGACAAACTTCCTTAAGATGAAAGCTAATTAATACAATCCCAGGCTTGTCCAGGAAATTACTTTAGTATGTGAAACCAAGTCTGGATATCAAAACTGGAACTCTCTCTTTGAAGAAAATGAATTGTGCTTTATCAGGGCTCTCAGAGGCCCCTTCCATCCTTCTGGATTTGTCCTATAAAATGCCTTCCAAATAATACCCTATGGAAACACCAGAATTTAACTCACTGTAATATTTAAATGCCTGTTTGCTCTGTGGACATTTGTTAATAGATTGCAAAATTGAGATTCAACCAAAAAATGTCCTTGGGTTAACTTAACATAAGTGACTTTTTAACCCCTTGCATTGCTTAATAATGTAGACATTCCTACTCAAGGGATTTACAGGTTTGATACCCACATGCCTCTGTGTATCTGTGTCTGCCCAAACAGATGGGCCATTGGGCAGCTACAAGTCCTGACTTTTTCTCAGTGTTTGTATTACCCACAATGTAAGGAGGAACTGTGATTTAAAAGCACAGTTATTAGTTGTATATGTCCCACCTTCTCTTAGGTCTTCTAGCTTCTAGTCACCTGTAATAAATTTTCATGTAGGAAAAAAGAGTCAGAAACAGCAAATTGATTCTTGTTTTCCATTGCCTTAAGGAACTGTGGCTATATGTTTTGTTTGATTAAGAATAACTCCACTGTCTTAATTTTTGAAAGTACGAAGTCATAAACTTGTTAAATATTTCCTAAGTACCATCTTCTGGATGCTGATTGCTGGTGATCCTAGGTCATTCTCTTTGTCGACTAGGTCTGATTGATTATTGTACTTATTGATTCTCTATTCCTTAAAGGTTATAAGAATTAAAACTGACCAAAATAATTTGATAAGTATTATGAGTGTTCATTCAAGGGACATGAATTTGTGTGTATATTAAGTTTACAGTGAACTAATCTACTTTTTATGAAGAAGGCATCTTTAAAAAATTAGGGCTTTTAAAATTGAATAAAGACAATATCCTAAGTAATTATATATATATATATATATATATATATATATATTATATAATATCACTTCTAAGACTATCGATTATTTTGGTTTAATTAAAAAAAAGCATGAGAAAGTAAGTGGAACAATTTTTTCTTCATACAAGACAAGCTCTACATTTTCCCAAATGGAAATAAGTAACTAAATAAATAAACTCTTCCTCAAATAAAAAATGCTACTGCATTCATTTCTTTAACCAAATTGAGCAGGTATCTTGGTTTCCCCTTTTACACTAAGCTGATGTGAAGGCTACACTTTTCCATTTAGTGTATAATTAGAATTTGAATTCAAATCCCAAAGTGCATATGACAGGATGTTCTTAAGGCTCCTCTCTGCTCTTCTCAAAGTAGTCACCTTATTTTGTAGGTGACTACTTTGATTTTTCTGATTTTCTAAAATCAGAAAAGTGAACATAAATAAACAACAGATGACCTTTGTGAGTGAAACATCTGCGTACAGGAAGATTAATCAACCCCCATCAGCCAGTCATTAAGTCAAATAGGTGCTTTTTCTTGTACCTTTAAACCTCCGATTTACAGTCAGGCAAATTGTGTAAAACGGCTGGTAATACAGTGACGCCCAATGCCACTGGGCTTTAGGAAGCTGACAGTTCCTGTAAAATAGTCATTAAACAACCTCTAGAAGAGACTAATCAGCAGATGCCCCCAGGTGAAGGAGAGAGAAAGCCGAGAGAAAGAAGGCAACTCTCACATCTTAGCATGACTGAATTAAACAGAGCATATTATGCTGATTTCCAGAGTAGACCCAGTAATTTAATTTTCAGAGCAGTTCCTTTGGTTGTAGCAACCATTTTATAAAACATTAATAAAACTTTGTGTAACACACATCTTTTCTCCATTTCATTATGAAAAGTTGGTCAAAATATTCAAATTGCTGACCATTAGTTCTATAAATGCCAAAATATTACCAGTACTTTTTAAATGCAGAAGAACAGAACCCCAGCTATCACTGTATGATTCCCTAGCAAGAACATAACAGAGAAAAAGAAATAAAGTATATAAAGTTATTATATGTTAGTTTTGGGGATTTTACATTAAGATTCTGGACTAAATCACTACTGTAATGTATAATCCAAATGTGACTCTGTAACTTCTGCATAATGATGCCAACTGTACTGCTGAGTAAATTACTATAGATACACTTGGCCTATATACTATTTATCAGACTTATGGAAAATAGATAATATTTTGCACCAAGATAGCCTGCATAAAGTTGTTTTAATGATTTTTTTTGCTATACATTTTGAATAACATAAGATTCACAGGAACAAATGTTTTAAAGAGGAAATGGTTCTTAAATAATTAATACAAGTGTGCCTTATTTTATAGAATACATATATGTGAAATATGTATCATAAAACTGTATTTTTGTAAGTTAACTTATATTTTCTCATTTATTTCCATCATAAAAGAGAAGATCCATTTCACTGAAGTAATTTTTGGCTCAAAGACAATAGTCACATTTAAGAATGAATCATGCCTTTTAAATCAGTAGTAAAATTTATATTCAGATCTAGCAATTATCCTTAGCCTGAGAATTCTTTTCCTCATAACCTCCCTTCCTTTTCCATTACACAGGACTGGTCATTTTATCCAAGGCTTTGTTGGATGCCTTGATTCCCTCTTCTTTCCATTTAGAGAAAAATGGTATAAACAAAAATGCATATGGATCATAAGTCACAAGTCTTCTGAGCTAATATATAAGCAAAGCTAAAATGTTTCTTAATTATTAGCTAAAATAAATACATCAAGTCAGTCACAAGAAGGATGTAAGAAATCCTTTTGAGTACAGCTTTGCAGGATTTAGAGTTCCAGGAGTCTATGTCCACCAGAGATGCTAGAGGTCTCACTGAGTCACTTAACCTTTCTTTGAGGCTTGGTTTCTTCATCCTTAAAATCAAGAGCCTATAATAATACTTTCATTGTTTCTTTCATTAAAATAACACTAGAATTTAAATAAACATATTGTTTCTATGTGAATATTGATAGTTCTAGATATATGTGCCAAGAATGTCTTTGTTAAGCCTTTGAAAATCCCCCATTATAAGATGGGCATCACTAAAAGCATGACAGTCACATGTTATTATATCTAAGAAAGCCCTTTATCAAATATATCCCTGTACCTAATGGATTAATTACATATTTGGTATCTGGTTTATATATATATATATGAATTTTCCCAGAGTTTCTGCTAAACTATCCAATATTTATAATCACATTAATCCTGAGCTCACAATTCATACCTTGGTATCTGTTTCTAAATCTAGGGTTCAAATATCAGTTAGTAATAATGGAATTACACTTCTCTTGATTACTGCTTTTGTTTATAAAAAGCTAAAAGATTGTCAGAATATACTTTATTTTATTGTATAAAATGTGTTAACTAACTCTTTAAGTTTTTTAATCTTACAAAATGAATACCCTGTTGGTAATATCACAAAGGTTCAAATTTTAGCTTACATTTTAGGCCCTCTCTAATCACCCACTATAAAAACCAGTAAGATTAAGTACCACACATTCAGAGAAATAAGGAAATGAAAGTCAGTTGTTTAACAGACTTTCATCTGCAAGAGCTTTCATTAAGAGGTTCTTTGCTATGTGCCAAGATATGAATGTTGAGTATAATTCAATTTTAAACAAAATAAAATTCCATTCAAATCTAAAGATTGAACATTTCTATTTCAACTTACTTTCCCCTGAATTAATGAACGAATTAGAAGATAACAATCCAAAATCATAAATGTATGACACAAGTTTTCAAAGAGCTGAAAAATAACATTTACAAATTCATCATATTGTGGTTGACAGCAGACTTAGGTTGGCAGTTTATTGGATTAAGTTTAATTCTGAGTTGTATGGTAGAAATACCATCAACTTGGGCAGTGGGGTAAGTCTGACTGTGGTGTGATCATTTTTTTTTTTTGTTCTTTTAAAGGGAAAGGCTAGTATGGAAGCTCAAATGCCAGTCTTAACTAGCATGATCCATTGGGCTACACTTTTTGTTCAAAAGTTTAATTTCCATTGTTAGTCTGATGAAGAACAGCCATGCTCTTTCTATTTTCTTACAGGCATGCTTTTGATGGAAAACTTAGTGGATGTTTGTAATATTGCTCAGAGCCCATTGGCAGATGAGCATCTCTTGCTGTGGCCTCCATCATTATTTGCCTGTCTTGTCTATTAACGAGCACTATCATCCCATCGTGGGATGACAGCTGCAACACGTACTCAGGCGCAATAAACAGCTAAATGAGGCGCACAGCAATTTCACTTGTCACCAGCGCCCTCGGCACGACTGGCTGCACAGCTTGATGCATAAATTCATGAGGCTGTTGCATATGATGGAGTATGCTTGGCTGAAAGAGGTGATGGATAGCAGGGCAGCTAAAAATGGCCATCACCTTGACTCTGTCAGGACATTTTTTAAAACTACCCCATCAGCTTTCTTGTATTCAATGCACTATCATAGCATAGAAGATTATAAGGTACTGATTTGGTACTTTTCTTCAGTCAAGACTTTGGGGAATTTTTTCTCTAAAATGATGTCCCACGTATTGCAGTAGGTTAAATGTGTTCATCATTAGCTCTTGGGCTATTAGTTTAATACATGTTTAAGAGTAGAATTTACCACTGTATAACAATCTCAGAAATCAGTGTAAGTCTTAAAAATAGTAGAGAGAGTGGGGGGATGGACAACAAGGGATTTTAAAATATCTCTAGGTTTTACCATGGAGCCGGTATTAGTTAACGTAAGATTTTAAGACTTCAAAACCAGAAATATTGAACCACAGTATCAGGAAACATAACATATACACAACTCATTACAATACTGAATAATACTCTGGGTACATCATTGCATCACTGTTGGGATGTATTTTCTGATCAGTTTACAAATTTCTAAGACTTTATTAAAGTCTCCTGAGGGCATCTCTATCCTGGAGAACCTTAAGAATGGGCAAACATGCATTTATTTCTCAGATGTCTAACTTCTTTCTTGCCCAGCTGCCTGAACTCCAGCCAGAACTCCAGCCCCCATAGATTGGGTGCTGGCTGTCCATTTCTGTTATTGTAAGTCATCGAGAGGAGACGGACATAAGGGCAACGCAGTCCACAAGACAGTCTCTTGCAAAGCTGTGTGCATTAATTTCTATCACAAAGAGATATGTACAAGCCAGTTTGAGGGAAAGAAGTCACTTGTTCTCTAATAAAAGAGAAAACCCTTGATAATAAGCAATTAATAAAGTTGTCATGATTAGTTAGGTAACCATGAATCAACATGCACACTAAAAATGACCACTACGTTATAAAATATGTATGATCCAATCATAATGAAAATAGTCATTAATATGCATGGTGATGAATGGCTTTTACGGCTACTTTCTTGCTCTGTTCATAAGGAAGTACAAAGTTCTAAGAAATCCTGCAAGAGTTCAGACCAGACGGGAAAGCAAATCCCTTAGCCATTCATTAATAAGTCACTATTCTTAATTACCCCATGCTCAATTGTTGTTTTTCAAACTTACTGACTAAAATTCTCTAATTTTATTAAGGTTTTAAAGAAAGTGGGACAAAAAATGTGAAACACACTGAAGTAAACTTTATCAATAATATCAAATGATGGGGAAAAAAATCTCCTAATGTATGAGCAGAAATCATTTTGAACTATTTGAAAATCAAAGAGCTTCTACAGAAGAGAATTTTATGGTGTGACATCATCATGTTTCTTCCCTGAATATTTTATGATCTGGCTAATCTCAGGACTGAGGCTGTTTTGCTCCAGGAAAGGACAAAGGGATAGTGACAACTAGTAGAGATGTGGTAATAAGAAAACAAACTTTCCAGCACTCGGGAGGCAGAGGCAGGCAGATCTCTGTGAGTTCAAGGCCAGCCTGGTCTACAAAGTGAGTTCCATGAAAGGCGCAAAACTACACAGAGAAACCCTGTCTCAAAAAACCAAAAAAAAAAAAAAAAGAAAGAAAGAAAGAAAGAAGGAAAGAAAGAAAGAAAGAAAGAAAGAAAGAAAGAAAGAAAGAAAGAAAGAAAGAAAAAAGAAAATAAACTTTAAGGAAGTGGGGAATATAAAGGTTATTGTCTGGTGGTATGATTAAATATTAGAGGACTCTGAACTAACAAGGGTAATGATAAGAACACTGACTATCTAGACCTAGATTATATCAAGCATTACAATATTGAATCTAGGAAGGGATCATTTGGGAACTTGACCCAAGTAAAGTATTTAAGACGTTATCATAAAAAAACTTACTAATTAAGTATATTTAATAAAATATACTTAAAATACAAATTAATAAAAATAGTAAAATTTATAATTGCAGCGATTCTGTTGTTGCATAACAAACTCTACTAATTTACTATTCCTCAGTTCCTATAGGCCAGAAGTCCATGAAGACATGTCTGGATCTCAGATACTTCCAAGCTCAAATCAAATTGTAGTTCACATGGCCCACTAAAGGCATTCCTACTAATGGCAGAGAATAGGACTGGAGTCCCCATGTCTTCCTGCCTATTGGCCTCATTCAACACAGTTATTCTCTAGTTCTTTCCTGTAATTCTTTTTAACAACTGGTATAAATTGATTCCTTCCTGTACTTCAAATCTCCTACACTTTTCTTTTCTTTTTAAATCTCTTTTTAAAATCTCTGACTTAAAAGGGCTCATATGATTATATGATTATAACAATGATAGGCAATGGAAGGATCATCCTGTTCATGACTTTTTCAGATTAAGAAAAGCACCTTTGGGGGCTAGTTTAGAAATTCTACCTACTACAGTGATGAACAAAAGATTAAAATTTTAAATAAAGAAAATTTTGTCTTTATTTTAAAGACAAAAATTAAAATAAATATGAACCAATAGCTGAGGACCCCTCAACTGGTTCAGGCCCTCTGGATAGGTGAGACAGTTGATTGGCTTGAACTGTTTGGGAGGCATCCAGGCAGTGGGACCAGGACCTGTCCTCATTGCATGAGTTGGTTGTTTGAAACCTGGGGCTTATACAGGGACACTTGGCTCAGCCTGGGAGGAGGGGACTGGACCTGCCTGGACTGAATCTACCAAGTTGAACTCAATCCTCAGGGGAGTCTTTGCCCTGGAGGAGATGGGAATGGGGGGTGGGCTGGGGGGAAGGTGGGGGCGGGGGTAGGAGGGGAGAGAACAAGGGAATCCGTGGCTGATATGTAAAATTAAATTAAATTATAAAATGAAATTTAAAAAAAATAAAATAAAATAAACCTTGAACTTATAGAAATAACTGACTTGCAATAACTTCACTTATAAGAATAAGTGAAACATTTTAAAGTTTTATTCTATGGTCTCAGCTCAGTTGGAAAGTGTTTGCCTAGCATATGTAAGGTCCTAGGTTTAATATGCAGCACCACCAAAACAAACTGACAATAAATAATATACTTTCTAAAAATACTGTATTAATTATTATTATCAGTGTCATTCTTTCTTTGAGACTGTCCCCAAGTAAATGCTTCAGTAATGTCACACTAGCCTCACCTCAGTGTTCTTATTGTGTAACCTTTACAGTACTAGAAGCTGGGCTTGGCCAAGGCCGTTCACAAATGAACTCAGAGAGGAAGACAGCAGCTTGCTCACATCTCTGAGTATCAGAAGACAGTGAGGATCCTAGCTCAGAGCCACAGAACTCTCTTGCTCATAAATAAATCATAGGAAAGTGCTGTCTTTTTATTGTTTGTCCCCTCTAAATATCATGTTAGAGTTTACATCCAATGCAATGGGATGCAGTGGATGGGGTATGAGGAATTTTTCCCAACAAGCACTTCAATGTTTGGATAAAGGGCTTTCAGGAGGTCACTGCCTCTTTTTGTCTTTTGCTCTTCTCCATGTTAAGGTCAGTAGCAAGCACAGAGCTATGCAGACAACGGACAAGAGGACCTCACTGGATATCAAATCTACTAGAGCCTAGGTAAATTGGACTTCCCAGCTCCAGAGCCAGAGGCAATATATTCCTCTTGGTATAAACTACTCAGTCTATAATATTCTGTGATGGTGGTAAAATTCAACTGAGAAGGTTAAAGAGTAGAGATGTATTTTCATGTATAGATTATTTAAAAACAGAACCTTAGAAGTATGCTGAACTGAGGCTCCGGAGACTTTTGCCCAGTATGTGCACATCACTAATTCAATTGTAAATTGGATCACTTAAGATTCAGACAAGATTCATAATTCACAGTTCTATGGTTACTGTTACTAGAATGTTTATACTTTAACACAAGAGATAGTTTTGATTTTACTTACAATTGATACATAATAGTTTTTATTTTACTTACAACTGATACATAATAGTTTTGTCGGTAAACTGATATTGAAGAAATCAATGAAATAAATGGATATTAAAACTGTTTCGCTTCTGTGGTATCCATATACACTCTTGTGTATCTATTATGTGAAATGCCGATGATCAGAAATGCTTAAGATTTGGGATATTTTTAATTAGGGGAAATTTGTGTGTATAATGAAATAGATGAGGGCATGACTCATCTCTAAAAATAAGGTAGAAAAACGTTTCAAGTATAACTTATTCACAGAGTCCTATAGTGGTTTCATATATTTTCACTAAACAGGGTCAGGTATGGAATTTTCTACTTATGATGTCATATCAGAACGTTTTGAACTTTGAGAATTTCAGATAAGATATTTTGATTAGAGATTATTAAACTGTTTTTACAGACACAAAATTAGTTAAAGAAATATCCAATATCTAAGTCGTTTTCTGTATTTGGTTTCTTCAATAAAGTCATTATTTGAAGCCAAAGGCTTAGATTGTAGCATTAGACAAACCCAGTGACCTAAACAATATGATGACTAGAAAAATAAAGCAAAAATCTCCCAAAGGCAAAAGGACTTTTATTTATTCAACAGAGATCTATTCTCACTGGAAAGTGTGATGGTAATTTTAATAGTCAATTTGTTGAACAAAGAAATAGCTACTGCATTGGTGAAGCACACTCCTGGGTGTGACCAAGGGTGTTTCCAGAGAAATTTACCTTAGAATGAAAGAATCATCTTGAATGACTAGAGAAGAGGGAGGGAGGAGGAAAAGACCTCTCCAAGATACCTCACTAACCAGATAATGCTGTACTTTAAAATCTATTACCTAAAATCTAAACCATGTAACTTTAGAATACTTGATTATATTTATTAAGAATGTTTTTATATTGGAGTATATTTTCTTATTTTGAGAAAAAGAGACAATATAAACTAAACAAGCATCAGCCAATGCAGGGTTCAAAATACTGCAGAGCAATCCAGAGTTCAAAATCCTGCAAAGCAATCCAGAGTTTAAAATTCCACAGAGCAATCCAGAGATCACAATCAGGAACCAAGTGTACTTCATCCTTGGCCTCAGCTCTAGCACAAGGCAGGTGTCAGGGCTCAGAATTGCAAGTGATGGAGTGGAGCAGATTTGGGTACTTTGTAGGTTTTCCTCAAATACTTACTTTGTTAGAATAAATTATTCCAATGTAATTCATTTGTGATGTTCTCAACTTCATTTATTTATCTAAGTTGCTGTCTGTCCACACACTCCTGTGTATCTAGAATGTGTATAAATTATATTTTCTTCAAAGTTTCATCAATAGTAAATTTTACAGCTATGGGTATACATACAGCTAATGCTATTAGGAAACTAGAACTCTGAAACAATGATACTTCCTAAATGTCTATGTGTACACTCATGTACAAATTATCATTTTGTATATGTATTTTTTGTCCCTCCTCTCTCTCCCTCCTTCTCTCCTTCACTCCTCTTCTCCTCCTTCTTCTCCTCCCTCGCTCTCCTCCTCCCTGTCTTTTGAAAGGTGTTGGATTTGGAGGTTTCTGAGAATTGAGGAGACCTTGAAGAGCTGCTGGCTAGCCATACTGAAGCTTTCCAACTGACCTCAAGCAGCAGTACTTCCTGAATCTATCTGTTCAACAGTTGGAAATTGCAGGCCTCTCGGAAAGAGTTTTATGACAAAAGTCCAAAAAATGACTGATTCTATGTGATCTCAGGTCTCATCCATGAATAACCTGATCAAGTCCATTTCACCATAAACTTTGTTATTTCTTCTGCCACTCTAGGCCACTCAGGTGCTTTGCCACTGGGTGTGTATATCCAATTGTGTGTCGTTGGCCACATAGTCCTTTTAGATTCCATTCCTGACACTTCATATTGTAATTACAGTCAGTGCCAAGTCTTTTGTCTCATCCTACATAAATTTTCAAACTCTATACCTGGGAATTTCATTTCCTCTCTTTTGAGTCTTGACCACAGCCTTCATCATAATTTATTTGTGTACTTTAATGCATGTCAATTCATTATAAGACTATACACTTTCAATATCAGATACCACTAGGATTTCAGGTTTGCATATTACATGATTACATTTATTTTTTAATAAATTTTTCAAACTTAAGTGTACTATAGGTTCCTATTATCACATTTGCTCATTTAGTGAATATATATATATATATATATATATATATATATATATATATATATGTATATATATATATGTGTGTGTGTGTGTGTGTGTGTGTGTGTGTGTGTGTGTGTGTTTATAATAACACTTAAATGGGTATGGCTACAATGCAACTTGTTAATCAAAACTTAAATTTGCCCCCAAAAATGAAACAAAACCAAAAAAAGTCATCATTGCTTCCAGTTTTAAAGAATTGGAAACTGAAGAACTGCTATTAAATTCCATTGTCTTCTTCACTTTACAAAACTGATCCACAGAGAGCAGAAGTGGGCCAGGTAAGCTCCCCTTTGCTCACCACGAGCCCTTATTTCACCTTCACCTTGCCAGTGGTAGTGTTCCTGAGAATGTTTCCAATAACCTTTGCTTAAACTTCCTTGAAAAGTTTTCCTTCTTTCCTTCTGTGTGAGCACCTCATTTCATGGTGACATAGCCTGTATTTGGAGAAGACATACATATTTAGTTCTTTTTAATCTTATCTCACATCAACCCTTCCAGCCTCTCAATCATTTTTGTAGCCCCTTTCTGAATTCACTCCAGTATGATGGCATCCTGCTGGTACTGAGGTTTTCATAAACGGACACACTTGTCTGACTTGTGATGTGTGATCTCTACACACACTGCCCAAATAGTTTTTATAAACCACTATATCATCCCATGCAATCTCATGCTAATTTCTGTAACCATCTCCCAAAGCTCATTCAGCACTACTATTTCTAAGTACATAAACTCCATTGCCTGTTTATCTGCAAATGTTTCCTCCAAAATGCATTGCTTTACATTTTCAAAACTTAATCTTATATTGATATTTTCTTTTCATATTTGTAGCTTCTCTATATTTATAAATATATTTTCAGTTATATTTAACCCTCACAAAGAGCCTATATATATATATTACATAAAATATTATTATGTAATATATATATATTACATAAAATATTATTTTGTAATTGTTATTCTATATTTGTTAATTTATTACATAGACTCTTGCCATTTCCTTGTATGAGGGAAAAACTAACTATAAGCCTTGGGTAGTTCTGCCATCTAGTCTCTTCTCTTGTTTACTTTTTTTATATAGATTAGTAGTCACCACCCAATACATTTCCTAGCATAATTACCTAGTTTTCATGTGGTATTATAATGTAAATGCTACAATATATAAAGAGCTATGAAATGAATTGGATTTTGCCTAGAAATTTTTTCTCACCATTGTTTATTAGAAGTTGGAAATTTTAATTAAAGGACAATCATAGTCTTTTCAATGAAATGAAATACTATTCCTGCATCTATTTGTTTAGGAATTATCTCTAAGTTGGAAAATGCCTCTAAATCCTTTTCACTTTTCTTTCTAATGGTTTCATATACATATACATAGGTCCTATTAAGAGAAAGGATGTCAGGTGATCCATTAAACATAAAATGCAAGGAAGATATTCAGCTGTGGGATAGAATGCTCATCTACATTGTAATTTGATATAGTACCCTACAATGCAGTTTAATATAAGAATTATGTATACTAATAGATAAAGAAATATAAGATGTCAACAATTTTATAAATTATAAAGGCAATATAATATTATTATTACATTTTAGTTGTGGAAAAGTTAAAATAAAGGCACTGAATGGTAGGTTCACACAAATCAACCAAAAGCAGAATTTCACAATCACCACGAATTCATTATTTTTAGTTATAGAAAATCCCAGGGTTAAATCAATATTGAATTTCCACTGAAGGAGAAAGCCTCCTCATTTTTTGTATGTTCTCTTTAAAAAGGAAGGCTAAGTGACCAGAGGTATGGCTTGTTGGTTAAGAGTGCTTCCTACTCTTGCAGAGGACCCAAGTTCTGAGTTCTATTCTCAGCATCTATTTTGGTATCTCATAAACATTTGTAATTATAAATCAATTTGATCTACACATTCTTCTGGCCTCCCCAGTTGTCTGCACACACATACACACAGAGACACACTCACACCTACACATAAATAAAAATAAAAATCTGAAAATAATTGAACCTTGAGGTCTCTTATGACCACAAGTGTTTCTGCTAGCTGGTGAACACCAGGATACCTACTCCTGTATCTCTATTTCCAGATTCCAGCTATTGCTATCTTACTGTGTCATCCTTTTTGCTAAAGATGACCTTATATATATTTTATCTGCCACTTTTAGGTATTATAAAGAAAGAAGTTTTAAGATATTCAGAGTGCTAGTTATATAAGAGAACAAGACTGTACTGACTTTAGATATTCCTCTGTATCCTTAACCTCGAATGTTAGTGATGATTCTAACATTTGTACCCTTATGCCAAAATATGCTCAGCAAATGGAAGGTAGAAATAAATATTTTTAAAAAAACAAAATAAATGAATTCACATAGTGGGTGTGGTGGCTTGAATAGGTATGATCCCCATAGACTCATGTATTTGAATGCTCGGCCTATAGTAAGTGTCAATATTAGGAGGCATGACCTTGTTGGAGAAGGTGCACCCTTGTTAAAGGAAGTGTATCACTTTGGGGTTGGGCTTTGAGGTCTCATATGCTCAGCTCAAGGTATGCCCCATGTGGGACACAGGTCACTACTTGTTGCTTGAGGACCAAGATGTAGAACTCTCAGCTACCTCTCCAGCATGTCTGCCTGCATTCTGTCTTGCTTTTCACCATGATGATAATGGACTAAACTTTGAAACTGTAAGTCAGCCCCAATTAAATGTTTTCTTCATAAGAATTTCTGTGCTCATGATGTTTTTTTCACAGCAATAGGATACTGGACATATTAATTGACTAAAATATCAAATTCATCTATTGAGACCTCTATTTATTAGTTGCTCAAGTCTAATAAAATGTCTTGTAAAGAATAGGTGACTCTCTCAAAACGCACAGGACATTCTAGTGACATTGAGCTATTTTACAACCCTTTCCACATTCCTACTACTCAGGATCATGGAATGTTTTCAGTTTCTGAAGCAATATTATAATTTTTGGCAAATAAATCAAAAGAAAAATTCATAGACATTATTGTGTGTTTAGTATCTTTGGCTAATTCTTTGGAAACTCATCCATAGACCTCAAGAAAGCTGTGGCACAGCAATGATTATCCTTTATAAGGTCTGATTAATTTGTGCTTAGTGCTATTATTGGCACTTGTAACATGGTCATATCTTATAATATATTAGATATCATTCCTGCTTTGCTCATGCCCAAAATACGAAATTAGTAAGTGAGATTGCCTGATAACCATGGTCTTGTTCACAAACATGATGGTTACTTGCTAGTCACTTGGGAAATCTGCCATCTTTTCTTTCTTAGCTTGTATTGTAGGTGACCCTGTCTCTTACTTATTTTGGGGACTTCTCCTGAAGGTAAAAGGTATATGATCCTGAGTAGTCAAAATCTCAATTAACCATTATACCATATTTTCAAATCAATCACAAAGCAAATAATTCTTACACTGTTAATATTATATTTTTGTGTGTTTGATGCCTCTAAAGCAAATTCTATGTTTCTTTTTTTCCTTAGGGTTGCTTTCAACCTGTAGGTCATGAGAGGGGTTACATATCAGATATCCTGCATATCAGATATTTGTATTTTAATTCATAAAAGTAACAAAATTACAGTAATGAAATAGCAACAAAATAATTTTATGGTTGGATGTCACCACAACATGAGGAATTGTATTAAAGGGTTGCAGCATTAGGAAGATTGAGAAGCAGCACTTTATAAGAATAGCTATAAAATAACAAATTCTATAATTTCTGTACTCTGTGTTTTCCTTAACATAGGAAGTATAACAAAACTTTCAGTTCTGTAATAATTGTAATTGGATATATGAAAATGGTTACATTTACTGTTACTTTGTTTTTATACTATGATAAAATAAAATTTTCCTTCTGCATTTCTTTAAAAAGAATATATATTACTAAGTGGCTTTTTCAAAGCCTTTAATTATTTATTTATTTATTTATTTATTTATTTTTGGTTTTTTTATATAGGGGTTTACTGTGTAGCCCTGGCTATCCTGAAACTCGCTCTGCAGATAAGGCTGGCCTTGAACTCACAGAGATCTCCTTGTCTTTGTCTCCAGAGTTCTGGGACTAAAGGTGTGTGCCACCATCATCTGGTCAAAGTATTTATTGTTATTTATGCCCCCCAGTATTTCCTCCTCTCTCCTCCTATACCATAATTTAACCCTTCATTTTTAATACCTCCCTTTTATACTCATATAAGCTTCCTAAAATTTATCTATACACATACATAAAAAGAGTTTAATGGAGTTACACTATACTGGGGCAACGAAGCCGTTACTGGAACCATAGGCTAACAAATAAAAATCCCAGGGCCAAGAATGGGTTATTACTTTTGGAATTGTTTATCATGGAGGTACCTGTGACCCCCAAACATTACAAGCCATTGCTCATGATTATCCTCTAGAACTTGATGTTAAGACTCCATCCATTGCTGAAAACATCACATATCTGAGTTATAGAACATAGAGAAATCAAGGTGGTTCTAACCTGGAAGCTTAATTACTACCGGCTAATTTTTATAGTAATGTAAGGTGCTGTGCAAGCTAACGGAGGAGAAAAGTAATAGTCAGTAATAACCCAGCTGTGAACCCAGTGAGCAGGACATGCCCACTAATTCAGTAGTGGCGTGAACATCATTAAAGTAATCAACTACTTTATTAGATTAAGTCTTGTTTCACAAGATAAAAAATACCTGGCACCATTATCAAAACAAGATAGGTTGTAGCCCTAGGAAAGAACTTATTACTACTATTCTGGTAAACAGATATAGTATTAAACCAATTCCTAATTATTATACCCATATATAATGTATATTCTTGATTATCAGCTTCACTACATGTAGAATTACCTAAGTGGAGGAGTATCCCTGTGAGTGATTTTTCTTGATTGAATCATTTGTAGTCGGGAGATGATCCTAAACCTAGATCTTTTAAGGTAGGAAGATCCCACTTTGTAAGAAGGAAGCACTTCCTTTTGCCTGCTTGTCCTCTGTCTCATTAGCAAGTTCATTTCTTCATGGCAAGTTTATCTTCACTGGTATTAGGTACTACTTCATCAAGATTCAGTCATATACTGAAGACCAGCTAAGACATCCAGCTTCAGGGACTGAACAAATAATAGATCCTTGAACTTTTTCTCATTAGACATCCATTGTAGGACCAGTTGGACCACATCCTGTAAGCCACTCTAACTCTTATAAACGCTGTATATATAAACATTCTATTAGTTCTGTTTCTCTAGAAAACCCCTACTAATGTACCATAGTACTTATAGGAGAGGCTTCTATTTACAGTTGATGGTTATTAACACAGAAACTCAGAACTGGACAAGGTACTGAGAATAAGAGAATGCAGAACTGTCAGCCATATATGGAACATATACACCACATATCCTTCTGTTAAGGCTCAGTGAACATCATGGAAGAGTGTCAAGTGAAGAAAGAATTGTAAGTCATATGTTTTGGATGACTATACGGAAACTGTGTCTCTTAGACACAGCAGGAAACGTGAATATATGAACTCACCATGATCGTGACAGTCGGCAAAATATCTGCAAAAGCTCTAGCCAGACCAAGTCCCAGGATGGAGAAGGAGGTTGGGCATGAAGTTGCACCCATGACTATGGGAATTTTGGCACTTGTCAGCTGATGGGACAGGGAGACTCAGTGTTCTCTAAGAGTGTCGCCCCTGATAACTCAACCATTGTTCAGTAGTAAGGCCAAACATTGAAGAATTCTTGGGAAGTAGAAATTGGTCTTAGGAAGAAGAAAAACAAAAGTACACAAATTTGTGTCGGTATGGAAAGGGATATAATCTTGGGTGAGTTCAGGGAGGAAGGGTGAACATGATCAAAATATACTGTGCAAAATCCTCAGATAACTAATACAAACATTGAAAAAAATTAAATAAAAAAATCTATTACTGGCTCAAAGAGAGCAAATAGTTTATGGGTCCCAATAAACATTGCTGAACTGCATTCTCATATCACATGTCCATTGATTATTCAGTTTAAAAATGAAGATCAATGATTTCACAATTTGTTTGCCTCCTTTTAGAAGACAAATTTAATTAGGAGATAATTTAATGCTTTTGGCAGCCCAGTGCCTAAAAGTGGCCATCAATTTTTGTCCCATTTTGCTAGAACCTATGTTAGAAAACTTTAATATGTTCAACAGTTAATTAACATCTGTTTCACTATCTTGAATATTATATATTGTGAAGATCTCATTTGTGGTGGTATTGTGTTCACCAAAATATTGTGTACTCTAATAAATTTATCTGGGGTCAGAGAACAGACAGCCACTAGATACAAAGGCTAGAAAATGGTGGCACTCACACCTTTAATCCTAGCATTCCAGAGATAGAAATCCCTCTGGATCTCTGTGAGTTCAAGGCCACATTGGAAATAGCCAAGCATGGTGACACACACCTTTAATCCCAGAAAGCCAGCCTTTAATCCCAGGGAGTGGTGGTAGAAAGCGTGAGGACCAGAAACTAGAAGCATTTGGCTGGTTAAGCATGTGGCTGGTTAAGCATCAGGCTTCTAGCGGCAGTTCAGCTGAGAGCCATTGGGATGAGGACACAGAAGCCTCCAGTCTTGGGAAACAGGACCAGCTGAGGAACTGGCAAGGTGAGATAGCTGTGGCTTGTTCTGTCTCTCTGATCTACCAGCATTGATCCCAATACCTGGCTCCGGGTTTGATTTTATTAATAAGAACTTTTAAGATTCATGCTACACTCATTCTACACTAATTCTTATTTATTGTGCACATTTAGCTCTGAGTGATTCATTTATTTATGGATCATATATCATAAACACCTATTATACAGAACATAGTAATATTTTCAAATGGGTATATTATTGTGACTAGGATCTACTCTTTCTTTTTCTCTTCGATGGGAAGAAAGGAAGTATATAAATCAATCCAGAAAAGTTAGAATCAAGTTTTCTTTGGATAAAGTTATATTTCATGTTCTTGTCATTACTCCAGATCACTGTTTTAGATAAAATAAATAAGTTTCTTTCTGACCATTTTACTGAAATACTTTCAAAAAAAGGTGAGTCAGTAGGGTTGGTTATGGGAAATTTTGCAACTTCAGATCAGTCACCCAGTTACAAAGAAAAGTAACACCATCAGTGAAATTTACAATGAAGTATTCTAGCAGCAAAAAAGTAGAAGAGGAAGATATCATGATGAACAAACACAAAAAAGAGACAGAAATCACAAAGTTTAAATTTTTGTTGTCATAATTGAGATGCATTAAGGCGATAAGGAGATAAAACTAACATTGTCCTGACAGACTTCCATGACAGAGTTTATCACTTGAGTTGTTGAATTTTATTTCCAGGGACCTTGGGAAGGAAACAAGGTAAAGAAAGTTTATTAATATGGAAGACGGTTGTTTGGCTCGAACTGTTTGGAGGCCACCCAGGCAGGGGGATCAGGATCCATCTCTGGTGCAAGGGCAGGCTTTTGGGAATCTGGTGCCTGTGGTGTGACACCTTGTGCAGCCTTGGTGCAGTGGGGAGAGCCTTGGACCTGCCTAGGCTTAGTGTGCCAGTTCTGCTGACTCTCCATGGGAGACCTTGATTTGGGGGATGTGGGAATGTGGGGGTGGCTTGAGAGAGAAGGCTGGGGAGTGGGAGGTGGGAGGAGGTTGGATCTGTGGGTGGTATGTGGAGTGAGTAGGAAATTTCTTAATAATGAAAAATGAAAAAAATATAAAAAATAAAGTCAAATATGTAGATAAATAATTTTGGAAAAATCTGAACATAACCGAATATTTAACGTGAAAAAGTGAGGAATGTTTGTACCAAAGTTTGAAAAAATAATTAAGCTTTGCAATAAGCTTGTTTTAAAGAACTAAAAACTATAAGATTTAAAAGACATAAGAAGACATCAGAGTATGAGCAGTTGTCAAGCAAAGTCCATGTCCATCCCAATGGTTAAATACCATAGAAACCTGTGAGAAAGATACAGGAGAGAGATGGCTCAGTGGTTAAGAGCATTTTTCTCCTTTTCCAAAGGGCCCAGGTTCAATTCCCAGCACCCACATTGCAGCTCTTAACCATTATATCTGATGTCCTCTTCCAGTTTCTACAGACACCTGTCTCACACGCTACACACACATACATGTGGGCAAAACATGCAAACACATAACATAAAAATCATTTAAAAGTGTTACCAGAGGACACTGTCTGGAATGTGCTAATTAGAGCTGTACAAGGGAAGGTCAGTTCACACTCAGTAAAAAAAAATCTTCAGAATTTGTTAAATAATGTTTGGAAAATAAAACAAAAGGAAGAAATCTCATGCAGGCAAGTTATAAAAATGTTTTCAAGAAAGCAAAACAAACATGTCACATTTCATTTGCCTTGAAATCCTGAAATGACAACTAACAGGCAGAAAGCCATAATTTTGTTTTGTGCTGAAGTTTCATCAAATCATCGAGTTTTTATAAAAATTGGCATATTGTGTGTTTCTATTGTGAATATAATAATGCATGTTTTCAAGTACTGAAAAGTAGTAGAAAGATTAAAAAAATAATCCACAGTGCCATCATTTGGAGAGATTTCTTGAAACACTTTCCCACTATTTCATCCATGCATAATATTAATTTTATAACTTTGTTCTTTTTTTGAGTAGAGGATGGAGAAAAATTTTATATAGACATACACAAACACACACATGTAGGGGAAAGGTATATATAATTTTTCAGTTGGTATATGTTCTCATTTACTTACATACTTTATAGCAAGAGTGCTTTTTATAATATTTTGAAGTGTTTCAAATAATTACAATAGTCTAGGAAGTAGTTATAATACAATTTGCCTTGTCACTATCACTAATAATTACCAGTTAAAAAATTCAGTATCATTTATCTGGGAAACATGTTTTCCATTACCTCATACTTCACCCACTTCCATGGGGATATATTACAGGCAAATCATCAGAAAATACCTTGCCTATATATAATATAGCAAAAATTCATTATATAATTGCTATGTAATAAGCAAAAACAAAACCCTGTTAAATCTTCATTTTGGTTATGATAGGGTGAGAACAGTCAAGGTGTAAGAATACCCATCTTAGTGAGGAAAGGCTGGCTACACTCAGATTTTACAATAAGATTTTCACTTCCTCAGTTGATGCAAAGCTGGTGATCAATTCAGAAAGAGACAATGGCCCACAGCAGAGGGATCTTGGCACTAACTGGATTTGACCTTGGAACCAGAACAATTTCTAATTCAAGGAGTGTTTTTTTCATCAGACCAATATTTTTGAGCAAAGTAAGCAATAATTCTATTTTTGAGCCTTCAAAGGACTCAACACCTTTAATGGAGAACACCATGCTCCAACTAGACATCATATGCCACCAAATAAAATGTCTAGCTCCAATAATGGGTTATATATTGTTGAATTGTTGCCAAAAGTAATCCCACAAATATACACATCCCTAGCCATCACAGACTATTGCTAAGGCTATAGGGTACTCTCCATATCTTGGTCATAGAAACTATTGCTGAAGACATAATTAATTTATCAGACATGGATGATTGAACCTTTATCCCTATTGATTAAGGATCATGGTTCTGGAAGGTACTTTGCATGCTACCTGAGCCATCATCAATTTCACTACACTATAAACCCTGTGACCAAAAATGAGACCTGCTTGTGAGATATGCCGGTGTGATAGTAGCACAAATATTGGCATACATGTGTGCAAAAATCCAATAAAAGTACTTTCTTTTTCATTAGATTTAAGGCTTGTTACAAGAGACAGAAACTATGCGACACTGCTGAAGTCAGCAAGAACCTGAGAATAGATAGATCATAGGCCTAGAGGAAAGCCTACTACTACTATTCTGCTAAAGAACATGCTATTAAAATGACTCTTAATGACATAATGTTACACCCATAGATCAGAGCATCACTTAGCCCTCATTAAAGAAGATTCTCCTTGCAGTAGATGGGAACTAACAAAGAAACCCACAGCTGGACAATGTACAGAGAATGTGAAACTTTGGAGCACTCAGCCCTAAATAGAATGTCTTCATCAAACCTTCACTTCAAGGATTAATAAAATATGTGGAAGATGAAGCGAAGGCATTCTAAGAGCGGCGGGTGGTGGGTGACTGGAAGAGAACAGTTTCTTCCCAGCACAGCTGGACTGATACACATGTGAACTCACAGAGACTGTGACAGCTTTTCCAAATCTTGAATAGGTTCAAACCAGAAAGATCTCAGTACTGAGAAGTGGCCTTAAAGTTCCACTGCTAACCAGTACACTATCTGCAACTGATAGTTGGGAAAGATAAGAATTTGTTTTCTACAATCAAGTGCCATTGGGTAAATCAACTACACTCCAAGGCAGGCCCCATGCCCACTAAAAGCTCAATTCCATCTCTCTCTCTCTCTCTCTCTCTCTCTCTCTCTCTCTCTCTCTCTCTCTCTCTCTCTCTCTCTCTGTGTGTGTGTGTGTGTGTTTTGTTTACTTTGTTTAATTTTTAAGGTTTTTTTGTCCTATTGATCTTTTTAATAAGTCTGTTTTGATTTTTAATTTTTGTTCTTTGAGTTTTTATTGTTGATGGTATTTTTTCTGGTCTTTTTGAATGGGCAAGCTGGAAAGAAAGAATATAAAGTTGGATGGATAGGGAGATTGGGAAGATTTTGTAGGAGTTGAGAGAGAAAAAATAATATGATTAATATATATTGGATAAAAAAATTTAAATATAAAGGTTTTTAGTCAGGCAGTGGCGGTATATACCTTTAATTTCAGTACCTGGGAGGCAGTGGCAGGCAAGTATCCAAGTTCACAGCCAGCCTGGTCTACAGAGTGAGTTCCAAGACAGCTAGAACTATACAGAGAGATCCTGTTTCAAAAAATAAAATAAAAAAGAATTATATTTTAAAAAACATGGATAAAGATGGTGTTTATTATAATAACTGACATAAGCTAGACAAGAAAAAACAAATACAACAAAATTTCACATACATATAAAACCTTAGGAAATCAAGATCACAAGAGCTAAAAGTAAACTAATGGAGAGTAGAGGGAGGGAGATTTGGTGGATGTTGAACAAAACCTACAGAACTTCTGTGACACAGAAGGAACAATGTTAGGTGATGTACATCAAGGTGACTACCACTGATAATACATTATAGCTTTGAAAATAGCCCCAAAGAATAGATTTTAAGTATTCTTACCATAAAGAAATCTAGTAAATATATTGAATAACTTTATTTTAAAATATACATACCATAAATACACACATTTATTTTTATGGTAACCTCTATAGAACTTTGGTTTATATGCCTGCTTTAATAAACATAAGCAATTTTAGAGTAGGTAAATCTAGAAAAATTTTTTTCTGGATGCTGCAGGTTGCAAGCTTCTTAGATGATGAAAGGACAGAGCACAAATCTTCACCAAATAATTTTTATGACAATCAGATCATGACCCATGTTACTTGGTTCTGGGGATTATGCTACCTAGGGATCCTTGGTCTAAACAAAAACATAGGCTATGGCAACATTGTGAATGAATGCCAACCTTACTGCCTTAACAATTAGAAAGCTTTTCTAGGGCCTTAGTAGTTTCAGAGCCTAGCTAGTTACATTTATAGCAGAAGAGGAGTTTAACAGATGTCCTTAGGGATAGGAGTTTGCAAATACATGTTTAATGCACATCATCTTTACAGATTCAAAAAATAATTCCATGACAATTCTTCCACGATAATCTCTGAAAGGAAAAACACATTGACATTCAAATATTAACTATAACCTCATGTAACTAGCTGGTAGGCATACAATTTAATGTCATCATTTTTTAATTTTATTATTTTATTTTCTGTGTATGTTTTGTCTGTATATTATGTGTGTGTTCCAAGTGTGTGCTTTCCACCAAGGTCAAAAGAGGGTGCCAGATCCCCTAGACTGGAGCTATAGATGGTTATGAGCCTCATATGCATGCTGGGAACCAAGCCTGATTCCCCTGCAAGAACAAGTTTTCTTAGATTCTGGACCAGCTCTCCAGCCCCTATGTTATAAACTGGAGTGGCCTGACCAACAGCTGCTATAACTTTGGGGGCAGGAACTCTTCCCTGGATCTCTCTAGAATTGTTACTGAAAAACACGATGAGAGAGTTCTTAGAGTGCAACCAAATGCTACTCACTCCAATCACCGTGACAGTACCACATTTGTTTGTTTCATAGTGTTTTCTCTGTGGAGATCTGATATCTGAAGGAAAGTAGTGTCTTGACCAAGGACAGCACAGAGGTAGCTTGAAGAAGCTTCCCATGTACTCTGTAGCTGCAAACAGAAAAAATAAAATGTTGTTTACATTTTTAAAATATTTTGTCAGATTTGTTTTAGTAAAATCCTCACTGAATCTCTGGCAGCAGGCAGGCTCTTGTGCCAGCTTTTGATGGATGTGTCTATGTGTGCATGTGTTCAATGGCTTTTGTATGTGTTTATGAGGAAGCTGGGGAAGACTGTTGTCCCAGTGCCATTTTAATTGGGAAAGAACATCTAAATTTTATGAAGAAAACTCAGCAGAACATTTCTGTCATCTGTCTGAGGACATGGTTTTCTGTGAATGATAATCTTAAACAACCAAAAGATACTTTTTAGAACAGTATAAAATATCCTGATAATATAATTTGAAAGTACCATGTTGTTTGTGCCATGGATTTCAGTTTTCATTATTTTTCCCCCCTCTCTGTGTTGTTTCAAACCTAAAGTTTCGATGATCAGCTCAGATAATGCCCTTTGTTCTGCAGCAAGAGAATAAGTGCATTAGTAACGGAGGTCACAAGACCTCTGAAATCAGGTCATCTCAGGGCAGGTGCTTCCAGGCAGAAGCTCATGAAGAAGGACATTGCTTTTTTCAGAGGAGGTAAATATCAGCATGAACAGCAATGATGTTTTTAATCACTTCCTACATATAAACTCTCAATAGGAGCATATGAATGTGAAATTATAAAAGCAATCTAAATTAACCATCTGCAAAGATTACTAGTATATAAAAGATTGCTAAGAAAGGATGTTTTCTTACTTTCTCTGAATTCCTTCCATGGCATCTCAAATAACAGAAATTTCTAAATGGGTCATACTCAACTCCAGCCATTCATAGTCTTCTCTATCCATTCTGGCTTTCCTCAGAAAACTATCTTCTACTCACCAAATAAGAATAGCTCACAACATCCCTCTCTATAGAACCTCTATTTAACTTTTTCGCATAGCTTCCACAAGACAAGCACTAACAATATCCAAGTGTCATTCCTTGAACTCCTAATATGAGAAAGTAACACCCTAGTGTCCTGTTTGTTGGTTTATTTAGGGGTCTACACCACCTATATATGACTCATCTGGCCCGGGGCCCAAAAACACATCCAGCAACTAAATTGTGGCATCATTTGCTATAGCAATGATCAGTATTTATATTTTGCTATCTAGATTCAGTACAGTATCTAACACCTGAAAAATGGGTGGCTAGTGTCTCCTGAGTGGCTACCTGGGTGAGGAAGTGTATGGAAGCACACTTGGCACACCAAGAATTCTGCTGCCTTTCCTCCCTTCTTCTAGGTACCTTTAAAAGCAAATGCTGAGTAAAAAAGCTTTTCAGAAGCAACACAGATATTGTATCATTCTCCTACTGAGGAAAAAGGTTGAACTGACAGCGGACACAGAAAGGAAACTACACAAGTATTTTGCTTTGCTTCTTTTGCTTCAAGGAGAATGACTTGCAAACTAGAAAAGGTAAAAGTGATGAAGAGGCAAATGTGAGAAGACAGCAAGGAAGGACTGAGATTCTTTAAATGAATCCAAACCTTTCAGCTCAGTGATTTCATACTACAAAATTAAAGTAAGTCCCAGGTGTGACTGCAGAACCTAACATATAGCCTCTGACAAAGGCTTGCTAGAAAAACAGAAGTTGGACTATGTCCTTTAGTTTAAAATGACAGAAAAATACAAAATATGGGAACTGCAAGGAAATTAGTATGACCTTGTCATGGATAGAATTCCAGAAAATGTTTTTAAAGGTTATTGTTGTAGCACTAGGAATAGTAAGTGATGCTCACTACTGGAAATGGCTCACCTACAATAAATCTTTACTCAACGCCTTTCTTTTATCCTTTATTTAAAAAAAACATGATTATCATGTAAATTACTATGAAATGTTTAGTTGATACAGAAACTTTGACTTTCAGAATAATTGTTTTAATCAACCTTCTAGTAGCATAAAACGGCAAGACTTATCTTGGAGATCAATATTTGGCCTGAACCCTGTTTACTTCAGCACATTTATAAATGGTCATGTAACCTTATGCTGAAGAATTACCCATTTGAATGTGTATATATAAAGAATAGATACTAAACCAAAAATATTAGAAACATATGCTATTGTGGCATTCAGATTTGAAAAGCTTATGAACACATTGGAAGAATTATCTGAAAGTAATTATGTAGAAAGGAGTTGAAATATGTGTAAACCTAACATTAGTATTACAGAAAACAATGGGTATGATTTTAGCTAACATTAAAAAGCAACTAAAATAATTACAGGGAAATCCTTCATTTTCAACCATGCATTCCTGGTTAGCCCTCTTCTAGAACAGCAGTATTTCGCCTCTGTTCCTCCAGATTCTGTCTTTGTAGGAAGTAGATGTGGCTAGATCATTTGCATATAAGCCATTAGTACCTTCATTTCCCACACAACCCTAGTCACTGAATGGAATTCGTCAATGAAGCAGTCACAAACATTGAGGAATCCTTTCTTTGCTTCTACTTCAAATTAGTTGAGGTGGCAGTCTAGCATGAGTGCATTGTGCAGCTCTGAGATGAAACATTTCTTCATAGGTCTCCAGTGTGGATACCAAGGTCTGTGCATGTATGTGTAGTTGGTATCGGTAGTGTGAATAAAAACTCTGTAGCTACACCATTAAATCATGTTCTCTAGGTTTCAGGGTAGTAGCTTCTACCATGATCTCCTCTTATTCTCTTAATTTTACAACCATCACTATCTCCAATAGTGATCACTCATCATGATTTTGGATTATTGAAAGAAACTTTGGGTGTTTTAAAGAGAAAAAAAAAAAAACCCAAAAAAAACAACCCCTATTTACTAACTATGGGACTTATAATACTAGTTGTTTTATTTTTATTGCTTGTTTGTTCTGTTCTTCTTACAATACATCATTTCTCAAACATCTACAAACACCAGAATGGGCAACTGCCAAATCAAACACAGTCTTTGTATGTATTAATAGGCATTATAAAATATTTTTGCTAGGCATTACTATTTGTTTTCAGCCAAGAGTTTAATGAATGGTTAAAAGTACTGGGAGAGACAAATCAGGGCAGGAGGGGAATATCTCTGGGATAAGCTAGAAACCTAGTACAATAGAAACTCCCAAGAATCTGTGAGGGTGACCCTAGCTAAGGATCCTAGCAATGCAGGATACAGAGTTTGAACTAGATATCTCCTGTAACCAGCTAAGACTTCAAGCAGAGGGATTGGAACACCAACACCACTATGCAAACTTGGACCTACAATTTGTCCTGCCTACAAGGTGTACTGGGGTAAAGTGGACAGAAATTGTGGACATGACCAGCCAGTGACTGGTCCAGCTTGAAACCTATACCATGAGAGGTAGTCCACCTCTGACACTCCAAGGAAGGCCCAGACCTAGAAGTTGGACAGCCCAGAGACTTAGGAAAGAACCAACTAAACATAATTGGCAAAAAAGTTAATGAAATGATTCCTAGTGATATTCTGCTATACTCATAGATTGGTGCCTAGCCCAGTTGTCATCAGAGAAGCTTCACCCAGCAACTGATGGAAACAGATGAAGAGATCCACAGCCAAACACTAGCTGGAGTTGGGAAATCCTTCAGAGGAGGAGGAGGAAGGATTGTAAGAACCAGAGAGGTCCAGGACACCACAAGAAAACCCACAAAATCAACTAACCTGGGCTCATAAGGGCTCACAGAGTCTGAACTGCCAAACAGGGAGCCTTCATGGGACTGACCTGGGCCCTCTGCTGTTGTCAGAAGTTTTCCTGTATCCCACCCATCCCATAGCTCTTCAGACAAGTAAAAGCACAGAGGCTTATATTACTTACAAACTATATGGCCTAATGGCTCAGACTTCTTGCTAGCTAGCTCCTATTACTTAACTCATTTCTATTAATCTATTAGTTGCCATGTGGCCATGGCTTACTGGTATTTTCACATTTTGCTTCTCCTGGCAGTACCGGTGTCTCCTGACTCTGCCCTTTCTCTTCCTGGCATTGTCTTTATCTACTCGACCTGCCTATACTTCCTGCTACTGGCCAATCAACATTTTATTTATCAACCAATCAGAGCAACACATATTCACAGCAAACAGAAAAACATCCCACACCACTTTCCCTCTTCTGTCTAATCAAAAAGTAAGGTTTTAACTTTAACATAGTAAAATTACATATAATAAATGAGTTACCAAGAATTACAGTTACACTATCTAGTCTTTGTATTTGACAAAATTAAAGAAAATATTCTATCATCTATCTTATATTTGTGAGTCTAAAGTTTCATATATAACTAATCTTTTATTATAACCAAGGAAAATTATAACTATCTAATCTTCAACTCCATCAAAGTCCCTAGAAGGATATAATATTACCTATGTAAAGAGGAAATGCATTGTAAGCAACTTCTAAAAATCTAGAATGACAGAGACACCTGTCTGCCTGAACAGTCATCCAAAGTTCCTCTGTAACATTGAGACATCCATCTTCAGACTATAGGTGTAGAGTCTTTCAGTAACTTCTCTTTGTGTCCTGCAGAATGTTTAGCAGTCTCTTCCAAGAAGCAAGAACCTTAAGAACCATTTAGCCTTGCAAAGTTCAGTGGTCACCTTCCTATGGGTCCTGCATGTCCAGTTTATATAACATATTATCAGAAGTCCAAGCAAGAGCAGTTTCTTGCCCAAATAACTATTTTTGTAAAGAAGATAAACTCCATGTAGAGTGTCTTTTAATGCCCATCTTTCTCTTTGAAGTAAATTGGTGCTGCCAGGAGCAGACATGTTTCATTGTCCAGAAAGTCTAAATTTTTAAAACATTTTAAATGCCATATTATATAGGTCTTTGAAGTGTTTGAAGATTACCTACCTAATTGAATTATATCTATGTATAGCTAGAAAACTTAACTAACATGACTATAATTTTGACTATTATAGGAGACTAATTATTAATCTGTATTTCTTAATTATCCATTAAAATTTAAATGAGTTACATAAACATAATACCTTAAATGAGAGTAGAAATGTATATACAGTATAACAAAACTTTAAATTTGTAGTAAACTAAAATCTATAACAACATTTTAAACAAATTGTTGCTCTTTAAGAAGGTTTAATAATCTACCCTTTTATCCTACCATATCTATATTATCCCTTTTTCATTTTTAGAAAGAGATTGTATTTAGAATCAACCCCCTTTAAATAAAAATAAACATTTATAATCAATATTTTGGGAATTTGGACATAGCTTCTCATACTACTTCCTGATGGATGAGGGCACTGGCAATCTTATGGAGATCCTGAGAAAATAAAGAATTATGGTCAAGTCCTGATTGGAATAATCTATGAGGCTGCATTGTCTGAGCCAGTTGCCTTGAAGCCACTCTGGATGTTGGATCATTTGGACCGTGGTGTCATTGGAGACCTTTCAGGGAGTCTTGGCTGATCAAACCATACATCACAGCATACAGAAAGACATCCTATAGCACTCTGCATATATGTTACAGTTATGTAGCTTGATGTTCTTGTGGGGCTCCTAACAGTGGGAGAATGGGCTGTTTCCAATTGCTTTTGGGATCCTTTCCTCCTACTGGGTTGCATTTTCCACACTTAATAGAAGAGGAATTGCCTAGTCTTACTGCAACTTGATATGCCATGGTTGATTGTTATCCATAGGAGATCTATCCTTTTCTGAAGAGAAATGGATGAGGAGTGGATAGGGGAATGTGTGGAGTGGGGACTGGGAGGAGAGGAAGGAGGGGGAACTGTGATTGGGATGTAAAATAAATATATAAATAAATACTTTAAAAAATGTTTGTTTAGAAAGCATTTAGAACTCCAGGGTGTCATCATAGCAAATGACAGAGGACTGAAGTGTCTTCTCTAAATTGAGGAAAACAAACAAACAAACAAGATTCACTATTTTAGCTAAGGTCAAATATGACACAGATATATTTGGGTGAGAATTCTCATCCTGAAATTCCTTCCAGTGTGTGTGTGTTTTCATGGGGAGGTTGTCTCAGCAGTATTTTTCAGCTTTCTCTTTTTGAGTTAGAGTCAGATTCTACTTAGTACTTCCTTACAGGTCCTAACTTAGTTAGAATAAACATTGCTGCTAGCCTTTCACTTTGAGTTTTTTTTTTAAATGTATTTGTTTTTTCATCCTGACTGCAGCTTTCCCTCCCTCCTCTCTTCCCACTCCCCCCCCCCTTTCACCCCTGAGTCTCAAACCACCTCTCCTCCAAATTCTCTCAGAAAGGGACAGGCCTCCCATGGACATCAGCAAAGCATGGCATATCAAGTTGCTGTAAGACAAAGCACCTACCCCTGGGTTCAGTGTGAGTAAGGCAATCCAGCAAGGCAATCATCCAAAGAGCTACCTAAAGCACCAGCGACATTAGCCAAAGCATCAGGGACAGCCCCTGCTCCCATTGCCAGGAGTCCCACAATTAGACCAAGCTACACAACTGTCACATACATGCAAAGGGCCTCGGTCAGTCCCACTCATTCTCCCTGGTTGTTGATTCAGATTCTGTGAGTTCCCATGAGCCAATCTGGCTATTTCTATGGGTTTTTCTGTGATGTCTCGACCTCCCTAGTTCCTACAATCTTTTTTTTCTGTCTCCTCATCAGGACTTGCAGATTAGCCCAATGTTTGGCCTTAGGTCTCTGAATCAACTTCCATCAGTCACTGGATGAAGGCTCTCAGATTCCAACTGGAGTAATTATTAATCCAATCAGATCTTGGTGGATTGGGGGCAGGTGGGCATAGGAACTTAAGGGATTGGGTTGGGATTTGGGCAGAAAGGGGGAGTGCTGAGAGAGATGACTGGAAATGGGTTAAGAAGGAGCCTGATGCAAGGGAAAGTCCCAGGAGTCTTCAAGGATGGCCTCAGCTAAGATTCTCACAGTGGATGCATAGCCTGAACTTGGATTTTGTTTTTTTTTTAACCAGTGTAGTCGAGACTGGACTTAATCTTGAAGTTGTTCCCCCATCTCAGCCACTGGAGTTCTCAAATTATAGGCATGGACTGATATACTCTGTTTATCATTTTAGAACCTAGTAACCATGTGGCTGGAGCCTCAACCTTCAGCATAGAAGTCTACCCGACACTTCTAACTTCAGTGTGTCATCCTTCCTTTGTTTTGTGTGGGACTTCTGGGAGTTGAGTGAGTCTCTATTTTATTCTATCCAGAGAAAGTGTTCACCTTGCAGCAAGTAAGATGTCCTGTGGACATGTTTCCTACGTGAACTTTCAACATTATTTGAGATGGTAGCTCTCTCTCTCCACTCATGCTTTCAAAAAATAGCTGTTATTCAGTGTCTGAGCTAAAAATTTTAGGACAATATAAGTGAAGGTTCTCTTTGCCTTGTCCTGCCCTGTGGCTATTAGGATTCAGTTTTAAGATCTAACTCACTTGAAAACTATCTTTTAAAGATTTATGTTTATATCTGTAGATTAATATTGCTCTCATTCTTCACAAGAGAAATTTCTTTTTGGAGTGAGTGGTAGTTAATGCCGAGACTCAGAACTGTTCAAAGTAAAGAGAATACTTGACAGTGGAATACTTAGCTCTAAATTAGACATCTATATCATTCTGTCCAAATCTCATTGAAGAATAGAGTACAAAAAGAATATAATCACCATACCTTGAGAGGAGATATATGAAGCAGTGCCTTTTGAATATGCCATTGCATTCATGAATTTATTGCAGCTGTGGTTGTTACTTGCACATGACCTATATAAGAATAGGAACATCACCAGGTCATCATGCATGATACAGGCGATTATGAGGATCCATGTACCTAGTTCTCCCACATGCAACACCTATGCTGTGGGAAGTCTTTCTGTAAGTTGTGAATATATTTTGCCATTTGGCCTATGGCAAGTCAGATTATAGCTAGGTGAGAAATTGAAGGGGGATATGTGGTGGCATTGTGTTCCCCAAAATATTGTGCATCCTAATAAACTTATCTGGGGTCAGAGAACAAAACAGCCACTAGATAGAGAGGCTAGAAAATGGTGGCACTCACACCTTTAATCCTAGCCTTCTGGAGGCATAGATCTCTGTGAATTCAAGGTCACACTGGAAATAGTCAGGCATTGTGACGAGTGCCTTTAATCCCAGAAAGTGAGCCTTTAATCCCAGGCAGTGATGACAGAAAGCAGAAAGGTATATAAGGCATAAAGACCAAAAATTAGAAGCTTTTGGCAGGTTAAGCTTTCAAACTTTGAGCCCCACAGTTCAGCTGAGATCCATTTGAATGAGTACTCAGAAGCTTCCAGTCTGAGAAAACAATATCAGCTGAGGAATTGGCAAGGTGAGGTGGCTGTGGCTTATTCTGCTTCTCTGATCTTCCAGCATGCATTCTAATACCTGGCTTCAGGTTTGATTTTATTAATAAGACTTATTAAAATTCATGCTACAGGGATAGCAAGAAAAGTAGAGTGGGGAGAGGTGCCAGCACTGCCAAGAGAAGTAAGATGTGAAAATACCAGTAAGCCATGGCCACATGGCAACTTATAGATTAATAGAAATGGGTCAAGTTATAAGAGCTAGCTACCAAGAAGCCTGCCATAGGCCATGCAATTTTTAATTAATATTAAGCCTCTGAATGATTATTTTATAAGTGGCTGTGGGACCTTGGGGCTGGGCAAGACCAGAGAAACCTTCCAGCTACACACATATGACCTCTCAGCCTGATTCCACTTGGTAGCTGAAGATCATCTCAGTAGATATCCTACATTGTCCTGGCATCCCCAATATCCTGAGATATCTGATGTAACTTAGGATTAACTTTCACAGCTTCAAACAATGTACTCTCATAGCCTCTTTGCAGAGACTTCTAAGCAGCCTCACATTTCCTACATGGGCTCTCTAAAACCATAGATTAAGACTTCATGACTCCTTTATTCTTGCATCACCAGTGCCTCCAAAACCAATACCATGTGAACAACAGTACCAAATTCTGCTTTCAATTAAATATATAATCTGACCCACTTTGACTACAGTTTTGTCAGGTTCTCTGGGCTGAGCCTGGGAAAACACTTTTCTAGGCAACTGCTTTTGTGTAGTAGGTAATTTCTTCAGATGTATTTTCAGAGTCAGTTTTGCTTTTTCACATTAATTTGTACCTTTACAAATTAGATCTTTGGATGGAATGAGTCTTACCTTCAATGTACCTTTCCAGTTCCTCTTTAAAGGAGCATACATTTCTCTTCAGTTGTTAATCTCACATAACTGGAGCTGCTTTATTTTCTGAACTTTCCTTGTCAAAAACTTTAAAAGTGCTAACACATTTTCTCAGCCAATTTAATAAGACTATCATCTTTAAATTCAACTTCACTCAAGTTATCTGGACACACGCAAAGTGAAGCCAGATTCTGTCCCAAATATCACACAAATGAATGATCCCTAGTCTAGTCTAGTTCATGATGGATTATTTACTTCTTTCAAAATTTTTATGAGCTAGATATCCTCTGTACAGAATTCCTATTTTCCAAGCCTTTTACCAGAATTGTGGTTGATATATTGTATACCCTAATAAAGTTAAATGGGGGTCAGAGAACAGAACAGCCAATAGATTAGACATAGAGGTCAGACAGTGGTGGTACACACACCTTTAATCCTATCACTTAATCCATCTGACTCTCTGTGAGTTCAAGGCCACAGTGGAAACAGAGTCAGGCATGGTGGCACACACCTTTAATCCCAGCACTTGATATCTCATATCTTTGCTTGGGAAGGACACATACCTTTAATGGAAGGAAGTGATGGCAGGAAGCAGAAAGGTATATAAGGCATGAGGATCAGGAGTTGAAGGCTTTTACATGTTCAATTGAGAACCTCAGGGGTGAAGACTCAGAGGCTTTCAGTGTGAGGATTCATGGAAATAGGATCAGCTGAGGAGTTGTAGAGATGAGGTTAGCTGTGGCTTGCTCTGCTTCTCTGATCTTTCAGCATTCACCCCAATATCTGGCACTGGGTTTTTTCTATTAAAAAGACATTTTAAGATTTACATTACACAGAATGGCCCATTAAATACTATTTAAAGAATGTAAAGTGTTATGGGATATTTGTATATTGTGTAAAGGTGTATTGCTCTGACTGGTATAATAAAAAACTGAATGGCCAATAGCTAGGCAGGAAGTATAGGCAGATAAACCAGATAGAGAAAAGAAGAAGAGAATCTAGGTGCACAAGAGATGCCAAGAAACACAAAGAGGAAACAGGAGGTGCAAGATGGAAGAGAGGTAATGCCACATGATAGAACATATTGGTATAAAGGGGTTAATTTAAGTTATAAGAGCTAGTTAAGAACAAGCCTATGCTATAAGCTGAGCTTTTATAATTAATAAGAAGTCACTGCGTCATTATTTGGGAGCTGGCTCTTGGGACAGAGAAAGACTCATTATATATGGTATCCAATGTGGGGCATGTATTTCCACATAGGACCCGAGAAAGCTTATAAAGAAAAATTCCAAACACACAAACATGGAGACAGATATGGCTTCCTAGTCCTGCAGTCTCTCACACAGGTTAAAGCTCCTTGTTGCTGACTGAGAGCTGGAGAAAGCCACCAGCGCCATGTGCCAGCACCATGTGCTAAACTGAGTTATATAGTGGCTGCCATGGCAATTTAAGATATGTCAGAAAATGCCATGGGTGCTTAGTAAAGCCATGTCCAGACACAGAAAATCTCTAAAAAGAAACACTATGTTTAAAAATGTGCTAAGATGTTGAAGAAAGAAAAGAAAATGGGTATAAACAGTCATAGAAAAAATAGTTTAAAAATAATAAAATCTTTAAAGAAAGAATAAAGTAATATAAAAAAGCAACATAAAGAAGGGAAATGCACAGGGCATTAATCCTGTGTAGTGGTTTTTACTGACTTTGAATTTTTAAAATGCTAATGAACAGAGAATGACAGTTGCTGAGAGACAATGGATTGTGGAAGGGACTGTTGAATTAAACCAGCCTATATACTTTAGGAATGTCATGGCTTCAAAATGGAAGTCAAACAATGTGTTGCATTGGGAAGGTTATGCTTTTGTTTCCACAGGAAACAAAAAATATGATTCCTTCAAAGTTAATGGAGGTCAGATTTGACCAGAGGAGATATCTTAAGGATCTTGGCTACTGACATGAGGGAAAAAGACAGGAAAGACTATAAGACAGGTGATGTGGAAGTTGATCTCTCAACACGGGAACAGCTCTGAGACTGTATGATATATGATAAACATTATTGACTACAGAGCCTTATGATTTATTATTACATGCCATCCTTGCAAATTGATGGATAGATACTTATATTACAATTTGGTTATACAATCCAAATGGACTTGTAAAGTTGACAGATTCCTTTTAATTTCTCAGACATAAAACAAAAAAATATCTTTAGCTGACTTATATACACCACACTTCCATACTTGTTTTAATACAGATATATGTTACCTTTAAAGGAGGAGGGAGGAGGAAGGATCTGTGGGTGGTATATAGAATGAATAGAAAATTTCTTAATAAAGAAAAATGAAAAGAAAAAAGTGTATTTATTTTCAGAATAAAAGGACCAGACACCAGTAAAGACAAGTAGCCCAGATGACCAATCTCCTCAGAATGCCTCTGTTGTAGTTTCCAAAATTCTACATCCAGAACAACTTCAAAGCTACTTAGCTAAGATGCTTCAGCCTCAAAAATTATCTAGCCAGAACTTCAGATAAGCCTTACACTTTCCCATCACACCAAGACTGGACAACAGCTAGCTCTCCCAGGACTTGACCATTATTCCAATTTTCTGAGGGTCCCTTAAAGATGCTGTTGTCTCCAGATAACAGGAAGCAGTGTAGAGAACATGATGCCTACATTCCCTAGAAGTGAGGTGGGTGTTTTTTGGTCATTCAGTGGCTTATGGATGTTTGTCATCATTTAGGAGGGTTGGTTACAAGTTGTTATTGGTAACAGTCAGGAAAAAAGCTGAACAAAGGAGTTTAGATTCAGGGAACTCTTTCTGAAGGGAAAAAGGGGGTTATAGTATAGAATTGATAGTATAAAAGGGTAGATTATTGAATCTACTTTTAAACTAAAAAAGCAAATTATAGTCCCAAACAGTTTACATTGGTATGGATTTTTGTATATTGATACAATTTTAAGGTTATTTTATGTTATACCGTGTATATATGTTTCTAGTCTTGTTTAAGGTATTGTATCTATTCAGCTCATTTAAAAAATGTAATATAGGGCTGGAGAGATGGCTCAGAGGTTAAGAGCACTGCTTGCTCTTCCAAAGGTCCTGAGTTCAATTCCCAGAAACCACATGGTGGCTTACAACCATCTGTAATAAAATCTGGTGCTCTCTTCTGGCCTGCGGGGATATGTGCAGACAGAACACTGTATACATAATAAATAAATAAATCTTAAAAACAAAAACAAAAAACAAAAAACCCTGAACCTATGGAAAAAATGTAATATAAAGTTCTAGTCTTTGAAAGATATTTAGGGTTAACAATTAGTCATCTATAACAAACGTAGTCATAATCGGTATGTTTTGGAAGTCAAATACGATATATTTTAACTAGGTATCCAGTCTCTTCAGAGACTTACAGGATATGGTCTTCAGGATGTTTTGTTAACATAGGGCTTTTCTTGACAGTGAGACACATCTGCTCCAGACAGCACCAGTTTGCTTCAAGAGAGGGTGATGGGTATCAAAGAATCTCCATAAGGAGTTTGCTTTCAATGTGGCAAGGTTAATCATTTGGGAAAGGGGCTGCTCTTCCTTCCACTGCTGACAGTTATGCTGTCCAAACTGGATGAGCAGGAAGCAAACAAACAAAAACAAACAACAAAAAAGGTGACTGCTGAACTTTGCCAAGACAAGGCAGAACCTTCAAAATTCCTGCTTCACAAAAAGTATGTCAGATATTCTAGACCTACAGACCATGGATGAATGTCCCATCATTGCAGAGGAATTTTGGGTGACTGCCCAGGTAGTCAATTGTTACTGTCACTTCTATAGTTTCAGAAATAATTTGCTCTGCACTTCATGCTTACTTGAGTTATATTATATCCTTCTTGGGTCTTTGATGGGGTTGAAGACCAGATAGTTGTAGTTATAGTGTTCATTGTTACCAATTTTTTTAAAAACTTACATAAGAGATATAAAGTTTATAGGATTAAGAGGCATAAACACTTAAGTTGTTAATCAAAGAAAATGTTTTGAGGTCTAAAAATATAGTTTTGGGTGGATAACACAAGTTAAGATAAAAAGTAAACTAGGCACAAAACTTTGGACTCACCAAGATAAGATCAATAATGGAATATTTTATTTGAATTTGCTGAATACAGATAGACTGAACATTTTAAGTATAATTCTTATCTGATAATTGTTCTTATTGTATATATTTTTACTATGTTAGAGTTAAAATCTTTCCTTTTTATTTAGACAAAAAGGGGGAAATGTTATAGAATATTTGTACACTGTGTGGAGGTGTATTGTTGTGATTCGTGTAATAAAAGGTGAATGGCCAATAGCTAGGCAGGAGGTATAAGTGGGAAAACCAGGGAGAGAATAGAAGAGGAGGAGAATCTAGGCATACAAGAGATGCCAAGAGACATAGAGAGGAAAGAGGAAGTGTAAGATGGGAGAGAGGTAATGCCATATGATAGAATGTCAATTAATATAAATTGGTTAATTTAAGTTATAAGAACTAGTTAGGAATTAACTAATAAGTCTTCATATTATTATGTGATAGCTGGCTAATGGGAAAGAAAAGACTAGTTACAGTAAAGGATTTTCTAAATTAAATTCTTAGTTTTTAATTGAATATTTGTGTTTATGTTGTATGTATATGCATTTCTGGTGTGTGTGTGTGTGTGTGTGTGTGTGTGTGTGTGTGTGTGTGTGTGTATCCATACCATAGAACACATATGTTAGTCAGAGGATAACTTTCAAAAGTTGGAAAAGTTGCCTCTTTTTACTTTAGTGAGACAGGGTCTGCTTGTTTCTTCTATGCTACCTGTTAAAGATTAGCTGGTCCTTGAACTACCCATCTGGTGTCTTAGTTTGCAACAGATTTGTTGGAGTTACAGACCACCTTGCTGTCATATATTTGAAAAGAGATACCATGACCAAATCAGCTTATAAAAAACAATTTAATTGAGCTCATGACCATCAAGGTGGGGAGTAATAAGCAGGCAGGCAAGGGACTGGGATGATAGTTAAGAGCTTACACCTTATCCATAAGGTGGCAAGAGAAAAGGGGTGGGAGGTGCCTCTGGCATGGGCTTTTGAAATCTCAAAGCATATTCCCAAAGATACCTTCCCCAGCAAGGCCACACCTCCTAATTTTCATAAACAGTCCACCACCTGGGAACAAAAGGTATATATATATATATATATATATATATATATATATATATATATATATATATGATTTCATTATTATTGAAACTACCATACAGATGTATACCACTTATTTAATTTTTTACACGGATTCCAGGAATCAAAATAAATCATCAGGCTTTTACTCTCTGAACCAGCTCATGAACCAAGGAATTTTCTAGTTCAAATTTCAACTCTTCTAACAAGTACATGTTTCAATTCATCACAGCAATAGTCCTAGTTCTTGGTGTTGATTTCTATCTTAACTGCAGTTCTGTTTTTTGTGATAAAATTCCCTAACAAAACTTCTTAAGAGAGATGGGTTTGTTCTAGCTCACAATTGAAGAATGCAGTCCATCATGGTGAGCAAATTAAGGAAGTTTAAAGTAGGTGGACACTTCACATCCATAACCAGAGAGAGAAAAGCAAACAATGCATGTTGTAGCTCAGCTTCTTCTTTCCATTCCCAGATCTCTGTTAGAGAATCATACTAATCACAGTGGTTGAGTCTTCTCATCTTAATCATCACAGTCACAGTAACTGCCCACAGATATGCTCAGAGACATATTTCCTAGGTAATAGTAGATCTAATTGAAGTAAGTTGACACAGTATTATACAATAACATATTAAAATTATAAATAAAAGAAAGCACACACTGAGAATGTAAGTGGTTGGCAGAAGAATCTTAGCTAAATGAGGTGGTTTGAATGAGATGTCCTCAGTACAACTCAAGAACTTGAATATTTGGTACTAAGATTGATGGTTGTTGTGGGATTATTGGAGGTGTGGCCTTAATAAAGGAAGTATATCACTGGGAGGAGGCTTTGATATTTCAAAAGATTTATTCTCTCTGCTTCCTGTTTGTGTGTTGGGATATGATTTCTCAGCTCTTCATCCAGTGCCATACTTGTCTGCTTATTGCCATGGGCTCTACCCATGTGAAATTGTAAGCCACAAATAAATTGTTTTATCTATAAGTGGCTTTGATAATGGTATTTTGCCACAGAAACAGAAAAGTGACTAACACAATAAACTTTGGGAAAACCGCTTCTGATATTCAACACACATTTATTTAGCAATGTCCCCAAATAAGCAGGGGCCAATGACCCACAGTTGTCTCCAACTCTTATCTGAATCCAAAGTTGGAACTGACTTTCAGTATACATGCTCCAGGGTGCCATCAGTAATAGCTGACATTTCCAATTTTACTTGAACATGATTTCTAATTATCAAATATTTGATGTTTTTATACCTATTCAGTTATTTGTGATAGATCTATAATCATCTCATAGTTCAAACAATTTTGAATTAATTGTTACTAATATTTTATGCTAGAGATTAATGAAGAAAAAAAAATACTTCAGTCAGGTCTCAGAAGTGGCCTGTCTCTGGTCCACAAGTGGCCAGGCAGAGATAATAGTAAACATATAGTGCTCAGCTCACAGAATTAAGATACAAATTCATGTTTCAAGTTTGAAATAGTATAATGAGCATTGTAAAGTAGAATGGTCTGCTGTGGATAATGCTCTGTATAAATAAAATGTTGATTGGCTAGTAGCCAGGCAGGAAGTACAGGCAGGACAAACAAAGAAGGGAATTCTGGGAAGTAGAAGGCTGAGACAGAGAGATGCTGCCAGATACTGCCATGACAAGCGAGATGTAAGGTACCGGTAAGCCACGAGCCACATGGCAACTTACAGACTAATAGATATGGGATAATTTAAGATATAAGAACTAGATAACAAGAAGCCTGTTGGGGCCATACAGTTTGTAAGCAATATAAGTCTCTTTGTGTTTAGTCAGTTGGGTCTAAGTGGCTGTGGGACTGGCAAGTGAGAGAGATTTGTCCTGACTATGGACCAGCCAGGAAAACTCTAGCTACAATGGTCAGCATGGAGCTGAGGAGACAGTCACAGGCCACAGCAGAAATTGTCTTTATTCCTTTTATGATCGCTGTCCTTGTAACACAATATTATTAATAGCAATGCACATTTATAATTATCTTATTTTTTTTATAATCATTCAATTGAGTTTAGGATATGTGGTAGTTTGAATGTAATTGCCCCCATAAGCTCATGTGACACTATTAGGAGATATGGCATTGGAGTAGGTATGGCATTGTTAGAGGAAGTGTGTCACTGTGGAGGCAGACTTTGAGGTCTCATATATGTTCAAGCCACACTCAGTGTCTCAGTCCACCTCCTCCTGTTTTTGGATCATGATGTCAAAGTCTCAGCTCCTTCTCCAACACCATGTCTCCCTGCACACCTCTGTGTCCACCATGATAATGGGCTAAACCTCCGAAAATGTAAGCCCCCCCCCATTAAATGTTTTCCTTTATAAGAGTGATCATGGTAATGGTATTTCTTCACAGCAAGAGGAACCCTAACTAAGACAAAAGTTGGTACCAGGGACTGGGCTATTGCTGTGATAGGCCTGATCTTGCTTTTGTTTGAAAAAATATGGACCTTGGGACTGTGGATTAGAAAAGCAGTTGAACTCTAAGTGCTGCTCAATGGGCTATACTAGTAGGAGCATGGAAGACAGTGGCGCTAAGTGTGATTTGATGAACTGCGAAGGCCTAGCTCAAGAGATTTCAGTGGACAAGAATATTAATATGTGGCTTAGAGATCATTCTTATGAAATTTTGGTGAAGAATATGGCTACCTTTTGCCCTATTCTAAAGAGTCTGCCTAAAGCTAAAATGAGGAGTTTTAAATTAATTCCATTGGCAGAAGAAATCTCAAAACAGCCTAGTGTAGACTCAGTCATGTGGTTATCAGTGTTATCTCTAATGAATATTTATAATGAAAAGGAGAAAGCTAAGTAAGGAAAAATACAAAATGTAAAATTTGAGGAGAAGAGGAGCACCAGGAAGAGGGGCTAAGTCCTGTGTTCAAGAAGATAAACAGATTAAGAAATGGGGGAAGTGGTGGCACACACCTTTAATCCCAGCATTTGGGAGGCAGAGGCAGGCAGATCTCTGTGAGTTCAAGGCCAGCTTGGTCTACAAAGTGAGTTCCAGGACAGCTAGAGCTGTTACACAGAGAAACCCTGTCTTAAAAAAAAAAAAAAACAAAACAACAACAAAAACAACCCACAATTAAAGAAATGGAATAAAGGGAGTGGTGGCCTCAGGACAATATCTCACTCAGTATCCAACTTGTGAAAAAAAAATTGTGGTGGTGCATACCTTTTATCCAAGCACTTAGAAGGCAGAAGCTGGTAGATATCTGAATTTGAGGCCAGCCTGATCTACAGATCAAGTTCTAGAACAGCCAAGTTTAGGCAGTAAAGGTAACCATGGAAAAGAGAGAGCTGGTGATAATGTAAGTGGAAAATCTCTAAGTTCAAGACCAGCCTGGTCTATAGATTGAGTTTGAGGGAATCCAAACTTATGCAGTGAAGGAAACCATCAAAAACAGGAAGCTGATGAAGATGTAGTTGATTGAGTGGGCCATGTTCCAGCCCCAGTAAGGAGCAGAACTTGGCAATATCAGCCACATGGCTCTGGCTTTAATAGTAGAGGAAAGGGTTTATGAATATTCCTCCACAACTAAGGAGAGCCAGTTATGCCAGACATGTGTCAGTGGTGTCCTAGAGAGACTTTTGGGTGAATCTGTGGAGGTAAAGCCTGGATTGCCTTGGAGATCCTAAGATGTTGGAGATGCCAGGTGTAGGCCTCCTCCATATATGTGACAGTTGTGCAGTTTGGTCTACTTGTATGACTCTTAACAATGAGAGCAAGCAAGGGCTGTCTCTCATGCTTTGGCTGGCTCTTGAGAATCTATTCATCATACAAGGCTGCCTTGCCCAACTTTAATACAAGGCAGGTAGTATCACAACTTAGTCTTACCTCAATTTGATATGCCCTGCTTGATACACATGGGAGGCCTGCCCCTCTCTGAACAGAAACAGAGGAGGAGTGGATGGGGGCGGGGAATGAAGGGGAAGTGGGGAGAGAATGGGAGAGGAGAAGGGAGAGCAAACTGCAGTCAGGATATACAATAACAACAACAAAAACTTTGCTCAATAGTCCACTATAAAACTTACCACAATGGATCATTTTAATATTTATGTAATAGCAGTACATTAGAATAATCAACTTTTCAGTTGTGTTTATTACTATAAACATTTTATAACACTTGCTCTTCTTGTTTGCTTTTTATTCAATTTATCTCAACTTTGATAAATGTGACTCAAGAGGAGAATCACGCATTATTTCTCTTCCTGTGATTGGTTTCACTTACTTGGAAAAGTATCCCTAAGTTCTATCCATATGGCTATATATGCTAAAATAAATTTTATTTCACTTTATGTAAACACATATTCTTTACCCATTCATTTATTGGCATACTTTAGTTGTCTCTACCACTTGACTATTATGACCAGTGCCATGGAGGTTTTGTTGTTTCATTGAGATCTTGATTTCAGCAATTATGGATAATTGAATCTTGTTTTAAATGTTTTGAGGTAATATTTGAAGAATTTCTCCACTATTTTCCACCATTGGTACAAATCCTTTGCACTTCTATTAATATTATACCAAGTTGCTAATTGCCACATTGTTATTATTTCTTGCCTATTCTACTTTTTTTGTTTACTATATATTTTTGATTAATTGGTTGACTTTGATACTAGCATAAGGCAACCGGTGAAGGGTGACTTATTTTGATTTTTATTCAGACTTCCCTGATGACTAGTGATGTTGAGCATCTGTTCATGAACCTGTTGGTCATTTACATTTTTGCATTTTTAAAGCTTTTATGTTTTTATTGCCAGAAAAGGTTTTTAAATTTTTAATTAATATTTGAATTTTGGGTACATGTATACAATCTTGATAATATCCACTAATTCCCCACTGATATTCAGAACAGATTTTGCTCCCAAGTTCATGTCCTCCTCATTATTAATAATAATAGTAATAGTAGTAGTAATAATATCTTTTCACCCTTTCTATTTATTTTTTTCTGAAAACATACTCTTTAAAAATTTATTCTTGGGGTTGGGGATTTAGCTCAGTGGTAGAGTGCTTACCTAGCAAGTGCAATGCCCTCAGTTCAGTCCTCAGCTCTGGAAAAAAAAAAATAAGAAAAATTCATTCTTATTTCATTGAATACATCCTGACTGCAGTCTCTCCTCCTTCCCCTCTTCCCAAGACCCCCACCTCCTCTTTCCTCAAGATCCACTGCTCCTCCATTTCCCTTCAGAATAGATCAGACTTCCTGAATAATATCAACTAAATATGGTATAACAAGATACAATAAGAATAGGCATATACCTTCCATATAAAGGCTAGACAAGGCATATGGCACCTGATCCAACCATCTTTATAACCACAGTAGGCATCCAATGGTATAAGACTGAGATACTTACCCAGCCACTAAACCTATGACCCATAACCCATCCTGCCTGCAAGATGCTCAAAGACAATGGTAGTTCAGAGCTCATGGGAGTGGCCAAATAATGACTAGTCTAACTGGAGACCCACTAAACAAAAGGGAGCCCATGGCTGACACAGCATAGCTGATCAGGATCCAGGAGCTGGATGGCTCAGAGACCTAAGGTAGAACCAAACACAAATGACCAGAAAAAAAAATAAAAAGTCAATGAAATGATTCCTGATGATATTCTGCTATACTCATAGGATTGGTGCCTACCCAGTCATCATCAGAAAGACTTTTCTCCAGCAGCTGATGGGAGCAGATACAGAGATACATAGCCGAACATAAGGCAGAGATCAGGGAACCACAAAGAAGATGAGTAGGAAGGATTGTAGGAGTCAGAGGGGCCAAGAACACCAGGAGAACACAGCCCTGTTTTCTGACTATGCTGACTAAGGCTATATTAAGAGAATTACATTTTTAACTAGAATATCATAAAAGCTTTGGATGAGAAACAAAGAACTTGAGAGCAAATTATTAAAGGTTAGTTTCTTTACCTAGAAACTGAGATAAACAGTTATAACTCCCTCTCAGAATTGAAGTATATTTAACATCAATGGTAAGTCAAAAGCATTTAACACAACCTCTGGAATTTTTGAAATATGATATAAACACACCACTATTATAAACTAGAAAATTATATTATTTAAGTTTTTAATATGAAGTGAATGAAATTTACAAAATTTTAAAAGAGCAAAAAGACCAAATTACTAGTAGGCCGAGACACATTAATTCACTATATGGTATCAAAGAACACTGAAAATAAAATTATGGAAGAGTATATTTTTATAGTAATTTTATTTTCTTTAGAATTTTCTGATAAATATTCCTTTTGGCCTGAGAGCTACATAGTTGAATTCTGCATAAAACTGCATAGTTTTTAGAAGTTAGGGCTAAATTAGTTATTTTTGCCTGATGAAAGTGTGAAAACAAAACACCTTTTTTGCTAAAATATTATCTGCTTTCAGCCCTGAGGACTGAAAATACTATGAAATTAAAATTTCAAATGTGGGAAGGAAATTCTATAATATTTTTTAATTCTTGTCCTAAAATGTTCAAAGTTATTTTTGCTAAAAAATCTGGAACTGAGCATGTACTTAGCGATTTATTTCATCTCTGGCTACAAGAATTTCAAGGTATATTTAAAGAATTTCTCCTTTCTTTAGAAGAGAAGATAAACTGATGAAATGGAAGTCAAATAATCTAAAGACATGAAACTGTAAAATAATAATGAAATAATAAGTTCTATTTATTTTAGACCTGTATATCCATGTTAGCACTGTTTTTCGTGACAATGGATATGATAGACACTCTTTTTTTCTGGAATATTAAAGAAAAATCATGTCATCATATAAGATTCTGCTGTCAAATTGTTTTACTCAGAAGTAGAGCACTAGTATTGTAATGAGTTCATATAACATGTGGAACAGGAGGTCAAAGTTGTGTTGATGGTAGCTGAGGAATATCAGATACTGTGTCAACCCCATGTTGGGTATGAGCAACTGGCAGCAGTGGCCATTTGGGTCTTCATATTAGAGGAAAGTGTGTTTCCTCTGGCTGCTGGATAGGACACTGAAGAGTTGTGCTAATGTGGTTTCACTTGCTCTACTTTTCTATTTCCATATTTAAGCATCTTAAATTTTGGTGGAACATGAATTTAGATACATCTTGCATTTGATTAGATCACATTATAGGGGGGGTTATGCATTTTAATTCGTTTGGCTCTGTGAACCTTACCATCTGTCTGGAGTTGTCATTCCATTTATGTTTAATTTTAATTTGCTCCATTATATTTTTTGACTAAAATTTGTTTTATTTTTGGCCACTTCCCTACCTACTATCCTGTCTATCTTCCATCCATTTTCTATGTACATGTAGAGAAGAGCTCTCAAGCACAAACTTAATCATAGTAATCATACTAGACTGGCATTGTCTTGGAAAGCATGAATTATTTAACTAGACTCATGATATCCTGTATTGTCACCATCCTTCAAATAAATCTTTGCAATTTTCTCTTTGTCATGCCATGTTTCTCAATATTTTTTTCTTTTTCTTCCAGCTATGATCAGTTTTGTCTCTGAATCCCTGCTGCCTTTGCCCTTCCCTCTAGCTAGAACTGTTCATCCCACACCCAGATCAAGGAGCCCTGCACATACCTTTGTTCTTGGTTACTTATCATTTTCTCTAGAAAGATTTCAAGTGGAAATGTACCTTTCTCACACACAATGCACTCTGTCTTTCCCGTTCTTGGATGTAGAAGATTACACAGGAACACTGAGCATTCAGTTTCTTCTTTGTCAGACTAGTAGCTCCAGGAAGATGCAGAGACCACCTATCTCATCTGTCACTAAGTTCTTCACATCATGTCCAGGGCCTAGACTGACAGGTACAACACAACTCAATAATTCTTTAATAGACATATGTCTAGCTCAGTAAGAAATGAGGCTGAATAGCTCATATGGACATCATTTATTGTTCTTATTTTTGTTTTATGTAGGAGGAGGACAGTTCCTCTCTTTCTGTGTTTGTAAAGATTTATTTTATTTTTGAGATTATAATATAATTTACTGCTATATACGTGCATGCTTGTGTGTGTGTGTGTATGTGTGTGTGTGTGTGTTTGTGTGTGTGTGTGTTCCTGAACATATGAATAAAACTTGCTTACTTTGTATAATGTGACTTGTATGTATGTTTTCAGGGATGACCGTTTGGTATAAAAGCCAAATACTAGGCATGAGAAACAATCTTTTGAGTTGTTGCTCAGGATTGTCCAACAGGTTGCCAAAACATTATAGGCTATTGCTATTGCCCTTGATTGCAGCCCAGAGGTAGAAGATAAGTACCTATTGCTGAAGCCACCATGCACTTCAGACAAAGGGCCCACAAATGCCTTAGCTGGAACTGACCTGAAAGCCTTCTTCCTGAGGACTAGCTTTATGGTACCACAATGTACCATGCAAACTTCCAAAAAATGGGAGCTACTAACAGTACCACCCTATGATGCCTGTGAGTCATAACAAGTGTTGCCTGATTACCCTAATGGTGTGGGGCAGCGGCATACATACCTTGTCTGTAACTAACAGCTCTCCAATTAGACTGAAGAGGAACAACAAGAGGAAAATAATGGCTGGTACTCAAAACCTTGCCAAGAGCCCAGACCTATTGAGGTCATGGATCTTGAGAAGAACCTATAACCACATTTTTATAACCTGCATAATTCCTAACTGCACTGTGCTTAATAGTCTGTATACCAACCAATCAAAACAGAGTTGTGGAGCCCAGTCCCAGCCAATACCTCCCTAACACAACCCTCACATGTAAGACTCAGGAAGCATTGAAAAATAGGGAGCAGAAAGCAGTTACAGCCAGAAGAACAAATAGTTTGCTGTGAGTTTGCCTCATCCATAACGTGTAACCAACATCACTGCCTAAATATGAGCTGAAGGAGAATGATAATAACCATGCTAACATGGATGTACATGAGGCCCAGGAAACCTAACCCTACACAAACAATTATAGACACCTAAGGAATGATGAGCATAGGTGAAATAGTCTTCCTTGAGGAAGAGAAGTTTACTTTGTCATCCAATACCAATGGTCACCCGGCTAACTTCTTAAATATGAAGATTTAAAAAAAAATCTGTAACTCAAGTCCAAATGACATGACCTATTTTATTCTCAGGTGCAGCTTCTGAGAATATATGCATTTTGTAAACTGATGGATGGTAAGTGCAATTATAGTTATCTTAAAACATAAGATATTCTTCATAATTTATTCAAAAATTGTTTTGAGTTTCAATATATTATGATAGTGTTCCACTGAATATAAAAAAGTTATTAATATCAAGTAGAGCCTTATACAAAATTCTACAAAACTGAAGAATGGTAAGATTGTGGCAATATACCTTATAAAATACCTCTAGTAATAAGAAATTTACTAAACACAATTCAGTGGCTGTTAAAGTCAGAATCAGAAATTGATATCCTTCCAGTCCACAGGTAGTGTCTTTTGGGATTGTTCCCATCAAATTTTGCTGACATTGGATAATGACAGCTGCCAGCTTTTTGTCCAGGTAGGAAAAATAAATGTTGCTTACTCATGGTACCAAAGAAAAGAATATCTATAAATTCTACACTCATTCAGGGATCTCTGCAGTGGTATTGTGTTTCCCGAAATATTGTGCACCCTAATAAACTTATCTGGGGTCAGAGACAGAACAGCCACAATATTAAACATAGAGAATAGGCAGTGGTAGCACATGCCTTTAATCCTAGCATTCCAGAGGCAGAAATTCATGTGCTCAAAGATACAGCCAAGCTGGTGACTCATGCCTCTAATCCCAGAAAGCGAGCCTTGAATCCCAGGGAATGATGGCAGAAAGAGAAAGATATATAAGGCGTGAAGACCAGAAGCTAGAAGCTTTTGGCTGGTTAAGCATTCAGGCTTTCGAGCAGCAATTCAGCTGAGAGCCATTGGGATGAGGACACAGAAGTTTCCAGTCTGAGGAAACAGGATCAGCTGAGGAACTGGTGAGGTGAGGTAGCTGTGACTTGTTTTGCTTCTCTGATATTCCAGAGTTCACCCCAATAACTGGCCTCAGGTTTGTTTTTATTAATAAAGACTATTTAAGATTCATGCTACAGATCTCATATACAGTAATCGTGTGTCTAGAAGAAGCAGATTTTCTAGAAACCCTGGTTAATATCATTATGAGCATTCTAGCATTCAGCACATTACCATTCCAAATTTTAGTTGCAGGAAAATACACTAGGCATTAAATGTTTACACATTTAACAAGTACTTACTCAGTATTCAACTTGTAACATGTACTGTTCTCAGAGTTGGAAATAAAGTGATGAATAAAACAGCAAAATGAAGGTTATAGATTGCGTTGAAGACTGTGATGGAAGTGAGGAATAATGAACAATGATATAGCAAGGGGAACTCAGGTAAGGATGGGCTTTGACCTTTTTCATTTAAATCAAAACAAAGAACCACAGAAAACTCTGGAGAAACACATTTTTGGCATAGGGAAAGGTAAGTGTAGGATTTCCAGCATATAAACTTACTTATTACAGTTGCAGATAAAAAGGAAGGTTCCTAGGACTGCAGAATTGTTACATAGACTCTTGTAAATGTCATATTATGGGCTGGAGGAGTGTATGTTCTACTCTAAAAACAAGGCAAGTCCTAAAAGGATAGTGTAATAAAGTTTTGGCTGGTTAATATTGATAAAAACTCATTCTTCAGCAAGCAGGGTGGCTCTGCTGGTAATGGTACTTGCCACCAAGCTTGAGGTTTGAGTTTGATACCCAGGACCCATATGACAGAAGGAGAGAGCCAACATCACAAAGCTGTCTTCTGAACTCCATAGATGCACCGCAGTTAGCAACACATAGAGACCCATACCCCCACAATTAATGTAATAATAATAATAATAATAATAATAATAATAACAACCTCATTCTCACTGATGCATGGAAAATAGATAGCAAAAGAATACAAATTGTTGTATGAAAACCATACAGCACTTCTTCAACATGCAATGTGACTTCAGAGAATAGCCAAATATATACTGTGGACACAGAATTGATAAGACTTGTTTGTTCAAGGATTGTCTTTGAGGGGTACTGTAGTGGGTAGCCATTCCAGTTTTGGTCTGGAAGTTCCAACCCCCATTGAGGCTTCGGTAGCTATCATGCCTACAAGGCAGGGCCAAGGGAGGGCCCTGAAGACCCAAGAGTTGGGACATGCCCGGGCTCTCTTGTTTCCTGGACCTGGACACTAGATGTAGACCGAGGAGAGGTCTCCAGAGAACACTGCCAGACTGTGCTGTGTCTTTCCCAGAACCCGGCACCTACCTATCCCTTTATTTGTAAGTTACCCACTAAATAAATCTCCTTTTTAACTATGTGGAGTGGCCTTAATAATTTTCCCAATAGGGTACGGCAAAGTTTACATAATTTAAGCAATGTGTTGGTTGCAATAGACAACCTGGTGGGGGTGACAGGTCCCAGATAAAGGAAAGTTCAAAGGATAGCCAATAAAGATGTCAAGATTCAGAGGTGTGAATACCTAAAGCAAGTTGTGGAGTCACAGACATTCATGCATACTGCATGGGATAATTTTCAGATAAAATGATCAGGAGTGCGTGTGAAGTGGAAGTCAGAGCACTGGCACACAGGTAGGGGCTGTATGAGGTGGATCATTTGTTGTGTGATGCTGAGAGATTTAAATGCAGAACCAGATGAACATTATGTGCATCTGCAGGACAGAAGCCAGAGACTATCGTGCTGCGGCATCCCCTGTGCGGCTGGACAGTCCATCTGAGATCTCACTCTCAAATCATTGTTGACAATATTTCTTTAGCTCACTTACTTGCTTCTTAAAAAATGAAATAATTTTCTTCCCTGGGCTATTCCAAGAGCCACCCACTGCCTTTGTGCAACCATAGGTCTTCAGGAGTATATTCTTAAGAGGGCATCTGCCTCGTGCTCACTACCAGCTATTATGAAGAAGTGAGAACCAAGGATCATTTAGACACCAATGGGAGACTGTGAGTAATTCACTTAATGATTAGGGAAAATATATACATATTATTCAAGTCATGTGCCCCATCATTTGTTATTTTTAAGAAAAGAAAAAAAAAGCCATGTTGTGTACTCAGTGGTGGAATTTGGAGAACTCTTATCCTCTCAACATTAGACTTCTTACACATTCTCTCTAATAAGAAAGTCATATTCATGACAAAGAATCTTTTTTCTTTCTTTTTGTGAGCTAGTAATTTAAATTTTCAGCTAAATTTTCTCATTTTTTCCTATTAGCTATGAAATAAGATCTGTGCTATTTTGGGGTAAGGTAAAAGCAGAATTTGCCTTCAATTTCTTCCTCTCTTGACTTTTAATTCTAAATTTGTATCATTGCTAAATATCCTGGAGAGACAGCCTAGAGAGTGTGGAGAGAAAAAGGAGAAAGAGACTTTGGGGGAGAAGGAGTCAGGGTGAAGTTTTGGGAAGGAAAAGTGAGAGGTGAGAAAAAGAGAGAAATAGGGAAAGAGATATCTTAAAATAAGCTAAGGAGGTAAAATACAGGCTGTTCATTTACATGTGAATTCTGTATTAGGATGAAAGTATGTTCCCAATACATCCTATGATACTTTAAAGAAAAGCTGATTTGCTATTATGATAGAACTGCATGTTTGGCAGTTTTTGTTGTAGTATTTTGCAACCCTACCTAGAAAAACATTCAGAGAAAAAAAGATCATCCTCAGCAGGAAACACAGAGCTCATAGGTCAGAGTTTTGACCTTGCCACAGTAACACATGCCAGAGAGTCAGAAGGTCTTTTAAGAGAATGAATATGTGTAGTATCTATGGGATATAAGGTCTGATAAGCATTTATTTAATTGATATTATTTGCTGTACTTTCCTTCTTTGAATTCTTAATTATTTTCTATCAAATATTTAGAATGTAATTTCACTGACTATATTTTAAATTGTCTTTCTCATGACTCTTGAATTTAGATATATTGTATATAGTTTTTTAAATCTTAAAGCTCAATACTTTGCTGCTTTTGGGTATCTAATATTATGAAAAGACATCATTTTTCTTCCTTTATTCATAATCTATTTGTCTATGTGGCTGTTTCTCCTTTTCACTATTTCTTCATGAACTTATTGGCATTCAACTGAACCTGTATAAATATTGGTGTGTTCTAGTCATATATTATAACTCAACCATTAGGCCTCTGTTGCTGTAGATCACTTCTTTCTTAGTGACACTTTGCCATTGTTTCTGTCCCAGAGGTCAGCTCTTAACTGACAGTTTGAGGAACTATAACTTTGTATCTGTGTCTTTCCCAGAAGCCAATGGTCACTGGGGCTATCCTTTTGTTACAGGGAGCCCACCAGAGATAATCACTCAAACAGTTTATAGACAACTGAAAGTCTTTATTCCATCTGGCTGGGACTACACTCAGGTATTTGGATCCAAAGGATACCATCATTGTTTAGAGCACAGGGATTTTGAAGGCAGAAAGCATGCCCCAGCATTTGCTCAGCAGCTATGGGGACAGGACTTTCATGAAAACAAGCAATTTAGCAGAAGCTAAGTGGTTAGTTGGCAGGGGAAGTTTTCACAAACAGGCAGTTTAACAGAAGCTAAGTTAACCAGGGTAACTTTTGATCTTTGGTATTTAGAAAAAGTTGGGTAGTTTCTACCAGATTCTCCATCAAGGAGATCAAATTCTAGTTAAACCTAGATAAGTAGATAAATAGCCTCAGCAAACAAACAAACAAACAAACAAATAAAAAACAACCAAGATGGAGGAACCTCTGCCCTCTGCACTGTCTTGCCCTGTCTCATTTCCTGTCTTGCTCTATTTCACTTTCTGGCATGCTTCACTCTCTGAACATTAATCAACACTAGTTTTCTTTACTTACATTGACAACACAACTTCTTAATGCCAGGGAAAACCAAGGACACAAAAGTATACCACCAATCAGTGGCTTTTAATGAATCTGTTTGCTAAATAAAGACCATGTTCTCAAACCATCCTAGTGACAGCCAAAGGCACCAATTAAATTTCTCTTCCTCACAGAAGTATCCAATTAGATACCAGAAAAGAAGAACATTAGCATGTCACCAATAAGTACTCTTCTCAGATTTGTTGAATGAATAAACAAGTGAGTGACCTGGTCTCACAGGTCCTGGTCATAAGTAAACTAGAAGGCTCCGTTCAATTCTGAGATTTTTAAACACGGTTGTTTTTTGTTGTTGCTGTTTTGTTTTGTTTTTTTACTCCTGGAAACAGTGTATGCATTGTGATTACCCTGCCAATGGAATGGGTTATATAGCAAAAGATTGTATTTTCCTTATTTGAGCAGAGGTTTACTGAATTCCACTATAGTACTCTATAGGCTCAATGAAGATAACCAACTCATGCATGATTTTCAAAACTACCCTGGGCCTGTTTTCTCAAGTAACCGGTCTTATATTGATCAGCTCTAAGTACCAGAAACCCACAGTCATCCCTTCAATTAGCAGAGAAACTAATTTCTGTGTCTGCTTCTCTCTATTGTGGCTATGCTGATTCTGGATTCTTCTGCTGACCTTTAAATCCTTTAGAACTTCACAAGTAGGCTGGCTGTTATGTTGCTAGAGTAACTCTTTTGCAGGCCTAAATTGAAGAATCATTTCAAATTCCTCAGGACATATAATCTGTTGTGTCAGGTTCTGCTATGCCTACTCATCAGATCCTTTATTTTCTCTTGATAGCCCTAGAGGCTTCATACAGTTCCCCAACTACCAAGTTGAAGGCACAGCTGACAGACATGGAATTTCAACATAACTGAAAAGAGACTTCCTGCTTTTCACATCCCAATGAAGAAACATCTATTTCTTCAGTAGTGCTGACACTAAGGTTATCCATTCTGTGTCCTTTTATTAGGGATTTGACACCATTCAGGTTGACAGACATCAAGAGCAATGTATATTGATTCCTGTTACGTTGAGGTGTGTGTGTGTGTGTGTGTGTGTGTGTGTGTGTGTGTGTGTGTGTGTGTGTTTCCCCTCATCTGATTTGTTGGTCTAGGATTATTTATTCCTTGTGGTTTTTTTTTCTTGGGTGAGGTTAGCCTCTTTATGTTGACATTTTCTTTCTAGTACATTCTGTGGGGCTAGTTTTGTAGATAGATATTGCTTAAATTTGGTTTTGTCATGGAATGCCTTATGTACTCCATCTCTGATGACTGAAAGTTTTGCTGTATATAGTAGTCTGGGCTGGAATCTCTGGTCTCTTAAAAGCTGCAGCACAGCCTTGTAAGCCATTCTGGCTTTTACTGTCTCCTTTAAGAAGACAAGTGTAGAGAGACCAGTTCCCAGCTCCCATCCGGCCTGGAGATCCCATCCAGACCACAGGTGAGTGCCTGGGGTGATACCCAGGGAGGCTTGCCCCTAGGTCCCATCCCTGGGCGCCAGCTGTTCCCGGGGAAGAACCACCCAACTTAGCCCCAGTTTCTGGCCATCAGGTGGGGCCTCAGTGGAAAGGTTCCCCTTCTCCAAGACCCCCCCCAAGACCCTGCAATCTACACGCCCTGCCCCCACACCCATCCACCTGAGACCCCTGACACTTCCTGAGACTTTGTGACCAGCCCCAAGCTCCCATCGGGTTCTGAGAGCTCCCATCCAGCCCAGAGAACTCTAATCTGAACCAGAGAGCTCCCATCTTGGCCAGAGAGCTCCCACCCAGCCCAGAGAAAGACAGAGCTCTCATTGGACAAAGAGCCATCATTGGACCAAGAGTAAACTCAGGAGACAGGGAATCTGCCAACCCTAATTAGACCAAGAGTGGTTTTCTGAGAAGCAGAATCTGCCACCTCTCATTGGACCAAGAGAGGCTTTCTGAAATGCCGAATCTGTCAGTGCTGACTGGACAAGAGCCCAAGAGTGCTAATAAGACCAAGAATGAATCCACAAAGAGATGAGCAGGTGTCAAGGCAGAAGTACATATAATAAAATACAGAGCAATACAGCATTACCAGAACCTAGCCCTCCTCCAACGGCAAGACCTAAAAATCACAAAATGGAAGAAGCAGAAGAAAGAAACCTTAAGAATAACATCATGAAGATGCTAGAGGCTTTTAAAGAAGAAATCAAAAATAAAATTGAGGAAAAGACAAACAAAAAAGTAGAGGAAATCAATAAAGAACATGAAAAGTCAAACAAAAAATGGGAAGAATGCTATAAAAAAAAAAACTAGAGGAAAAGACAAATAAAGCAGAAAAAAACAATAAATCCCTGAAAGAAAACCATGAAAAAGCAATGAAACAGATGAGGAAAATAGTCCAAGACCCTGAAAAGGGACATAGAAAAAATGAAGACACAAACAGAGGGAATGCTGAAAATAGAAAATCTGAGCAGATGAACAGGAAACACAGATGAAAGCATAACCAATAGAATATAAGAGATGGAAGAGAGGATCTCTGGTGTAGAGGATACAATAGAGGAAATGGATTCATCAGTCAAAGAAAATACCAATGCCAAAAAAATTACAACACAAAATGTCCAAGAAATCTGGGACACCATGAAAAGACCAAACTCACAAATAATAGGGATAGAAGAAGGAGAAGAATACCAACTCTAAGGCACAGAAAATATATTCAACAAGATCATAGAAGAAAACTTTCCCAACTTAAAGAAGGAAATGCCTATGAAGATAAAAGAAGCCTCTAGAACACCAAACAGATTAGACCCCCAAAAAGTCCCCTCACCACATAATAGTTAAACAACTAAACATACAGAATAAAGAAAGAATATTAAGAGCAGCAAAGGAAAAAGGCCAAGTGACTTATAAAGGCAAACCCATCAGACTAACACCTGATTTCTCAATGGAGACTTTGAAAGCCAGAAGGACCTGGAGAGATGTAGTGCAGACACTAAGAGACCATGGATGCCAGCCTAGACTAATATACCCAGCAAAATTTTCAATATCATAGACGGAGTGAACAAGACATTCCAAGACAAAACCAGATTTAAACAATACTTATCCACAAACCCAGCCCTACAGAAAGCACTAGAAAGGAAAATTCCAACCTAAGGAAGTCAGATATACCCTCGAAAACACAGGCAATAGATAACACCACAGCAGTAACAATAAGACAAAGCAACAGCCTACAGAATGGTAAAAAACTTCACCAATCCCACATCTGACAGAGGGCTAATATCAAGAATATATAAAGAACTCAAGAAATTAGACATCAAAATGCCCAACAGTCCAATTAAGAAATGGGCTATAGAGCTAAACAGAGAATTCTCAAAGAGGAAGCTAAAATGGCTGAAAGACATTCAAGGAATTGCTTAACATCCCTAATCATCACGGAAATGCAAATCAAAATGGCTCTGAGATACCACTTTACACTTGTCAGAATGGCTAAGATCAAAAACACTGAAGACAGTTTATGCTGGAGAGGATGTGGAGCAAGGGGAATTCTCCTCCACTGTTGGTGGGAATGCAACTTGTACAGCCACTTTGGAAATCAATATAGTGCTTTCTTAGAAAATTGGGAATCAGGCCGGGCGGTGGTGGCGCACGCCTTTAATCCCAGCACTTAGGAGGCAGAGCCAGGCGGATCTCTGTGAGTTCGAGGCCAGCCTGGTCTCCAAAGTGAGTTCCAGGAAAGGCGCAAAGCTACACAGAGAAACCCTGTCTCGAAAAACCAAATAAATAAATAAATAAATAAATAAATAAATAAAGGCGTGCGCCACCATCGCCTGGCGCCAAGTGGGTTTAAAAAAAAAAAAAAGAAAATTGGGAATCAATCTCCCCCAAGACCCAGATGTAACACTCTTGGGCATATTCCCAAGGAATGCTCAGTCATACCACAAGAGCACTTGCTCAGCTATGTCCATAGCAACATTGTTTGTAATAGCCAGAACCTGGAAACAACCTAGATGCCCTTCAACTGAAGAATGGATAAATAAAATATGGTACATATACATAATGGAGTACTAGTCAGCAGAGAAAAACAATGACATCATGAGGTTTTCAGGCAAATGGATGGATCTAGAAAAAAATCATCCTGAGTGAGGTAACCCAGACTCAGAAAACAAACATGGTATGTACTCACTCATAGGTGGATACTAGATGTAAAACAAAGGATGACTAGACTGCTACTTACAACTCCAGGGAGGCTACCTATAAAATAGGACCCTAATAATGACACAGGGATTGCCCAAGAACAGAGAAATGGATGAGATCTGCATGAGCAAACTGGATGTGACCGGGGGCGGGGGGGGGGGGGGGGGAGTAATGAAGGGCAAGGGTTGGGGGAAAGAGAGCTTAGGGGAGCGGGAGATCCCAGCTGGATCAAGAACGGGAGAGGGAGAACAAGGAATAAAAGACCATGATAAATGAAGACCCCATGAGAATAGGAAGAAGCAAAGGCTAGAGAGGTCCCCAGAAATCCACAAAGATACCTCCACAATAGACTACTGGCAATGGTAAAGGAAAAGCCCTAACTAACCTACTGTGGTAATCGAATGGCCAAACACCTTAACTGTTGTGCTAGAACTCTCATCCAATGACTGATGGAAGCAGATGCAGAGATCCACAGCTAGGCCTCGGGTGAAGCTCAGGGAGTCCAATCAGCAAGAAAGAGGATGGATTGTATGAGTGAGAATTGTTGAGACCATGATTGGAAAAAGCACAGGGACAAATAGCCAATCTAGTGGAAACACATGAACTATGAACCAAAAGCTGAGGAGCCCCAACTGGATCAGGTCCTCTGGATAAGTGAGACAGTTGATTAACTTGAACTGTTTGGGAGGCATCCAGACAGTGGGACCGGGCCTGTCCTTAGTGCATGAGCTGGCTGTTTGAATCCTGGGGCCTATGCAGGGACACTTTGCTCAGCCTGGGTGACTGGACCTGCCTGGACTGAATCTACCAGGCTGAACTGAATCCCCAGGGGAGTCCTTGCCCTGGAGGAGATGGGAATGGAGGATGGGCTGAGGGGAGGGCGGTTGGGAGGAGGGAGGACAGGGGAATCTGTGGCTGATATGTAAAATTAAATTAAATTATAAAATAAAAAAAGGAAGACAAGTGTAATTCTATTAGAGCTGTCTTTATATATTACTTTGTCTCTTTAACTTATAGTTTTTAGTATTCTTTCTTTTTCTGTTTATTTGGTGCTTTGATTATTATGTGTCCAGCAGTTTTTCTTTTTTTTTATGCAGTCTTTGCAGTGTTCTGTATGCTTCTTGCTCCTTGATAGGCATAGCTATGAACATAATTGAGGAAGTGTCCTTTTGGTATGATTGAGCATCCTTTTTTTTTTTTTATGATCAAGAGCAGTATAGTGGGTCTTGTGGTAGGTTGACTACCAGTTTTCTGAGGAAGTGCCACACAGACTTCCAAAGTGGCTGTACAAGTTTGCACTTCTCTCAGCAATGGAGGTGTGTCCCCCTTGCTCCACATCCTCTCCATGATGAGCTCTTGCTTGTGTTTTTTATCTTAGCCATTCTGACAGGTGTAAGATGGAATCTCAGAGTCATTTTGATTTGCATTTCCCTGATGGCTAAGGATGCTGAACATTTCCTTAAGTGTTTCTTGGGGCCATTTGAGATTCTTCTCTTGAGAAATTCTGTTTAGATCTGCACCTCATTATTTATTTGGATTATTTGATTTGAGATATCTGATTGCTTAAGTTCTTTATATATTTTGGAAATCAGCCCTCTGTTGGACATGGGGTTGGTGAAGATCTTTTCTCATTCTGTAGGCTGCTGTTTTGTCCTATTCATGGTATCCTTTGTCAAACAAAAATGTTTCAGTTTCATGAAGTCCCATTTATTAACTGCCAATCTTAGTGCCTGTGCTATCGGCGTTCTGCTTAGGACACAGTCCTGTGCCAATGTATTTGAGATTATTTCCCACTTTCTCTTCTATCAGTTTCAGTGTGTCTGGATTTATGTTGAGGTGTTTGATCCACTTGGGCTTGCGTTTGTGTGATAAATATGGGTCAATTTGCATTTCTCTACATGCCTACATCAAATTACACCAGCTCCATTTGCTGAGGATGCTTTCTTTTTTCCATTGTATAACTTTGGCTTCTTTCTTGAAAATCAGGTGTCCATGAGTGTTTTGGTTTACATTTGGTTCTTCAATTCAATTCCATTCATCCATGTGTCTCTTGTAATACCAATACCATGCAATTTTTAATACTATGTCTCTGTAGTAGGGCCGAAAATCAGGGATGATGATACCTCCAAAAGTTCTTTTATTATACAGGATTGTTTATGCTATACTGCATTTCTTTGTTTTTCCATATGAACTTGAGTATTATTCTTCCATGATCTGTTAAGAATTGTGTTGGGATTTTAATGGGGATTGCACTGAGTCTGTAGATGGCCTCTGGTAAGATGGCCATTTTTGCTGTGTTAATTCTACTGATTCTTGAGCATGAAGATCTTTCGATCTTCTGATATCTTTTTCAGTTTCTTTCCTTAAAGACTTGACATTGTTGTCATACAGATCTTTCACTCGGCTAGGGATTCCACCAAGATTTTTATACCCTTTGAGGCTACTACAAAGGGTGTTGATTTCTTTTGTTTTGTTTTATTCTGTTTTTTTTTTTTTTTTTTTTTTTTTTTTTTTTTTTTTTTTTTTTTTTGTCAAACCTAAATAGTTTTAATAAGGAGAAACCATGGAAATAGGATGTTTCATAAATCAGTATGAAGTTATTTGATATAATCCTGTTTTTACAGTGTTTACAACTTTACTATAGCTGCATAGAATTTAACTTTACAGCAAATTTGAAACAAAAATAATGAAATATGAATATAACAGAACAAAATTCAACATTTATTTTTATTTTTAAATTGCCAAGGTTTTGCTAGTGATATGTAGGTTTGAAAATCCATTTTGGTTAAGTATTATATCTTAAACATGGCAAACCACCTATTTGCCTGAGATATATACTTTACTTCTAGCTTAAGATGTTTTGTCATTAATATTTTATGACTTCACTGGGAAGTATTTGAAAGATAGCTAGACATTGTTGTAAAGGACCATTCCAACATCAACAATAAGAAATATCAGAAAGTGGTCATTTCCTTTAATGATAGTTTATGTTCTTTGACAAGAAAAAATTAGCAACAGCTCAACTCTGCTAAATAGAAAAGGAAAGAGTGAGTAACATACATATTTTAACTTTCATTGGTACAGGGACTTAGGTTTTCATTACACTGGCCCAGGCCAAATATTAATTCCTCTGAGAAAAGGAATTATGCCAAACCTCAATCCTCCTGAGGCTTTTGTGATTCAACAGCTTAAGACTGAATCACAAATTAGTAGAATTATTGTTAATTTTGTCATAAGACTCCTAACAGATTCATTTTTGGCATTTAAATACAAACTGATATGACTAATACTGAGAAGAATGTTCTCCTTACCAATCAGATTTTCAAGAGCAAAGGTAAAACAACAATTTTCTAGCTGTTTGGGGCAGAACCCTGGCATTGCCCAGCCACCTTAGGATACATCAGTATTGATATTTTGTCACTTTGCTGCTTTTCTCCATTAGGAACACATTCATAGGCAAAAGCAGGCTAAGGCTTTGGATAATGTCTATTGTGGATTGGAGACTAAAACTGACAGAACATGTGTCTGAAGGACCTGGAATGAAACAGCAAAGGTATCTTTTGGTCCATGGAATTCTACCATCAGTCCTAAGGATATAACTGTCAGGAGGAATTTGTCTTTCAAACTCAGGCATTCTTATTGAGACATATTGAGAGCAAAATTCATAGGGTTGTAGTATAAAGATAAACAAAGACAGTTAAATGTAATGGGCAGGATATGTTGAAGAAAATAGCTTTAAAAATCTCCCTGGCAGAGGAATAATAAGTAAAAGTTCAAAAAAAAATTCCTGTAAAATAGACTCATAGCCTTACTGCATTAAAATTTAAGTTTGGAAGACTGGAAAAAAAAAAGTCCATGATGATTTGTGTGTTCTACCTCTAGTGAGTCAGATCCATTCAGACTTCCTGTTTTCATGAATAAGAGTGTGTAACAGCTTCAGGAGTTGTAACATATTATTAAGTTTCTTACTGACTTTTTACTTAATGGATTTAGCATTTCTTAGTTGACTAAGTCCTACACCTGTTACTAATGTATAGGTAAAAAACAATGGTTTTTACGTTTACCTTTCCTTCTGTACTTGTTAGTTCAATTCTTACCTTAAAAAAAGAGTATGGTGGTTGGAATAAGAATGCTCCTCTTAGGCTCATATACTTGAATACTTAGGGTTTGGCATTAGGATGTGTGGCATTGTTGGAGTAGCTGTGGCTTAGTGGGAGGAAGTATGCCACTGGGGATTGGCTTAGAAGTTTCAGAAGCTCAAGCCAGACCCAGTCTCTCTCTCTTCCTGCTTGCTACCTGACCACCAGATGTAGAACTCTCAGCTAACTCTCCAGCACCATGTCTTCCTGTGTGTTGTAGTGCTTCCCACTATGATGACCATGGACTAAACCTCTGAACTGTAAGCCAGTTCCAATTAAATGCTTCCTTTTATAAGAGTTGCCATGGTCATGGTTTCTCTTCACAGCAACAGAACATTGACGAAGACAAAGAGCCTGATAAACAATAGGCAGAGGCTTCCAAATGCCTGATTCTTTTTCTTTTATTATTAAAGTGAAGAGAATGAGTTCATATACAAACAATTTCTTTTCTTATTAAGAAATTTCTTATTCATTTTACATACCAACCACAGATTCCCCCCTTCCCTCTTCCCACTCCTCTCCAAGCCTTTCCCCTGCAACCCACCCCTGATTCCTCCTCCAAAAAGGTAAGACCTCCCATGGAGAGTCAGCAAAGTCTGGTATATAAAGTTGAGGCAGAACCAGGCACCTCCTCCTGCACCAAGGCTGTGCAAGGTGTCCCACCATTGGCAATGGACTCCAAAAAGCCAGCTCATGCTTCAGGAATAGATACTGATCCTATTGCCAGGGTCTCCTTAAGCAGACCAAGCTACACAAGTGTCTTGATTATGCAGACTAGATGTAAAGCAGAGGTTACAAGCTACTTCTAATTAAGGACTGATTCGATAGTTCCAAATAGCAGTAGTAAACAGTGAGCTCGTGTGTGTATGGGTTCACTGTGCATCAAATGTAGGTCATTTTCTTCTCTACACTTGCCTTGTCTCATGAATACTTTGAAGAAACCTCTTCAAAGTATTTATGTACTTTTGGCATATGTTTATTCCTTGAGATTTTTTTCTTTGGGCCACAAGTTTTTTTCTAGAAATTTGCACATTTGTGGTAGAATATTATTTTAAGGTGTGTTACTTTTGTTTATGTTGCATTTGTTTAACTCTGTGAAGCTGTGTTACTCTACCTGTATAAAACACCTGATGGTCTAATAAAGAACTATCTGATAGCAAGACAGGAGAAAGGATAGGTGGGGCTGGCAGGCAGAGAGTATATATAGTGGGAGAAAGCTAAGGGAAATGGATATCTAGTAGTCAGAGAAGGAGGAGGACTTCAGGGGCCAGCCACCCAGCAACACAGCAAGCCATGGTGTAAGAGTAAGATTTAGAGAAGTAAGAGAAAAGGTAGTTGAGATAGTTTAAGTTAAAAAAAAGCTGGCTAGAAACAAAGCCATGCTAAGGCTTGATATTCATAATGAAGAATAAGCCTCTATGTGTGATTTATTTGGGAGCTGGGTGGCAGCCCCCCCCAAAAAAAAGAAAGTGCCAAACAACAATAGCAAATGTTTTCTGTCCAAGACCTGGAGATATTATTTTCCAAAAAGACCCAAATTTATCTTTTTGGGCAGCATTACTTGATAACTTTTACCTGGTAAGTATAGGTGCTTTACGAAGATTTGTCATTGAGCAGATCTATTAAATATATAATTTTTAAAATATGTAAATAAACCAGGAGTCCATACTAATATTTTGGATCAAAGTTAAAGATCATGGGCTATTTTGGCTAATTCTTTTTTTATCCACATAATATTTTTATTGATTCTCTGGGAGTTTCACATCATGCATCCAAATCACAATCCCTTCAAAGTCCTTCCATGTCCACCCATCCTTTGTGACCTCCTGCAAGAAAAAAAAAAAAAAAAAGTTAAAAGAAATTCAAAAACAGGAGAGTCTACTTTGTGTTATCGATATACTCGCTGATGGTCAAATTCTTTGTGGCCTGCCCCTAAATAAAACTGAGTTCTTCTCCTTCCATACCTTTTTTTCAGAAGCCATCAACTTTGGAGAGCTTACTCTTCAACATCTCTGACACACTTTTTAAGGCTTCTCTTCAGTAGATTCCAGTATAGGCTGTTAGTTTGTTTTTGTTTTTGTTTCCTTTGATGGGTGAAGGGGGCGTGGAGTAGGGGTAGAAATTGTCACAGAAGCCTTCTACCTCTCTCCCTCTCAACTGTGCATCTGCAGCCATTGATATCATGGGCAAAAGTAGTCTCCTTGAGCTTTACAGTATGTGGGAGCAAGGATCATGGGCCTCCATTGGGTTTCTGGCGACAGAACACGCCATGAACATGGCTGCAGAAGGACCATAGACCCGGACAAGGCCTTCATAGGATGCCTGGCCTGTGGATAACGCCATGGCCTTAGGAGGCAGCTCAGGCCCCTCATATCAGTATGGCCCCTGGCAGGAGCACAGACCACCGACATCCTCATGAACTCTGGTGGTAATTCTGACTAGAGACATCAACACAGACCCTGGCTGCAGACCTCAAGCCCAGGTGTGGACCTCGGCAGTGGCAAAGACTCAGACATCACCATGGCCTCGGGTGACAATGCAGGCGCCCCTCACCAAGATGGCTCCTGGCCGCAGCACAGCCTACAGACATCTTGGTTTCAGGCTGCAGGACAAATCTCAGACTTCTGTATGGCCTGCCGTGGTAACGTGGCACAGACATCATCCTAGCCCCAAACAGGGTGCAACCAGGTTGGGCATGGGAGGGTCACAGGCCTGGCTGGTTTGCCCCTGTTGCTGGCTCTTTCACCAGACCCATGCCCTCCCTTGGCCTGGGTGTGGTGCAATTATTTTTTATTTTTTAATTATGTCTTTTGTCTTACAAATATTTTTTCTAATATTAACATAGTTATTCATTTGCCTTTCTATGTGCCGGTTTATCTTCTAGTCTTTTCGAACTTAAAAGAAACTGCAATTAACAATAGGTTTAACATTTTTTCCTCTTCTTTTGTAAGATTCGTATTCCATTAGTTTTCACACACACAAAAAAAAAAAATATGCAAACAAAGTACAATCATAGTACCAGTTATACAAAGTCTCTTCTTTGTAGACTTAGGATAGCAAATGATAATGTAATAATGCAGTTCAATTTATCACTTTACCTTTTTTTTATAAGTTTTAGGATTTCTTTTTATTTTACGTAAAAATAAGCAAAAAGTTTACATAGTTTCAAACTCAGAACACCTTAGCAAGGTACATTCATAGATGTCTTGATTATGGCTTTCTTTTTTTCTCATCTTCCCTCATAGGTAATTATTTTGATTAATTTTTATTTTATTCACATTTACTTCTTTGCAAAAATATAAGCAAATAAGTTTATCTGTATATTCATATGTCTTCTATTTTTGTACACAAAATTAGCATACTATAAACTGTTCTGTATTTTGCATCTTGCCTTAACAATTTATCCCGGATATTGCTTCACATCATTATGTACATATAAATGTGTACACAAACACACATACATATGCATATATACACATATATACATATATAATTGGCAAATTTCCCATAGATGCTATATCATTTCATCTCCCCCGCAACAAAGTGCTAATGTCTGCATCTTCTTGCCCTCACTGACAGAATAAAATTTTATTATTTTTGTCAATCTAATTCATGAGAAATGACAGCTAATTATAGTTTTAATTTGCATTTATTTATTAAAGTGAGGGTTAGCATCTTTTTATATAATAAAGAAATGTTTTCATTTATTTCTTTGTAATTATATATTGATACTTTTGGCTACATTCTTGAACTGTTGGACAAATTTTAAAGGAAATGCAAATAAGTCTACCCCAATTTGACACAAAGTGGTTCTAGGCAAGCAGCCCTTTCCACTTACAATGGCAATGGAGATAGCTTTGGGAATATACACACTATTTGCCATGCTACCATATTGATTCACAATAAAATAAATGATTTCCTTCTTATAATTAAATGTTTATAGTTTCAGTAGTGTTATGCAATCCTCAAATCAGTCCATCTGTCTTACCAGTGATTGAAAGTGTGCACATGAAAATCTAGGTGAAGACTCAATAAGGAAAAAAAAACTTGATGATATAACAGTATATTATTTTTTAACCTTTGGAATAAGTTCCCCACGGAAGTGAGGGAAGCCCACTGCTACCTTCATTTCACATCAAACTCTCACATACAGAAGCCAATTTGTGAATGTAAATCACTTGGGAAATATGGTGCTGTAGTAATGTAAAATAAAAATGAATATTTTGTTGATTTGATATAGAAAACAGACACAGAAGCCTAAATTGAATACTTCCATAATTATAATTATAGCTTCCCAAGCAAAATGCTGTTAGATAACTCCACTTTTTTTTTATAATACAGCAAACTTCCTCTCTTGCCCTAAGGAGGATACAAACTACTAGATTCTTGACCTTTACCCAACTGAATCCATTGGCACAGGTGTAATTTAACCACACAAAAAAGTACTAAGAATTATGCCCAAAATGATTGAAACAGAAAAGAAAACTCCATGATGACATCAAGGGAGGAGTCAATAAGAATCTATAAAACAGGGTTCTGGAATAGACACATTCTACCCCAAACAATTGAAGTATAAATACTAACATGTACATATTCTAAATACATGAATACTATGTTGATCCTTCTTTCCTTCCTTCCTTCCTTCTTTCCTTCCTCCCTCCCTCCCTCCTCCCTCCCTCCCTCCCTCCCTCCCTCCCTCCCTCCCTCCCTCCCTTCCTTCCTTCCTTCCTTCCTTCCTTCCTTCCTTCCTCTCTTTCCTTCCTTCCTTTTATTTTTTATTTTGGCCATTGCTTTGGACTGACCTTAGCTATTTTGCTTGTACAAACATATTAGGCTCATTTTAGCAAATGTTGAAAGCCACTGAAAAAACAGGTAAACATTAACTAGGCCTGTGAGATTGCTAAGCAGGTAAAAGCACTTGCCACCAAGCCTGATGATTTGAATTCATATCTTAAAGAACTACCTGGTAGAAAGATAGATACAACTTCAGCAAATTGTCCTGTGAACTGTGGAATACATCTGATCACACACACACACACACACACACACACACACACACACACACACATTACATAAATAAATAAATAAATGTAATAAACAAAGAAGTATAAAAGGATTGACTAATCATCACAAATTTCTAGTAGATTTTAAGGATAAGAATATACATAGATGTCTTAAAAACAACCAGAAATAATTGTGTAATTATTCCTATAAATTCAATGTTCCTGCCAGTTACAAAGTCCTGAAAAGAAATGTTGGCATAAAAAAATTAAGTTAACTAATCAAGATGACCAAGAGCCATCTAAGCCAGCAACAGATACAGAAGCTTAAGGAGAAGATCATATTCTCCTGTTAAGAGCACAGGGATAGATCTCTGGAGTTTATACCTTGACTGTGATGCTAGTAGTCCACTAAATGTATTTGTATGAATTACACTAATTTCCTCAATGCCACTCGGAATGTCCGTCATTCTAAATAATGAACTGCTAATATCACTAGCGAAAGCCTACATATCCTTAGGGTTCCACAAAAATTATCAAATCTTGGTAGAGATGAAAGATAAGGATAACTAGAACACTGCTAATAGCTGCCTTTGGAGAGTGGTCTTCCTTTTTATTCGAAGTGTGGTGATCACCAGTGGAGACATGTTGTATCTATGTGGTCATACATACCTGTTGGTTCATGAGGAGGCCAGAGGACTAGCTCAAGTGTTGTTTATTAGGTGCCATCCTTGTTCTTTGAGACAGGATCCCTCTCTGGCTGGGAACTTGCCAAGAAGCTAGGCTGGCTAGTGCTGGGATTATAAGCATGTACCACCATAGCCCAGTTATCAAATCTGGATAGTATGAATCTAATCCTGATGTTTATGTTTGCAAGAGAAACACTTTATTGATAGCTATTCCCTAAGCTCCGTGAACATCCAATTTCTTAGTAATACTTATATTTTAGAATAAGAATGCGCAAAGAATTTCTTCACTTTGCTACAGTTTCGTCGTTGGAATTTCCTCTCAAGATGGGTTTATGTCTACTAACAGATACACAAAAAAAGCAAAATACCTTTAAACTCAGCTTACAAGAAATCCTTTTCTAAGGAGATAAACAAAGAAATCCAGCTGCCTTAGCTGTTCTAAAGTCAGACCAACACCTGATTTCTTTAACCTCAAGCATCAGTGCATTGAAGGGACCACCATCCCAAACGTGTTGGTATGTGTGGAGGTCAAGGGGGGACAGAGCATGAAGAGGGCAAAAGAGGTCTTAGTAAAACCTGCTCTGGCTTTGCTTGTGAATGTTTCACTGCTTATATTAGTTTTTCTTCTCAACTGCCCTCAAGTTGTGGCTAAGGATCTGTAAAGTGGAGGGTGGTTGTTAAAGGACAGACTAAAATGTTCTATGGGAATAATCAGTTGAAGCTGACCAAGATTATAAGGTAATTCATAAAGCTATTTGCTTCTGTGCAGCACTTTTAAGTGTTAGAATATCATACCACTACAAAATAATTATCTAAAATGAGGTAATATGTTGCATTGCACTGTACAAGCTATAAGCAATTATGGAGGGATATACTTTTTCCATGTGTGTTAATAAGGCTGAACAGAATATCAAGAAATATAATCCTAGAGTCTATAACAACTTCTGAGTCAAATTGAAAGAAATTATTGAGGAATTCATGTATTATTGAAACAAAGCAAAATGAAATGCATTGTGACAGTGTAATATAAATCACAGGATAGTTTCACATCTTAATAATCAGTGCAGAACAGGAAAGAGACTTCTATGCTGATCTACTGTGTAGAAAATGTGACATGACAGAAGACCTTCTACCAGCCGAGTCTTTAAATACTGGCACAGTTAGTCTAGTTTCTTTAAATGATATACCTAAGAAGTCACTCTGAGGAGTCTGGCCATGGGCAGAAAAAAAGAAAAGAGTGTGATCAACTGTTCTTCTTACTTGGCCTTACTGATTCAAACTAAATTTCATTCTGTAGCACACAGAGATAAAATTCTTAACACAGCTTTTTATTCAGCTATATAAACCCACAGCTAATTATGATGTGCCAAAACAAGACTGCAGAAAGTATAATCTATTAGCAATAACTTCTGTCTAACAAGATAATTGCATCTGGAATAATGAAATGCTCATTTTAGTATCAAAATTAATAATGTCATATCAATGCCATTAATAATTAAGGATTCTTTTTATATCGCCCCATCACTAATAACAAATGCATTATGAATAGTTCTATTAATATCAACAATAATAAAAATAATATCACATTTCCTTTCTATAGTTAACAATTTTGCAAGTATAACAAAATGCTGTACATATCTAGACCAAACCCTGCTGTGTCCAAGGTAAGAAGTCTAGAAATACATTATTGTTTTAGATGAACAAAATAGCTTTGTTCAGTAACTTGTACATATGAGAGTTCATCATCAATATTCAGAAAGCATATGAAAATTTTAGTTAAACTTGTACAGTTCCTTGTCTGTGAGGAAATGCTGGTACTGGGACAATGCCCAGTGGCTGGTTATGAGCCCATTCCTAAATTCAGAGTCAGCTTCACTTAGGAGAGGGTACATGGGCTTATCTTTCCCTTATAATTTAAGCTTAGGTTACCTATAAAACTTTTTATGAACTCAAACTTACATAATATTTTTTTACATTCCATTTTCCTGTCTTCAAGGGTAATTAATCTCATTTATTCATTGTAGGCAATTTTCTGCTCATCTGAGTATTCTCTGTCTCAGCAGTGAGCTTTAACTAATAAAAATAAATCTGGGTCAGACATAAGTAAAACAAAGCCTGGAGGTAGGCCAAATATATCCCATAGTCTGATTCATAAATAAAGTTTTATTAAAACATCACCAATTGGTTGTCCAGTGTCAAATAGTAAATATATATATATATATATATATATATATATATATATATACAGACTGAGCAGGTTATACTTAGTCGTGTGTGTGTGTGTGTGTGTGTGTGTATGTGTGTGTGTGTGTTTCTTTGTGTGTTATGCATTCAATAACAATTAATGGAAAAAGAGGCCATGAACTTGAAGGAAACTAGGGATAGATATATGGGAGAATTAGGACTGAGAAAAGGGAAGGAAGTATATAATTACAATATAATCTCAAGATAAAGGATAGTGGTTATTTAGATTACTAAAATATTCCTGAATGAAGACATTTGTGACTAAGCTGTTAAAGATGTACTTAAGAAACATAGTGATGAAAAATATATGGCCATGACCAGTAGTTTATGCATAAGTTATGCTTGCTTTCAACTTACAGTGGCAGAGAATAGTAGACATAGAGATTACAACTATTCTTCCGGATCATTTACAGAAAATATGTATTGTCCTTTCTCCTCTACATAATAGGCAGAAAAAATAGTTTTGAGATTTTTTCAAAACCCAGATAATAAAAACAAAAAGACAGAGATAAAGAATCAATGCCATGTCCATAAGAACATTTATGTGCACTTTGAAATTAGTATAGTACATTATGTGTTTTAAAAAGTATAGAAGATTTTTTTTGTTTGTTTGTTTTTTTAAGTAAATTTATTTTACAACATCATTTAGTTCAACATAATAGCCACAGACTCCCCTGTTTTCCCACTCTCGCCCCCCTCCCCCTCCCCCCACCCCACCCCCCATTCCCACCTCCTCCAGATCAAGGTCTCCCTCGAGGACCGGGATCGACCTGGTAGACTCAGTCCAGCCAGGTCCAGTCCCCCCTCCCAGACCAAGCCAAGTGTCCCTGAATAGGTCCCAGGATTCAAACAGCCAACTCATGCAACAAGCCCAGGACCCGGCACCAACACACAGCTGCCTCCCAAACAGATCAAGCCAAATGACTGTCTCACCCGTTCAGGGGGCCTGATCCAGTTGGGGGCCCCTCAGCCTTTGGTTCATAGATCCTGTGCTTCCATTCATTTGGTTATTTCTCCCTGTGCTTTATCCAACCCTGGCTTCAACAATTCTCGCTCATATAAACCCTCTTCTTTCTCACTAATTAGACTCCCAGTGCTCCACCAGGGGCCCAGCCGTGGATGTCTGCATCCAGATTCCTCAGACCTTCCTTGGATGGGATTTATGGCACAACTAACAGGGTGTCTGGCCATCCCATCACCGGAGTAGGTCAGTTCCTGCCGTCTCTCGACCATTGCCAGCAGTCTTTTGTGGGGGTATCTTTGTGGATCTCCGTGGGCCTCCCTAGCTCTCTGCTTCCTCCCCTTCTCATGTGGTCTTCATTTACCATGGTCTCCTATTCGTTGTTCTCCCTCTCTTTTCTTGATCCAGCTAGGATCTCCCACTCTCTTTCCCTCGACCGTCGCTCTTCATTGTTCCCACTCATGACCAGGCTGTTCATGTAGATCTCATCCATTTCTCCGTGTCTTTTTTGGGGTCCCGTTTTCCAGGTAGCCTCACTGGTGATGTGAGTAGCAGTGCAGTCATCCTTGTTCCACTTTTTGTGTAGAAGATTTTTTTTAGCAAAATAAAATGTAAGATAAAACAAAAACCATCACACCAAAGATGGAAAATACAAATCAACAGAAAGAAAAGAGTCCAAGAGATACACAAGAATCACATACTCACTTGTTCACCAACTTGGGAGTGCCACAAAAATAATAAACAGGAAACCATAATGTATATATGCAGAGGACCTGGTGCAGACCAGTGCAAGCCCTGTGCATGCTGCTTCAGTTTCTCTGAGTTCATATGAATATTTCTCAATTGATTTAAAAGACCTTGTTCTCTGGTGTTCTCCATCCCTTCTGGCTTTCATACTTTTTTCTGCCTCTTCTTCTGCAGGGTTGTCTGAGCTTTGAAAGGAGATATTTGACAGAGACATTCCATTTAGAGCTGTATATCTTGAGCTCTCTCTCTCTCTCTCTCTCTCTCTCTCTCTCTCTCTCTCTCTCTCTCTCTCTCTGATGTGTGGCTGTGGATCTCCGTATTTGCTACCATCTGCTGCAGGAGGAAGCTTCTCTGATGATGGTTGACTCAGACCCTGTCTATGAATACAGCAGAATATCATTAGGAATCATTTTATCTCTAATTTTTTAAGACCAGTAAAATATGGTTTTACCCTAGGTCTCTTACAGTCTATGTAAGCACCATCTAGACATCTCCATGTTCATTGAGTTGTGTGAGTGTTGTCATTAGCAGTATGGCCTTCTTGTCAGTTTGCACAGAGTAACTTAGAGTCTTGGCTACTGCCTGGGTTGTTTGGAGATTTCCCTGGGACTCTTTTGGCCAACAACTCAATTAGGTGTAGCCCAGTCCTGGCAATGGAAGCTTCATTTGGTGACAAGATAAGTTCACCTGGGACTTTATCTCCCCTCCCCCCAATTATTGGAGACTTCATTAGGTTGTTTTCATATAATTTAGGATGTTTCCACTGCAGTAGGTTTCCATAACATACCTTAAATGTCCCTTGATTCCAGACGGGTTCCCTGAATTACCTCCCACAATCCCATCTCTCTTCTCACTCCCCTTCCCAAATGATCCTCCCATTCCTGTCCCCCATCCCCAGTATACTAATCAGATCTGTTCTATTGCCTCCTCCCAGAGAACTGTTTACCACCTAGTCCCTTCCTTTATTTCTCTAATGTGTCTCTTATTTCATGGATTATAGTTTAGTTATCATTTACTTACTGGCTAATATCCACATATAAGCAGATGCATAACATATTTATCTTTATGCATCTAAGTTATGTCACTCAGAATGATTTTTTTTAGTTCCATCCATTTGGCTGCAAATTACATGACCCCATTTTTTTTAACAGCTGAGTAATACTCCACTGGGGAAATGTACCACATTTTCCTAATCTGTTCTATTATTGAGGGACTCCTAGGTTGTTTCTAATTTCTGGCTATTATGAATAGAGCAGCAATAAACAAGACTGAGAACATGTCCTTTTTCAGGATGAAGTCTCCTTTGGGCATATATCTAAAAGTAGTATAGTTGTCTCTTGAGGTAGATTGATTTCCATCTTTCTGAAGAACTGCCACATTGATTTCCACAATGGCTGAACACATTTTTACTCCCACAGTAGATGAGTGTTTCCCTTATACCCCATCCTCATCAGCATGGGCTGTTAGTTGTGTATTGATCTTAGCCATTCTAACAGGTGTAAGATGGAATCACAAAGTAGTTTTGATTTGCATTTCCCTGATGGCTAAGGATGTTAAACATTTCTTTAAGTGTTTATCAGCCATTTGAGATTCTTCTATTGAGAATTCTGTTTAGATTTGTATCCATTTTTTAATTGGATTATTTGATTTTTTTGATATCTAGTTTCTTGAGAATATATATATATATATATATATACATATATATGTGTGTGTGTGTGTGTATGTGTGTGTATACACACACATACACACACACACATATATTCTTTATATATTTAGGATATTATTCCTCCGTTGGATGTGTAGTTGTTTTAAATCTTTTCTCATTCTACAGGCTGAGTCTGTGTGAATGACAGTGGCTTTGCCTTACCAAACATTTTCAGTTTTATGAGGTCCAATTTAAAAGTACTACTTGAGAAAAATTCTTACCATGCATCCCTGGATGATCTTGAATTCTCTCATGATCCTCTTGCCTCTGTCTCCCAAAATCTTGGAATTATAGGCATGTGTACACTGAACTATAAATTTGAAGTTTTAATTTCAGTACAAAAAGAGGTACTGGGCTTCAATAAATTCTTATTGGAACAATAAAAATATATTTTTATGATTGTAAGGGGTATATCTTAAAATAATAACTTATTCCTTTATTTATTTATTTATTTATTTATTTATTTATTTATTTATTTATTTATTTATTATTCTCCTCTCACATATTACATCCTGACCTCAGTTTTCCCTCTCACCCCTCCCCTAGTCACTCGCTACCACCTCCTCTCTCCCTGAGATCCACCCTACCTCCATCTACCCTCAGAAAAGATCAGGCTTCCTATGGATATCAACCAAACATGGCATAATGTGCTACAATAATTCCAGGCACATACCACCATATCAAGGCTCAACAAGATGACCCAGAAAGAAGGAAAGGGTCCCTCAAGCAGGCAAAATGTCAGACACAGCCCCTCTCCCACTGTGAGGATTCCCACAAGAACACCAAGCTACCACAGTATATTTGTATAGGATCTAAGTCAGACCCCTATAGGCTTCCTGATCTTTGTGAGTCCCCATGAGTCCCAATCAGTTGATTCTGTGGACCATGTTCTCATGGTGTCCCTGACCCATCTGGTTCCTCTGATTCTTCCTAGCTGTCCTCCATAGGATTCCTCCAGCTAACTCTAATGTTTGGCTGTGGGACTCTGCATCTGCTCCCATCAGTTGCTGAATGAAATCTCTCTGGTCTCTTTGATGAGGATTCTGCTAGGCTCTGGTCCCAGAATACTCTGCAGGAAGGACAAACTGCAGGTTAAAGGTTTTAAGGTTGTGTTGGTGTGTCAGTCCCTCCTCCTGAAGCCTTTCCTGGTTACAGAAGATGGCCAGTTCAGGCTCCGTGTCCCCCATTACTAGGAGTCTTTGCTGTGGTTATTCTCATAGATTCCATGGAGTTTCCACTGCAATGGGCTTCTACCTCACCCTTGAAATTCCCCACAATTCCAATCATCTCTCCCAGTGTTTTCTTTTTCCAACTCCTGCTACTTGATCCCTCCTGTTCCAACACCCACCCACCCCCAGTGGAACTGCAAAATTTATTTTATTATCCCTTCCCAGAGAGGTCCTTGCAAACCTTTTAATTCCTCCTTGGTACTTAGTCTCTGTGGATCACAGTGTGATTATCTTTTACTTTACAGCTAATATCCACTTATAGGTGAATACATACCATGTTTGTCTTTCTGGATCTGGGTTACCTCACTCAGGATGATTTTTTTCAAGTTCCATCCATTTGCCTGTGAGTTTCATGATGTCATTGTTTTTTAACAGCTGGGTAATAGTCCATTGTGTAAACATTTCACATTTTTTCTATCTAGTCTTCAGTTGAGGGACAACTAGGGTGCTTCCAATTTCTGGCTGTTATGAATAAAGCTGCTACAAACATAGTTGAGCAAATGTCCTTGTGGTAGGATGGAGCATCATTTGGGTATATGCCCAGGAGTGGGATAGCTGGGTCTTGAGGTAGATCTATTCCCAATTTTCTGAAAAACTACCATATTGATTTCTAAAGTAAATGTACAAGTATCCATTCCAACCAGCAATGGAGGAGTGTTCCCCTTTCTCTACATCCTCTCCAGCATGAACTGTCAATTGTGTTTATGATCTCAGCCATTCTGACAGGTGTAAGATAGAATCTCAGAGTCATTTGGAATTTCATTCTTTGATGGCTAAAGATGTTGGACATTCTCAATACAGGAAACTCAAATGGCCAAGAAACACTTAAAGCAATGTCCAACATCCTTAGCCATCAAAGATACTTGTACATTAATCAATATGGTAGAATAAATCTGAGATAATAAGAGGTTGGAGAGCTATTTCAGAATGTTGCAAGAAGGAATTAAGACATAAAGATGTAATGGGAACAGTAAAATTAAAGAAAAGAATTACTAGAGGATGTGTCTTAAAAGTAATTACAATAACATGTAAAAGTAATAACAATAATACTTACAAGTAATAACAATAATTCTCTTTCAGTTTGCCAAGACCACATGCCCCCCCCCCCCCGCCACACACACACACACACACCAACCTTACTGCCTATCAGTCATATCTCCCAGCACTGCCGCCAGGTAGAATCCTATACAGAACTACACTTGCACAATTCATTATAATTTTAAGTCTTCTGAAGATCATCAGAGAGAATCGTCTAAGCCTATGGAAGGTCTACTTCCAGTCTCAGAAGTTGCACCTTATCCATAGTCAAGCTAAAGCCACTTCTGATACCTTATTCACACACCAACACAGAGTAGCCTCAAGACAGAACACCAAGAATGGTTTATCTGTTCCACAAACTGACAAGCGAGGTAAAGCACACAAGTATCCAACAAAGAGGAAACAGCTAACAACAACCTAACTCCAGATGCTTAAGTCTAACTGCACAAATATAAAATGAACAATCAAAATATTACATATTATGTAGAAAGTATCACCCCATTGCAATGTTCTCTGAGTAAAGCAACTTAGCTAATAATCAAGAAATGATTTAAAAATCATAATTAAAAATATAGTAAGGGAACTCAAAGTAGACATGAACAAATGCCTAAATGAGGAATGTAAAAACACAAACAGTTGAAAGCAATGATGAAAAGTAATTCAAGATATGAAAATGAAATTTAATTAAGAGATAGAATAAGAGCCAAAATGAAATAAAACTATAAGGAAAAAACTCAGGAAGGTAAAGAAAAAGATCAAAGGAAAGTCTTACCAACAGATTGGTCAAGTGGAATTGAGAACATCAGGTCTTCAAGACAAGACAGAGAAATTGGATCACCTCATTAAAGAAAATGTTAAATCATAAACAACAACAAACCAGAAACTGAACATTCAAGAAATATGGGACATTATAGAGAGACTAAACCCATGATAAATAGGTATACAAGAAAGATGGGTAACCCAGAAATTTTCAACAAAATCATAAAAGAAAATTTCTGAAATCTAAGGAGAAAGATACCTATTAAGTATAAGTATAAAGAACACAATAGACAGGAACAGAAAAGAAATTCACCTAACAAATAAAAATCAAAGCACTAAAAATGCTATTTAAAATATAATAGAGGAAGATCAAGTCACATATAAAGGCAGTCTCTTCAGAATAACAGCTAACTTTTCATTGGAAATGTTGAAGGGCCAAGAATAATGTTCTATAAGTTCTACAAAGCCACAGTGACCAGACAAAACTACTATATTAAGTAAAACTATCAATTTCAAACGAAGAAGAAAGAACAACTTTCCAATATAACAACAGATTTAAAAACAGATAAAAAATTAAGAAATTTATGTCCACATATCCAGCTCTAGAAAAAGATATTAGAAGAAATACTCCAGTCAGGAGGATCATAAAACATACCCAATAGGGAATGAGGAACATATAATCCCAGAATAGTTGACAAGAAGGGATATTAAGGAAACAACACCAAATCAACAACATAACAGGGACTGATGAACATACTCAAAAATAACTCTCATTATTAACAACTTCAATTCCCTAATAAAGACACAGACTAACAGATTAGGTGAGAAAACAAATTCATCTCTTTGCTGCCTTCTCCCTCAAAAAAAAAAATATCTAGCTCACCATCACCAACTTAGGGTAAAAGGACAGAAAAGGATATTTAAAGCAAATGGAACAAGGCAACATGCAGACCTAGCTATTCTAAATCCTGAAATAAATACACTTCAAATCAAAACTAAACAGAAAAGATAGGGAAGGAAATTTCATACTCATGAAAGGAAAGGTATAACAAGAAAATATGCACTAGACACATGGACACCCTATTTTGCTAAAAAAAATAAATAAAACAAAAATGAAACAGAAAAAAACAAAACACTATTATGTCTAAGATCACAATTTGAGCCAAACATGATGATAGTCTCTGACTTTAATACTCCACTCTAACCAACAGTTGGTAATCACACACAAAAAAGAGACATATTGAAGCTAAATGACATCATAAATCAAATGGATCTGTCTAAAATCTGTAGAAAACTCCATCCAAACTTTAAGAATACACTTTATTCTCAGCAAACCATGGAACTTTCTCCAAAATTGTCTGCATATTAGGACACAAATCAAGACTAAACAATTTTAGGAAAATTAAAATAACATCATGTACACTATCTGATCATAAATGAAGAAAGTAGATATCAACAATAGAAATGACAGAAAATATACCCATTTGTGGAAGTTAAATAAACACTACTGAATAAAAACTGGGTCAAAGGAGAAGTCAAGAAGAAAATTGAAAAATTCATAGACTTAATGAAAATGAAACTGCAGAGCACCAAAATTTGTGTCAAGCAATAGAGCAAATTCTAGGAGAAAAGTTTATAGCACTAAATGGTCATGTCAAAAGACTAGAGAGACCTCAAATTAATAACTTAATGTTGAACCTGATGGCCTTGCAAAAACAAGAGCAAACAACATCCTCCAAAAGAATAGATTGGAGGATGTATTGAGCTCAGGACTACAACTAATGAAATATAAACAAACAAAATAAAACAATAAAAAGAAGCAATGAAATGAAGAGTCGGTTCTTTGATAAGATTGACAAGATCAACAAACTTTTGGCAAGTTTACCAAGAGAAAAAGGAAAAAAATATCCAAACCAATGAGGTCATAGATGAAAAGTGAAACATTATGAATAATATGGAAGAAATCCAGAGACTCATAAAGATATACTTTAAATATCTGTATTCCACCACACTGAAAAATCAATGAGGAATGGATGGATTTCTAGATCTATATGACCTAGCAAAATTTAATCAAGAGGAAGTAAATAATTAAAATAAATCCATAATAACCAATGAAAATCCAGTAATACTATAAATAAATAAATAACACTTAAGTAAAGAAAGCACTGGACAGCCAAGTGGATACATATCCACATTCTACTAGACCATTATAGAAGAATTAGCATGATTATTATCATCATCATCATCCAATTATTCCATGAAATATAAAGGGAATTAGCCCTTTCAAGTTTTTTATTATTATGACAGTATTACCCTGATACCAAAGCCAGACAAAGATCCAACAATAAAGAGAACTATCAGCAAATCTTTTTAATGAACTTAGATTTTAAAAACTCTATAAAATACTTGTAAATCAAATTCAAGAACATATTAAAATATTATCTACCATGATCAAGTCAGCCTCGTATGAGAGATGCAGTTCAACATACTTAAATTAATAAGTGCAATCAACCACATAAATGGACTGAAGGACTAATCATGTTATTAGACACAAAGAAGGCTTTTGGCAAAATCCAACATCCTTTCATTATAAAACATCCCAGAGAACCTATGGATACAGGGAACAAAAATCACAGCAAGCTATTAGCTAATATCATCAACAAGAATGCCCATTCTCTCCTTTTCTGTTCAACATAGTACTTGAAGTCTTAACCAGATGAAAGAGAAAATGAGGAACTTAAAAGAATACAAATAGGAAAAAAAGAAATAAAATTATCCCTATTTGCAGATGATTCTATACATAAAGGATAATAAAAGCTTCACTAGAAACTACAGATGATAAATACATTCATTAAGTAGCAGAATATAAATTAGTTCACAAAGGATAGTATTCTTCTTATATACAAATGATAAACATATCAAAAAAAGATTTAGAAAAGTGATCCTATTCATAATAACACCAAAAATATCTTAAAAGAAATCTAATGGCATGAAATACTAATGTAATAAAACCTTTGACTGAAGAAAGAAATTAAAGAACATTCCCAAAGATGGAAAGATCTCTCATGTTCATGGATTGGTGAGATTCATATTCTAAAAATGGCCATCTTACCAAAAGCAATCTACAAGTTTAATACAACTCCCATCAAGCTTCTAAAGCAACTCACAGAATCTGAAAAAAAAGTCTTAAATTCCATTTGGAAACAGAAAACTCAGAATAGGGAAACAAGCCTGAATAATAAAAAAACAACTGGAGGTATCAGCATCCCTTATTTTAAGTTACTCTACAGAGCTGTAGTAATAAAAACATCATGGCACTGGAAGGCAAATCAATGAAACATAATTGAAGATACACACATAATGAGGGCAAATTATTTTAGATTAAAAAAAATCCAAAACTACAAGAAAAGATAGCACTTCAACAAATGGTCCTTGAAATTGGAGAGCTCTTCTAGAAAAATAAGACTAGATCCTGATTTCTCATTCTGAACAAAACTCGACTCCAAATAGATCAAGGATGTAAACATAATACCTGATATCCTGAATCTGAAAAGGGAGAATATACTTCACTTACAAACAGAGGAAAGGACTTTCTGGCCAGAACCCTGATGGATAGTATAGACACTAAGACCAGTAATTGATAAATAGCACAATATGAAACTAAAATATTCTGAAGAGCAAAGAAGCTGATTATTCAAGTAAAGAGACAGGACATACAGAACGGAATAAAATCCTTTGCTTACTGTATATTTTACAGGTGTTTAGTATCTAGGATATAGAAAGAAGTTAAAAAGCTAAACATTAAGAAAACAAAATGCAACTAAAAATGGGACATGATAGTATGACATACCAATTTAGGTCAAGATATACTATAAAAACAGGTGTGTGTTCGTGTGTGTGTGCGTGTGCATGTGCGTGTGCGTGTGCATGTGCGTGTTGCGTGCGTGCGTGCGTGTGTGCGTGCGTGTGTGTGTGTGTGTGTGTGTGTGTGTATGAGCACATCAGAATAGGACCAGCTAGTGAGCAGACTCAGCAGGTAAAGGCCGCCTGAGGATGCAAATATGATAACTTGAGTTTATCCACTGAACACATGTAAAAATGGAAGGAATGGACCAACTCCACAAAGTTGTCATTTGACTCCACACCTGTGTCATGACACGTGGAACACACACACACACATTATATACACACACATTAACAAAAAGTAGCTGAATAAAACCAATTGATGCAACAAAACTTTGCAAATGAAAACACATTGGATTATTTGTCCATGATCAAGAATGTTAATGAGAAATAAAGGCCATAAATGAATGAAAGAAAGAAAAGAACACCATTGCATGAACCTATTAACATTGCATGTTAATAGGAAGCCATATGCAATTTTGATCAATTACAACCTTTGTTCCCAAGGTCCAAACAAAACATACAGTTATACAATTTAAAACAAAACACAACAAACAAACAAACAAACAAAAAACCCAGGCAGAGTTATCATGTAATTCTTTCTCTGGATATCAAGCCAGGTATTATTTGAATCTCAGCTTCTCAAATGTATTTGTAATGGGATTTATTTGTAATATATCAATATCTGAAGCAGTAAGCTTCCTGAATGTGAATTAAACAGTTCTAATCCTATGAGTTTCATGAATGAATGAATTCCAGGGAAAACAACAAACAAATAAAACCGAACTTTCCTCTGCCTCAGGAAAATGAAGTGTGTGCATCTCAGTGCTTTATAATGACAAATAATCCTTAAAGACCCAGGCAGTTTCTTTATTAGAGTTAGTATTATTATTTGAACTAAAGGGCACTGATATTTGCTTCTGTAAAATACTATGCATAGGGTTTTTTGTTGTCAAAAGCTTGAGAGACTTGCTTTCCTATTTCAACTCCATGTAAACGAAAGTACTGTGAGTGTCTGGTTCTTCTGCAGGTGCATATTGTCCAGATATTGTCTTTTTACTAGTAAGTGAAAAATTCTGAATTCTAATATGAACAATTCAAAAAAGTCATTTTAGTTTTGCTGTGGTTTTCCCATCTGCTAAGTAATTTTGACAGTGGCATTTGAGTTAAAACAAACTCATCTTTCTAAGCAGAGTTGGATTTGTTAGAAAGACTACTGCAGGAGAGGTCTGCACTTGATTCAAGGGAACGTGATTCACGGACACATCAATGCAGAACAGAAGCTGAGGGGTACAGGCATTCTTTCTTGACGGAATATCATTTTCAGCAGGTTGGGTCTAAACGCCTGTGAAAATGATCCATGACACTGGTGCTTTTGTGATGGGCAGTGAGAGGGTGAGAGTAGTGTAGCTGGAGGAGAAAGAAGTAGTGAGTCCTTAATGGAAATATTTTACTTGTACAGTTACAAATCCTTCACCATCTCTTGGGCTGTGGCCCTTCTGAATACATTTTTCTCATTCTTAAAATGAAGCTAATGGCACCTATTTTAAAAACAAGTTATTATAAAAGTATAGATACCAAAAGTCTATTAATCAATTTCCACATAGCAAAGCTTCCCATCACACAATATGTATTTTGTTTCTGGACGCAGAAATGCATAGAAGCTCTGGTCTTGTTTGCTTTCTTCTCCTTCTTATAGAAATCAGAAAGATCTAGAAATACCTCCTGGAGTTAATGTCAAAAGCAAGTACTTCTGTTTTTGATCTACTCAGATACTCTCTTATAAATACATTGTGTTTAGAAATAGTGAGAAGGGAGTGAGGGTGGGGTGTGGCATTAAAATTCTTACCCTAGTGCTCTGTTTGCTTATGGTCAAGCACATCTCTGTGCTACACATTTCTCAGTCCTCTCTGTCTCCTTACATCACCTCTGCTTATGACAGTGACAAGTGCATGTTCCTCACTGCACTCGCTCTCCCAGAACCTGCTATCATCTCTTCAATCTCAGAATAAAAACCCTGTCTTTTTGGTCAGTTGAAGGAAATATTCCTGTAATTGATGCCTGTTTCTGTACCTCATTTGTGCTTCTATGCAACATAACCTATTCCCATTCATAGCCTGATGTTTACTCCAAATATATAGAGGTAACCTACCCAGTGCAGGGGACCATTACATTCTACTGGTATACAAGTTACTATGCATTTTCAGAGGCCTGGTATAACATTTTAAACTATTTATATACAAATACATCAGATTAATTTCATTGGCTTATTTATCTACTTACTTATTACATGTGCACTTATTTATTTATTTATTTTCTGAGACAGTCTTACACTGCATCTCATACTAGCTTTGAACTCAGAATCATGTTTTTGTCTCAGCATCTTCAACACTGGGATTATAAGCATTGGCATATGTTACCACACCCAGCTTAGCTTGAATTTTGAAAACATAACAAAAAAAAAAAAGGAAAGTTTTGTACTTAGTCTATAGCTGAAGTGTTCTCCAGTCCTGCCCGGGGCCTGTAGATGCTCAGACCCAAATAAACACACAGAGGCTTATATTAATTACAAACTGTATGGCCCAATGGATCAGGTTCCTTGCTAGCTAGATCTTACATCTTAAATCTATAAATTTACTTTCTATAAATCTATATTTTGCCATGTGGCTCATGGCTTCCTGGGATCTTTACATCTTACTTTTCATGGGGGCAACAGTGGCTGGCAGCATCTCCTGACTCAGCCTTTCTGTTCCCAGAATTCTCCTCTGTGCTTATCATGCCTATACTATACTTCCTGCCTGGCTACTAGCCAATCAGCATTTTATTTATCAATCAAATCAGAGTAACATATTTATAGCATACAGAGCGATGTCCTCATTAGTCTGTCTTGGTTGTAAGATGGACTAGCAGTTATCACCTAGCTCATACTCAAGAAACCTGATGCGACCATGCAACACAACAGCAGTTCCACCACCGCCCCCCACACTACGTCTCACCTAGCATGCCTGTTACCATCTCAAATCAATAGAACAAGGCAGAATTTGAAAGAGAACCCAGACTCACACCATTTTATTATAGTACATTGTTCTGTGTTATTATGGTGAAGCTCTTGCTGTACCTAACTTACAAATTAAAATATTTCCTAAGTATGTGTGGTTTGAAGAAACAACATATATTTGATACCCATCATGGTTTCAGGCATCAACCAGAAGTCTTTTAATTTATTGTTCATGGATAAAGGGGGATGACTATAAAATGGTCTTTACCTTCATTGATACTCAAATAACATAAATTAATATACTGAAATTTTTTCATTGCCAAGCAGAATAGAAAAAGCTAAAAGTTTGATCATAACAAGGGCTTTAAAAGGTATGTAGAAAATATATTCTCTACATACTGTTGATCAAAATCTTTGAGGGGGGGGCTAACAAAAAATGTTTATCAAAATTTAAAATACAGCCTTTTGTCCTGAGATTTCATTTTCCATACATATTCTAGATAAATAGTTTTACATGAGCACAAAAACTATCCACACAAATGTTAAGGAGCTTAATATATGTATATACATATATGTATGTATACACACATATATCTATATATATATACATATACATGCATACATATACACACATATGGTCTTGCTGTGACCTCAGGTGTATAGAAATAACTCTAAATACCTCCCATCTTAGCTATGCTGAAGGCTGAGGCAGGAGATACACCTGAGTTCACAGCAAGACCCTGTCTCCCAAAGTAAAACAAAATGGTTAAGTAGTTGTGGTAGAGACAAGCAAAAGTGCTGAGGATGCATGCGTAAGTGGGTGTGCCATTCTCCAATGCAGCTTTCCCCCCTTTTATTAAAAAAGATTGTTTTCTCACATAATATATCCTGATTATGGTTTCCCCTCCTCTACTCTTCCTAGTTCCTCCCTCCCTCCCTCCCCTCCTGTCTGGATATACTCCCTATCTGTCTCTCACTAGAACAGAACAGGCTTCGAAGAGACAATACAAAATATAACAAAATAAGAAAGGGTTTCAAGTATTAACAAGTAAAGCAAATTAGAAATATTTATAATCTTTTTAATTTATATAAAATTAAACACAGAAGTCAAAATTTAATTATTTCAAGTATATATAAATATGTATAATGTAGTTAGCATATCTGAATGACATAATGCAAAAACCTGGGCAAGCCAGAAAAAAAAAAAAAAACAAATATTTTACAGAGAGAAGTTAAACGGGGAATTATGAATTAGGACACATTAACAGGTTCTCTTACAAACATGAAAGAGGCTTTCTAAACATAACTAACAAAAAAGTTATAAAACTATATGATAAATTCTATAATTCTACGCTTACACCAGCAAATGATCTATTTAAGTTCATACATGACTATAACTCTTACAGACAAATATATTCTGACTCAAATCAATAAACTGTATAAATGTTTCTACTGAACCAGAGACTGTGACAGGACCTAGAGGACATTCATCGTGTGCTAGAGTAAAACAGGCAATACACAAGGAATATTGTACAGTTAGTAGAAAAGAAATCCATAGCATTGCTGGAAGTCAGGACACCAGAGAAAAATAATCTCTCAGATTCATATATTAACATGATCACTGCTAAACTTCTCTCTTTAATTAGGATTTAATTAAAAACACAAGGAAAATTCTAAATAAAATCTGTCTGGTCTGAGTAGCTGCTTCACTTAATTCAGTCAGAGAATGTTAGGTTTTATGGGAGAATAAAAGGTGGAGTACATGAAAGATCTCCAGCAGTTCAAAATCTAACCAAGGAAACACATATTAGTGACACGCAGAAAGCAATCCATGATTTATTATTTAATTGAAGACGTGAGGGCAATGAGCACAGATGTTCTATTGAAGGATCTCTGCAGATTTCTTAGCAAAAATGCATTTAAACAATAAGTCTAGGTCATAGATCTTGGGATGGCAATAAAGATGTTGTCATTATTGGAGCATAAAGGAAGGAAGATATACTCTTCTCAGAGGAGTAGGAAAAGTTTTTGGAAGGAGGTGGTGTTTGAGGATGGTGTTGATTTTCTATGGTTGGAGACAGCAGAGAAGCCTTTCCAGTCTGAGGAACCTCCTACTCAGACTAAAGAAACACATATTTCAAGACACAAGGAAGAGCCCGTAGCCAGACTAATAGTTATGGAGGGAATGAGTCAGATATTCAACTGGGAAGAGAAGCTGAGGTAATCCTGCAGGAGCCTGAGTCTAGTTCATGTGTCATGAGAAGGAAACTATAGTTCTTCACAGAGGATACTGATTTTCCCAGAGTTGAACTCTATAAATGTTTGAGTCATAGTCAGAAAGGAGTTTTCAATATGTCACCAAATGCCATATCAAAAAGATATTTCATGTACAGATGTTAGGCACATGAATGAAAAGGGAAAAGTTTAAATAAACAAGGTTTGAATAACAAAATAATCTTTAAAAGATGACCAGGACCCATAGAAGAGAAAACCTCACCTGCCAACTCGATAGAGTAAGGTCCAAGGGAAGCTGGGACAGTGTTCCCTACTCCAAGGAGAGCTGGGAGAGTGCTCCCTAGTTCCAGCACAGCAGCTTTGGGAAATCCCATGATTAAACAATGCAGTTGAAATGAGTTAGTTTTCGGGAACCAATAATATTAAAGAATCTTTTGGTATGTATAAAACTCTGAGACAGGATTATATGAGAAGGCAGTGAATGATCACATTCTTTAAGCATTTATATTTTTTCCTCTTGATGTAGGTAAGGTGTTTCTGATTCTGTCAATACCAGTCTTTGGAGGCAGTTTTTGTAGAATGTCCTTTGGCTTGTCTCTTCCTGCATCCCCTGAATTCTAATGAAGGTCTAGGAATTTCACAGCCATGCAGACATTTCTGCACTCTCTAAAGAAACATTTCCAATTCTTAACCTGAAATACTTAAGTTGATAACAACTGATTAAAAAAAAGGACAGTTTAACTATCTTGGTGCTTTTATAGTGATAAAAAATTATTCCAGATTTTTCCCCCCACAGGAAACAAACAGAAATATAACACTTTTCTAGAGAACAAACAAATCAGAAGGAAAGTTCTCATCATTTGCAATGCAAAATGTGGCCAAGGAAAGGGAAATACTTGTTCCTACTAGAAATTCAGCCTACACAATATACATTTAAATAACTACATTCTGTGGTATTCAGACCCTGAAATATCCATTTAGACAGTTTCTGGCTGAGACCTTTTGGGTTTTAAAATAGTTCTGTTTTCAGTGTCAAATATTTGGTGTCCATCAGCTGCACTAAAGAAAAAAAATGTTGGGCAACATTGTGTCTTTTGAGATACAGTAACATGACAGAAGGTGACAAATGGGAGAATGTGTCACAGTGAAGCATGATATATTACAGCACAGTGATGTGCTGATACTCAAAGAATCCATAATATGCATCTTTCTTTTTATTTGCTGCTATTGCAGAGGAGATTATTCTTATAGATTAAGGGACTACTGTCACTTCTCAGGTAACAGAGTAAATATATTTTACTACATTAATATTTCTGTTGAAGACTATCATGTGCTTTTTCTCCACTTCCTTTCTAATAATTTCAGATTAGACATAGAAGCATTATAAATAGAATTCTGTTTCCTCTTCTGTTGCCTGGCTTATCCAGAGGTCACACAACATCATAAGTCTGAATTCCAAATCATTACCATGGGAAAAAAATAATGCCATGGTAGACTTGCATATGATTGAATGAGGGTAGATTTAAATACAATGGTATTTTATGGTTTCCTCAGAATCTTTTATGGTAAAATACGACGATGAATAAAACTTTCTAATTTATGTTTAAAAATCATTTTCTCAGTTACCTTGCTATTTTGTCTTTTTTTGGGGGGGGCTTACCTTTTCGAAGAAGGGAATAGGGGGTGGGTTGGGGGTTGCAAAGCTGGGGTGGTAGGAGGAAGGAAGAGAGGGGGATCTGTGGTTGTTATATAAAATGAATACAAAGTTTCTTAATAAAGAAAAAATTCATTTTCTTATTAAATTTTTAAAGAATTTGTAATTTGATTTGTACAAGACCTCTATATGATTAATACACTCTTCTGTTAACATTTTTCTAAACATTAGCAACCAGTTTTCTTGAAAATACTTATTATGCATGATACACTGACAGATTTTTAATATGTAACTAATACTCCTTAAACTTCTGCTTCCCAGAGAGACATGCACTTTGTAGTATGTGTTTGAAGATTGAGCGGACTCAGACCTGTGATTTGGAGCATTAGTGCTCCTGATATATACTAATACCAAAATACCAAGTAGAGTAGACACATTAATGTGAAACATTAATACTACCCAGAAAAGGAAACAGTTTCATGCTAATAGTTCTGTCAGGGTGCTTTTCTTTCATTCAGTTAAAACCTCAGTGTCTCTTATTTCCTGTAATCAGGAAGGAAAAGGATTCTTTTTTCTTAATTTATATACTATCCTCACATAAGTACATTATGTGGCTTAAACTAAAAGAAAGTATATAAAAGAATGAAAAATAAGTTTATGTCATACTCAATGAATTCAATACAGAGAGTTCCTCTATTCTGCTTTCCCCACACATGTATCTGAAATTGTCCTTGCCAATTCATACACATTCTATATGACAAACTTCATTCATTTATAAAACATGATTTTATATTTTCCCAACCTAAAAATGCAACTTGCTCATTCATGAAGCACTCACTTACCCTGATGAGTAAAATACAGAAACAAAGGGTTGTAAATGTAGCCCAGTGGCAAAGTGTTTGCTTAGCATATACAGCATTGCCTTAATCATGAGCACCAAAGAATATCAGTACTTCTTTTATTCTCTCTCTTTATTTCTTTCTCCCACTCTAGCTCCCATTAAATAGGACCTTTGGACAAATAACTCATATTCAGTTAAAATACATAGTGCTCCTCTGAACCATAGAAATATAATTTTTAATTTAAAATGCTTTGATAATATAAACATTATATTGAGTCTAAAATGAAACATTTGTGTTGGATAAATAAGATTTTAAAGCATCTCAGGTTAAAGTTTCGCATTTGGAATAGAAAATACTTAGCTATAGAAAGTATTTATTTCTTTTTTGTGGTGCTGGGATTGAACTGAACAACTTGTGTGTACTAGGCAACCACTTTTCATGGAGCTGTCCTCCCCAGTACTAGGAAATACTCCTGAGTTAAAAATGTCATTCTGCTGTAATAGAAGACGTAAAAGCACTGGATCTACAGCAGGCCACATTCTGTAGGGAGGAAAGACACTTCATTTTCTATCTGCTCTCTTATAAATGTCACCTTTTTTTTTCCAGCAGAGGCCTAGAAGAAAGGGTTTTCTTTAATATAAGAGCAGAAACTACTTCAGAACTATTAAACACCTGGGATTGATAGAATTAATCAGTTGTGAAGTCTATATCACACAATAAAACCTGTAAAATCACAAGGACAAAATATACAGAGAATGAATTTTATATGAAAGGTATCTTATCTCATGGAATGTTAATGCTTCCAGTACTTATTTAAAAAGTAAAAAGAGTTATCTTTCGAGTTGTACATGTGTATGTATGTACACATCACACACACTGAATTTCTACTAAACCTTATTTATTATTTAATTCACTATATTATATATTATTATTTATTATTAAAAGAGCATTGTCTCAATTAGCTAAATGTGTGATGGAAGAAAAATCCATGGCAAGGCTTAAAAGCATTTGGTACAATCTATAAAAGCAGTTGCTGCTCTTGCAGAGGACCTGGGCTCAATTTCCATGACCCAAACAGGATGGCTAGTAACTGCCTGTGACTCCACTTCCAGGGGATCCTACATGCCTTTTTGGCTTTGTGTGAGTCTGCTTGCATTTGGTGCACATACACACATTTCAGCACATACATTCATGCACATAAATTTTAAAGTTCTTTAAAAAGGAAATCTATATGAAAAAAATATAATGAGGAATATCTTTTGTGTATCCTCAAATTTCCTTCTAAGTAACAGTTTATGGTCATAATTTCTGTCAGCCTTAGTCAGATCAACTTGTTTTTGCAATTGTCAGTGGTAAACGCAAGAATTATAAGTGGCCTAGATGCTGAGAACAAGTGATTATTAAATTTTCAACCATAATGGGACATGTTTACCACCACGTATACTACCACCTACAAGTCTCAAAGAACACCATATCAGAAACCAAAAGCAAGGTTCAGAACTAGAGGAAGGTTGAGGGCCAGCAGGCAAATAGCAAAGGTTCTTTTTTCCATTTTCTTTTATGTGGGTTGTTACCAGAAAGTATGGCCTAAATTTAGGGTGTTTCTTCCTTCTTTAAATAATGTGTTACCAAAACACATCCTCGGTGTATATTATAACTTTCAGCTTAGTATTTTATGGGACGCCAGAGTGAGTGAATGAGTAGGTCTCTGATTCGTGTGCCTACACTTGGGGCTATTTTCTTTCTGTTGGGTTGCCTTGTCCAACTTTTTTTGTCTTATTATATTTTCTTTTATTTTGTTTTGTTGTTATCTCTTAGAAGTCTGTTCTTTTCTAATGAGAGACAGAACAGGATTGGACCAAGATAAAAGAAATGGCGAGGAACCAGAAGGGGTAGAGGGAGATGGAACTGTAATCAGGATGTATTGCATGAGAAAATAATCTGTTTTCAACAAAAGATGGGGTGAGAAAAGAAAATCCCTGACAGGAGTGCCCAGCAGCTTAGGTTTTAGTTGATTCCAAATGTCTTCACATTGACAGCCAAGACTACCAAGGCAACATCAAAAACATGTCAGATTAAAATCCGGATGCCCTGGGCCAGAAGGAAACCAGGAATTCTGTCACCATGAACAGATACTAGGTAAGTATGGAGGGTGCCTAGTATCTCTGAAGAATGTTTGGATACAATTAACTAGATCCAGCATTTAACTTTGAACATTTACTTTAATATCTAGTAACACTGAAAAAAATTGTGGGTCTTTTTGTTCCCCCACACCTCCAGCCTTCACTTAAGTTCAACTTTAATAGTAGAATAAAATGCGCTTATTTAATAGTTTGGAAAAGGCAGAGAAAAGGAAGCTTTACTTAGAGGTCTTGCTGATGTTTATAATTAACATCCATGTGTTAACATGACAAGAAAGGTGCCTTCAACTGAGCAGTGAGAAAGATGTACACAGTAGTATGTCATTGTACTTCTTCTACACCAGTATTATAGCTGTAGAAAACCCAAAGATCACTTAAAATGTAGAACAATAGTTTGGAAGAAATACACTTCATTAATTAACTTTGAATTTAACTAAATTATATAATTTTATTTTAAGCCATTGTGTTATTCTTGTTCATTAACCATTATCATCATCATCATCACCATCATCATTAGTATTGTGTATGTACACAATGACACACAGCACATGGAAGTCAGAGGATAATTTTGTGGAGTTGGTTTTCCCCTACATATATATATATATATATATATATATATATATATATATATATATATATATATTCCAGAGATGGAGTTTTGATTGTCATGCTTCTGAGATAAGCATCTGTCATACCACAGTTCTGCCATCTTATTACATGATTCCACATAGAACAAAGTTATTTGACTTTCTGTGAGATTCTGTACTTTAGGGTTCTATACTTTACCTGTAAACTTCTAAAACAGAAATATTAGGAAATATATGTTTCATGGCAGGTGGGAAGTTAATTTAGACTTGGTGCATTCACATTTTATTTTACTAGGTTGGGGTTCAATTCTTTTTATTGTTTTGTCTTTTGAGACAGGAACTGAGTATTTGGCCATATCTGGCCTGAAACTCAATATGGACCAGGTCAATCTTGAACTCAGGGAAAATAGCCTTTCTTTGTATCCTGAGTATGTGAATCAAAGGCATGTGTCATTGATGCAGGCTATATGCTACAATTAAAAAAAATGTTTGATATACCAGCTTTTACATTGAAATTGTTTTCTAAAGTGGCTATACAAGTTTGCACTCATACCAATGGTGAAAATTGTTTGGAAGTTGAAAGTGTCATTAGCCTCAATCATATTACATAGACATAATATAATTCATTAGAATACATATTGCTGATTATTAAAAGTGGTTGATAATTTTTGTTTTTTGTTTTGGGAAAAGGTTTAATTCTGCAGCCCAGGTTTAGCTCATTGGGTCACTCAAACTGCCTTTAGACTCTAAATTCTTCTGCCTGGGTCTTCCAAATGGAGATCACAGGTATATATCCATGTCTTGAAAATATTACTTAAATGATTTTTATTGTTTCTGAGATATTTCTTATCATTTTTATTTCTTCCTATGTCATCTCTCTGTTCAGACCCAAAATCCAATTTTTAATTATTTCTTTTATTGTTTGAAATTATAACTACATCATTTCCCTCTTCCCTCTACTCCCATCAAACCTTCAAATAGACCACTCTTTGCTCTTTAAAATCCACAGATGATTTTTTATTGATTGTTGTAACTTACACATATGTATATTCATCTATATTTCTGAATACATAGATAAAACTTGCCTAGTCTATATACAGTTAATTGTATATTTGTTTTTAGGGCTGAGTATTTAGTATTGAATAACTAATTATTGTTTTCTTCCTTGAGGAAAACTATTTCATTTGCTTTCAGCATTTCTTGGTTGCCTATAGTTCTTTGTGTAGATTGAGACCTCCTGGGATATCCTTATCCATATTAATCTGTCTATTGTCCTTCAGACACAGGGCCCAGACATTGTTGACCTGAATTAGAATTAACATGAAAGCCTACTCTCCAAGGACTACCTTCCACGCTATCAGAAGGCATCATGTAAACATCCAAAAGAGGAAAGCAACCAACAGTTCTTCCCAGCTATGAGTTCTATGAACTACATGGACCAGCACCGTACAATAACACTATGAGTGCACTATTGGCATCATATCATACAGTAACCAACAGCTCTCTAATTGGACTCAAGTCCTACTCAACAATAGAGAAACCATGCCTAGTACTAGGAATCTAGCCCACAATCCAGGACTAGTCAAGACAAGGTACTTAGAGGAGAACACACAATCATCACTTCTTAAACTAGCATCATCTCTAACTACATTATAAATGTTTTTACCTACAGATAAGTGTAGCTCTCTCCCTGCATTAAGGAAACTTCACTTTGTCACAGATGCAAACGATTACAGAAAATCACAACCATTCAAAATGCAGAGATGTGGATAATCTTTGAAATCTGGTAGAGTTCTACTGTGAGTCTATCTGGTACTGGACTTAGTTCAGGTAGAAGATTTTATATTATGACTTCAATAAATTCTCCTTTTTTATTATGATCTATTTAGGTTGTTTATTTATTGATTTAACTTTGGTGGTTTCTATGAATTCAGAAATTCATACATTTGTTTTAGATTTTACATCTTAATGGACTGCAGCTTTTAAAGTATTTCTCTATAATATTCTAAATTTATTTGATGTTCATTGTAATGTTTCTCTGTTTCTTTCAGAATCTTTTTAATTTGGAACATCTCTTTTTATTTTTGATTAGTTGGGATGAGTGTCTGTTAATCTTGTTTATCTTCTCTAAAAAAATCATCATTTTTTGTTGATACTCTATTATTTTTTGTTAGTTTTATTTTTTTAGTTTCTGCTCTAACATTTCTTAGTTTTTTTGCCATCAATTTGGTTTGGATTTGTTTTGTTCTCATTTTTCCAAATTTTACTTGAACCATTAATTCATTTATTTTTGCTATTTCTAATTTTATATTGTAGGCAGTTAGAGCTATAAATTTCCCTCACAGGACTGCTTTTAATTTGTCCCAGAGGTTTTGTTATAATTTTATGTTTATTTAGTTCCAGAAATACTTTTTTATTTATTTCTTGCTTTCTCCTTTGACTCATTCATCATGCAATGGTAAACTATTTAATCTCTGTGTGTTTGTGTATGTACTAGAGACTTAATTGCTGTCAATTTTAAGTTTGGTTGCATTATTATCAAATAGGACATGCAAAGGTATTTTTGTTTTCCTGGATTTATTTAGGTTGTTTAGCATCTCAAGGTGTATTCTATTTCAGAGAAGCCTTCATGGGATGCTGACTGAAATCAATAATCTTTCTCATTTTTTCTGGAATATTCTGAGATATCACTTAAATCCATTTTATATCTGCTGTTATTTACTTCTGATGTGTTTCTGATTATTTTTGTCCAAATGACCTATCAAATGGAATTGAAGAAAATGGAGTACTGAAATTACCTACTTTTTATTAGTGGATTGATATTAATATGTGCCCTTAATCCCACTATTAGACATTTTTAATGAAATTTGGTACACAAAAATTTTGCATATATATTTGTCTGTGTGTGTATAGTGAATCTATAAACATATATGGCATTTATAACTTAAATTTATAGTTTATAAATTTATAAACTTAAGGTTCAAATGCCCACTTGTTTAACTGTTCCCTTGATTACAATTTAGTATCTTTTTTATTTCTTTAGATTAATTTTAATTTGAAGTTTATTTTGGCAGGCATTAAGAACAGAATATCTGCATCCTATTGAAATATTTTTTCGACCTTTTAGCTTCAAGATTATGTATGTCTAGCACTAAGAGGACTTTCTGGGTTTTATTTCTTTTTTTTTTTTTTTTTTTTTTTGCTTTTTTTTTTTTTTATTTTAAGTAAATTTATTTTACAACATCATTTAGTTCAACATAATAGCCACAGATTCCCCTGTTCTCCTACTCTCGCCCCCCCCCCTCCCCCCATCCCACCCCCCATTCCCACCTCCTCCAGATCAAGGTCTCCCCTGAGGACCGGGATCGACCTGGTAGACTCAGTCCAGCCAGGACCAGTCCCCCCTCCCAGACCGAGCCAAGTGTCCCTGCATATGTCCCAGGATTCAAACAGCCAACTCATGCAACAAGCCCAGGACCCGGCACCAACACACGGCTGCCTCCCAAACAGATCAAGCCAAATGACTGTCTCACCCGTTCAGGGGGCCTGATGCAGTTGGGGGCCCCTCAGCCTTTGGTTCATAGATCCTGTGCTTCCATTCGTTTGGCTATTTGTCCCTGTGCTTTATCCAACCCTGGCTTCAACAATTCTCGCTCATATAAACCCTCTTCTTTCTCACTAATTAGACTCCCAGTGCTCCACCAGGGGCCCAGCCATGGATGTCTGCATCCAGATTCCTCAGACCTTCCTTGGATGGGGTTTATGGCACAACTAACAGGGTGTCTGGCCATCCCATCACCGGGGTAGGTCAGTTCCTGCCGTCTCTCGTCCATTGCCAGCAGTCTTTTCTGGCGGTATCTTTGTGGATCTCCGTGGGCCTCCCTAGCTCTCTGCTTCCTCCCCTTCTCATGTGGTCTTCATTTACCATGGTCTCCTATTCGTTGTTCTCCCTCTCTTTTCTTGATCCAGCTAGGATCTCCCACTCTCTTTCCCTCGACCGTCGCTCTTCATTGTTCCCACTCATGACCAGGCTGTTCATGTAGATCTCATCCATTTCTCCATGTCTTTTTTGGGGTCCCGTTTTCCAGGTAGCCTCACTGGTGATGTGAGTAGCAGTTCAGTCATCCTTGTTCCACATCTAGTATCTTCCTATGAGTGGGTACATACCATATTTGTCTTTCTGAGTCTGGGTCACCTCACTCAGGATGATTTTTTCTAGATCCATCCATTTGTCTGCAAACCGTATGATGTCATTGTTTTTCTCTGCTGAGTAGTATTCCATTGTGTATATGTGCCACAATTTCTTTATCCATTCTTCAGTTGAAGGGCATCTAGGTTGTTTCCAGGTTTTGGCTATTACAAACAATGCTGATATGAACATAGCTGAGCAAGTGCTCTTGTGGTATGATTGAGCATTTCTTGGGTATATGCCCAAAAGTGGTATAGCTGGATCTTGGGGGAGATTGATTCCCAATTTTCTAAGAAAGCGCCATATTGATTTCCAAAGTGGTTGTACAAGCTTGCATTCCCACCAGCAGTGGAGGAGAGTTCCTCTAGCTCCACAACCTCTCCAGCATAAAGTGTCTTCAGTGTTTTTGATCTTAGCCATTCTGACAGGCGTAAGGTGGTATCTCAGAGTTGTTTTGATTTGCATTTCCCTGATGATTAGGGATGTTGAGCAGTTCCTTAAATGTCTTTCAGCCATTTGGGTTTCCTCTGTTGAGAATTCTCTGTTTAATTCTAAAGCCCATTTCTCAATTGGACTGTTGGTCGTTTTGATGTCTAATTTCTTGAGTTCCTTATATATTCTGGATATCAGTCCTCTGTCACCTGTGGGGTTGGTGAAGATCTTTTCCCATTCAGTAGGCTGTCGCTTTGCCTTGTTGACCGTATCCTTTGCTCTACAAAAGCTTCTCAGTTTCAGGAGGTCCCATTGATTGATTGTTTGTCTCAGTGTCTGCGCTACTGGTGTTATATTTAGGAAGTGATCTCCTATGCCAATGCGTTCAAGATTACTTCCTACTTTCTCTTCTAGCAGGTTTAGAGTGGCTGGATTTATGTTGAGGTCTTTGATCCACTTGGACTTAAGTTTTGTGCACGGTGACAGATATGGATCTATTTGCAGCCTTCTACACGTTGATATCCAGTTATGCCAGCACCATTTGTTGAAGATGCTTTCTTTTTTCCATTGTACACTTTTGGCTTCTTTGTCAAAAATTATATGTCCATAGGTGTGTGGGTTAATGTCAGGGTCTTCAATTCGATTCCATTGGTCCACATGTCGGTTTTTATGCCAATACCAAGCTGTTTTTATTACTGTAGCTCTATAGTAGAGCTTGAAGTTAGGGATTGTGATGCCTCCAGAAGTTGTTTTATTGTACAGGTTTCTTTTAGCTATTCTGGGTTTTTTGTTTTTCCATATGAAGTTGAGTATTATTCTTTCCAGGTCTGTGAAGAATTGTGTTGGTATTTTGATGGGGATTGCATTGAATCTGTATATTGCTTTTGGTAAGATTGCCATTTTTACTATGTTAACCCTGCCTATCCATGAGCATGGGAGATCTTTCCATTTTCTGACATCTTCTTCAATTTCTTTTTTCAGGGATTTAAAGTTCTTGTCATATAGGTCCTTCACTTGCTTGGTTAGTGTTACCCCAAGGTATTTTATGTCATTTTTGGCTATTGTAAAGGGTGATGTATCTCTAATTGCCTTCTCATCTTCTTTGTCCATTGTATATAGGAAGGCTACTGATTTTTTTGAGTTGATCTTGTATCCTGCTATGTTGCTGAAGGTGTTTATAAGCTTTATCAATTCCTGGGTGGAATCTTTGGGGTCACTCAAGTATACTATCATGTCATCTGCAAATAGGGAAAGCTTGACTTCTTCCTTTCCAATTTGTATCCCCTTAATCTCCTTATGTTGTCTTATTGCTCTGGCTAGAACTTCAAGTACTATATTGAATAAGTATGGGGAGAGTGGACAGCCTTGCCTCGTTCCTGATTTTAGTGGAATTGCTTTGAGTTTCTCTCCATTTAATTTGATGTTGGCTGTTGGTTTGCTATATATTGCCTTTATTATGTTTAGGTATGTTCCCCGTATTCCTGATCGCTCCAAGACTTTTATCATGAAGGGGTGCTGGATTTTGTCAAATGCCTTTTCTGCATCTAGTGAGATGATCATGTGGTTTTTTTCTTTGAGTTTGTTTATATGGTGTATTACGTTGATGGACTTTCGTATGTTGAACCACCCTTGCATCCCTGGGATGAAGCCTACTTGATCATGGTGGATAATTGTTCTGATGTGTTCTTGGAGTCTGTTTGCCAATATTTTATTGAGTATTTTTGCATCAATGTTCATGAGGGAGATCGGTCTGTAGTTCTCTTTCTTTGTTGTATCCTTGTTTGGTTTAGGAATCAGGGTAATTGTAGCCTCATAGAAGGAGTTTGGTAATGTTCCTTCTGTTTCTATTATGTGGAACAATTTAGAGAGTATTGGTATTAACTCTTCTTTGAAGATCTGGTAGAATTCTGCGCTGAAACCATCTGGTCCTGGGCTTTTTTTGGTTGGGAGACTTTTAATGACTGTTTCTATTTCCTTAGGGGTTATTGGGCTATTTAAATAGTTTATCTGGTCTTGATTTAACTTAGGTATGTGGTACTTATCCAGAAAAATGTCCATTTCTTTTAGGTTTTCCAGTTTTGTGGAGTAGAGGTTTTTGAAATATGACCTTATAATTCTCTGGATTTCCTCAATGTCTGTTGTTATGTCCCCCTTTTCATTTCTGATTTTGTTGATTTGGATTCTCTCTCTCTGTCTTTTGGTTAGTTTGGATAAGGGCTTGTCTATCTTGTTGATTTTCTCAAAGAACCAACTCTTTGTTTCATTAATTTTTTGTATTATTCTCTTAGTTTCTAATTTATTAATTTCCCCTCTCACTTTGATAATTTCCTGGCGTCTATTCTTCCTGGGAGACTTTGCTTCTTCTTGTTCTAGAGCTTTCAGGTGTGCTGTTAAGTCACTAGTGTGAGATTTCTCCAACTTCTTTATGTGTGCATTTAGTGCTATGAATTTCCCTCTTAGCACTGCTTTCATTGTGTCCCATAAGTTTGGGTATGTGGTGTCTTCATTTTCATTGATCTCTAGGAAGTCTTTAATTTCTTTCTTTATTTCTTCCTTAACCCATTGGTGATTTAGTTGAGCATTATTCAGTTTCCATGAGAAAGTAGGTTTTCTGTAGTTTTTGTTGTTGTTGAGATCTAACTTTAACCCATGGTGGTCTGATAGAACACAGGCGGTTATTCTAATTGTTTTGTATCTGTTGAGATATGCTTTGTGGCCAAGTATGTGGTCAATTTTAGAGAAAGTTCCATGGGGTGCTGAGAAGAATGTATATTCTTTCTTGTTAGGATGGAATGTTCTGTAGATATCAATTAGGTCCAATTGGGTCATGATATCAGTTAAGTCCTTTATTTCTCTGTTAAGTTTCGATTTGGGAGATCTGTCCAGTGGTGAAAGTGGGGTGTTGAGATCTCCCACTATTAATGTGTGGGGTTTTATATGTGGTTTAAGCTTTAGTAATGTTTCTTTTACATATGTGGGTGCCCTTGTGTTTGGGGCATAAATGTTCAGAATTGAAACTTCATCTTGGTGGATCTTTCCTGTGATGAATATGTAATGTCCTTCTTTATCTCTTTTGATTGATTTTAGTTTGAAGTCTATTTTGTTGGATATCAGTATGGCTACCCCTGCTTGTTTCTTAAGACCATTTGATTGGAAAGTCTTTTCCCAGCCTTTTATTCTTAGGTAGTGTCTGTCTTTGAATTTGAGATGTGTTTCTTGTATGCAGCAGAAAGTTGGGTTCTGCTTTCGTATCCATTCTGTAAGTCTATGTCTTTTTATAGGTGAATTAAGTCCGTTGATATTAAGGGATATTAACGACCAGTGATTGTTCATCCCTGTCATTTTTGGTGGTAGTGTGTGTGTACTTCCCTTCTTTGGGGTTTACTGTTGTGGCTTTATCTATTGCCTGTGTTTTCAAGTGTGTATCTGACTTCCTTAGGTTGGAATTTTCCTTCTAGTGCTTTCTGTAGGGCTGGGTTTGTGGATAGGTATTGTTTAAATCTGGCTTTGTCTTCGAATGTCTTGTTCCTTCCGTCTATGATGATTGAAAGTTTTGCTGGGTATATTAGTCTGGGCTGACATCCATGGTTTCTTAGTGTCTGCATTACATCTGTCCAGGTCCTTCTGGCTTTCAAAGTCTCCATTGAGAAATCGGGTGTTATTCTGATGGGTTTACCTTTATAGGTCACTTGGCCTTTTTCCTTGGCTGCTCTTAATATTCTTTCTTTATTCTGTACATTTAGTTGTTTAATTATTATGTGTCGAGGGGACTTTTTTTGGGGGTCTAGTCTGTTTGGTGTTCTATAGGCTTCTTGTATCTTCATAGGCATTTCCTTCTTTAAGTTGGGAAAGTTTTCTTCTATAATTTTGTTGAATATATTTTCTGTGCCTTTGAGTTGGTATTCTTCACCTTCTTCTATCCCTATAATTCGTAGGTTTGCTCTTTTCATGGTGTCCCAGATTTCTTGGACATTTTGGTTCATGACTTTGTTGGCTTTAGTGTTTCCTTCGACTGATGAAACTATTTCTTCTACTGTATCTTCAATGCCAGAAATCCTCTCTTCCACCTCTTGCATTCTGTTGGTTATACTTGCATCCGAAGTTCCTGATCTTTTACTCAGGGTTTCTATTTCCAGCATTCCCTCTGTTTGTGTCTTCTTTATTTTTTCAATTTCCTTTTTCAGTTCTTGGCCTGTTTCCTTTGTTTGTTTCATTGCTTTTTCATGATTTTCTTTCAGTGTTTTATTGTTTTCTTCCAGGACTTTAATGTTTTCTTCCAGGACTTTAATGTTTTCTTCCAGGAATTTATTTTTTTCTTGGAGGGCTTTATTGTTTTCTTCTAATTTGTTTGCTCTTTCCTCTAGTTGTTTATAGCGTTCTTCCAATTTCCTTGTCTTTTCCTCTACACAAGCCTCTACCTTCTTCATGAAGTTACTCATAAGGCTACTTTCTTCTGCTTCTTCCAATTTTTGGTGTTCAGGTCTAGATGTTGGAGGCGGGCTAGGTTCTGGTGATGCTGTATTGCTCTTCATTTTGCTGTATGTACTTCTGCCTTGACGTCTGCCCATCTCCTTGTGGTTCTTTCTTCGTCTTATCAGTGTACTTGTTTCAGAAAGAGCTGACAGATTCAGGAAGACTCTCTCTTTTGTCCAAAAGGGAGTTCTCTTGTCCAACTCTCTGGTCCAGAAGGGAAGTCCGGGGCGGGCTCTGGTCCAGAATGGCAATCGGGAGCAGGCTGGGAGCTGGGGGCCGGTCTCTAAGTCTCAGGAAGTGGCTCTGGACCAGAAGGGAAGTCTGGGGCAGGCTGGGAGCTGGGGGCCGGTCTCTAAGTCTCAGGAAGTGGCTGGAGTCGCGGGCAGATGGGCGTGGGGGCAGGGCGCGGAGATTGCAGGGGCTGCCGGGGGGCTTGGAAAAGGGGATCCCTCCCGATGGGGCTAGAAGGGGAGCTGTCCGGTGGCCAGAACCTGGTGCCAAGTTGGGCAGGTCTTCCCGGGGTGGCTGGTGTCCAGGGATTGGGTCCGGGTTGGATCCGGGTACTCACCTCTGGACCAGAAGGGAAGTCTGGGCTCTGGGTTTTATTTCTTAATCCAATCAGCCAACTTGTCTTTTGCTTAGAGGATTGAAAGCATTTATATTATTCACCATCATTAGCAATTATGAAAAGGCAAATTAAAGCAACTTGGAAATTTCATTTCACCCAGTCAGAACAGACAAGATCAACAAAACAAACTACCAAAAATGCTGGAAAAGACGTCGGAGAAAGGGAACCCTCGTGAAGTTATACCACTTGGACAAAAAGTACTTCCCTGGAATGCCATAGACCACCTAACAAAAATTTAGCACCTGGTAGGAAAAACCTCTTTTCTAGTTGTTCTGAAAAGTCCAATAGAATCTGGAAACAATGTATCTTTTTACCTTTGCCATTGGTTGTCTGCCAGAGGTTGAAGGTCAAGTCCTATTGCTGAAGACATCATGTTCTTGGGCCACAGTACTTGGAAGATTCAATCTAAGAGCCTCCTCCCTGTGGACATGCTTTCATAGGACCAGAATGTGCTATGTGAGATTTCAAAGGAGGAGAGCAGTCAACAGCTCTACCCATCTGTGTAGCCTGTGCATCAAAACAATGACTAACAGGGCAAGATATTTATTTATTTGTTTTTGAATTTTGAGACAGAGTTTCTCTGTAGCTTCTGAGCCTGTCCTGGAACTCTCTGTAGATCAGGCTGGCCTCAGTCTCACAGAGATCCACTTGTCTCTGCCTCCTGAGTGCTGGGATTAAAGCCATGTGGGCACCACCACTGCCCAGCTGGCAAGATATTTTTAAAGGTACAATAATGGCAGGAATCTTGGTTATAACTAAAAACTGTCCAATTGTACCTAACGCTCATTCAGCAGTTCCTTATACTGTGGAAAAAAATTAACAGCTGCAAGACTGGGAAATCTGTTGAGATAATGTCTCCTAAAAATGACAGGGAAGCTACATCCATGAAATTTCAACAATACGGCTGCCTAAATAAAACCCAGACAATGACAACGCAGTTAGACATGCTGAAGTGAATTGGAGAACAACAACAATATAAGAGGTTTCCATGCCTTGTGCTGAATTTTTGTTAGATGGCTTATGGCTCTCAAGAAGCACTTTCTGTCCAAGTGGCATAACTTCATTTCATATATATTTATTTTGATTCACAGTTTCAGAGGGTGAAGTCCATTGAGGCATGGAAGTAATGGCATATATCAGTGGTAACAGGATCTTGTGATATGACTTGCTCATATCTTAGAGCAAGAGCAACCAAAGGCAGGAACCAGTAGCAAGCCTGTCACAAGTTAAGCACCTCTACCAGCCAGGACTCCTGGCCTGAATGTTGTGCATATTCCCAGAAATGCACAGCCACCTAGAGACCACCTGTATACTGAAGCACAGGAGCTTGTGAAGGAAGTAGTACCAATTTCAATTTGGGTAGAGCCATCACATTGATTTCTCCAATATTTGCAGCATTGTGAATTCCAAAAATGTACCAAGGACCAAATTTATGCACTTTGGTCACTCCACTACTTGCTACTTTCTGGCTTATGTATGTATGTATTTGTACTAGCCATCTATCTCTATACGGTTTTGGTTTTTCTTGGGATAGACTCTCAGTCTATTTGTTCAGGTAAATTAGGTGCAACTCTGCCTGTATAAATTGATACATTTTAGAATTTCCTTGAGCTAGTTTGTGGGGGTTTGTTGTTGTTATTGTTTCAATTGTAAACAAAAAAAAAATATCCTGACTGATGTTTTCAGAGACAGTTGCTCAACTGGCTTCCCAGAATTCTAAATACCAGTGAAGGACATAGAGATCAAAATCAGAGAGAGACCAGCTTGATCAGCCTTGAAGAGTGGAGGATTCTCTAAAAACTAAGTTAAGATTCTTGCTAAGACCAGAACTGGCAGACAAGACAGGGAGGGTGGAAAAGAAGAATGGGCCAAGATTTTGTCCAGATGGATGCTCTGGGCATGGAATGAGATTGGTTCAGGAGAAAAATGTGTTACTATAGAGTAAGAGGAAATCTGGCTGGGTCCTTCCAGCTGTTTTCCCTCACCATGTCAGTGTTACTCACTGGAGAAGGTTAGGATTGCTTGGCCTGAGGGGTTTTTAAGAGAGAGAGAGAGAGAGAGAGAGAGAGAGAGAGAGAGAGAGAGAGGCAAAATAAACATTTACTCTGTAATTTAAACATGGCCATAACACACACATTAAAAATGAAAACAAATTACCAAAGCCACATGATATCAAAACACTTTATATTTTGAAAAGAATAATAAACATGGTTTCCTACATGAAAAATCTGAGAATTATTTTAGGTAAGAGTCCTAAAGTAAAATTAGATATTAAATTTTCACATGAAGAATATTTATGTTAGGAGTGGTATGGTAGTCTGAATGTAATTGGCTCCCACAATCTCTTAGGGAGTCATAGGGAGTGGCACTATTAGAAAGTGTGGCTTTGTTGGAGTGGGTATGGCCTTATTGGAGGAAGTGTGTCACTGTGGGGGCAGACTTTGAGGTTTCCTATGCTGAGGATAACACCCAGTATCTTAGTCAACTTCCTGTTGCCTGCAAACATGTACGATGCTCAGCTACTATTCCAGTACCAACTCTGCCTGCACACCACCATGCTCTCTGCCATGATGACAATGGACTAAACCTCTGAAATTATATGCAAGCTACCCCAATTAAATGTTTTAACTTTATAAGAGGTGCTGTGGTCATGATGTTTCTTCACAGCAATAAAAACCCTAACTAAGACAATAATACGATTTTATTATGTTTCATGATCCAATATAAGCTCATTAGAGAGATCAGGACACTATGTTTAACTGGCCCTATTTTTTTTTTTACATGATATGAATCAGTTTTCATGGGAAAATATATTGTAAGGAACTATGAGTACAGAATAGAAGTATTGTCTAAATAACAATGATTTAAAATTAACTATCAAGTTTTACTTTTTGTCAAGCGTCAATTTTACAACTCTCTTTTTTTTCTTGTGTGTACTCTTTTAGAAAGAATCTACCAAAACATCTGTACTTTCTTGGTTTCCTGTTATGATTTTACACATTTCTAAATCTCATACAGATAAGGAGATTCAAATAAAATTTGGTGATAAAAGAAAACATCACCTTCTGTATGTTGAGAATTCCAATGGCAACTTTCAGCTGAATGTGAATTAAAATGGCAGGTTATAAATCCCCTGAAAATAAGGTTTATAATGGAAATGCTGACAGGCATTTAACAATAGCAGCAGTCGCTGGCACCACTGTAATAAAGGGACTTAAACGAAAAAGAAATGTATGCCTCACAAAGACATGCATATTTCAGGCTGAAGCTATGTGCACACTCAATATAGGGATAGATGATAGTGTGCCTCAGCAATTATGATGCATGGGGCTGCTAACAAAGGTTCTTGATTGTTGGAGAGTTTAAGGAAAAGCCTGAATTCGGTATTCTTCCTGTTTGATCCTTGCACCACCACCTTAGGAATATACTTTCTTCCTCTTCCCTATGAGAGCAAAGAAAAGCTTAGTCAGAAATTGAGCCTCAGGACCCAGATAGGTCTTATAACACAAAGTCCTCTGAAGCCCTCGACCAAATGAATGATTGAAGTGCTGATTAGGCATTAATTACCTCACGGAATACCAACCCCATCCTTTAAGGATGCTGAATCTCTTCAGTCATGAAGTTGACCGTTCTGCTTGTTACAGTTTCCTTTCCTAAACAGGACAGTGGCCCTAAGCGACTCCTGTGAACTCCCTGCATGCTGAAAGTTTACACCCTGGTTGCATCTGAACAATATGTTAGATAAGTTGTTTTCCTTTCTTCTTAGCAGTGAGTCACATAACAATGACTTCCTCTTCATCCTCCTCACCCTTTTCTCCTTCCTTCTTCCTTTTTCTTCTTTCCTCCTCCTCATCCTCTTCATTTTTTATTTTGCTTCTGAATTTTAAAACCATATGTTTACAAAGAAATAACTGAATATTAAGTATGCCAGGTTGTGTTGTTCTGATTATGCCTATAAAATGAGTTTTAAATCTTCTAAAAAGCAGACTTATAGAACAAACTATATCTAGATCCAAACTTATCACTTATAGATTCTTATTTCTAGACATCTGTGCCCCAGGTCATCACCAAACCGATCCACTCTGTAATTTTGTTTAACAAATAACGAAGTCTTTGGTTATTTGTGGAGAGAATTTTCCCCAGGAATAGGATAAAGGCCTGCTGGTGTTAGAATCTGTGTATTCTTTCTTCATGCCCATAAATTCCACCTAAACTGTCAAGATTGACAATTCAAAAAGATAATCAAAACCACATTTTACTCTCCTTCTTGTAATTGCCACAGGCAAATTTTAAAAGATATCATAACTGGTCCCAAAGAATGGCTGGTATAAATACTTGACATAGGCTGAAATGAATACTTTGGATATGATCATAAGTCATATAACTGGTTAGTTTCTAAATTACAGGTAACTATGACTATATGTGCTTATATTTGTACATGCAGGCTTGAATTCTCAATTGCTTAACTTTTTAAATTAAATACTTCAATTTAATTGTTTTAAATAGTATATGTGTATTAATTACATTTTAAAATTATATGTGTGCATGTATGTATAAGTGCAGATATGTTAATACAAATTTTTCTTTTTTTCTCTTTTCTTTCTTTCTTTTTTTTTCTCAAGACAGTGTTTCTCTGTGTAGCTTTGTTCCTTTCCTGGGACTCACTCTGTGGCCCAGGCTGGCCTCAAACTCATAGAGATCTGCCTGGCTCTGCCTCCTGAGTGCTGGGATTAAAGGTGTGTGCCACCACCACCCGGCAATACAAATTTTAATGCACAGAATTGAAAAAAAGCAAATTCCAAATTAAAACCTGTTTATACATATTTTATTTCTCTAATAACACATGTTAATATATTAAAAATACCCCAATATTAAATATTAAATAAATACTAAAATTAGTATTTTCATTGCAGATTTTAAAAGTGTGCCAATTTGTATAAGCACTCTTTAAAATTTATAACAAACATTAAAAAGTCAATAAATTGTGCATTGTAAATAAATTCTAAAAGATTAACTGGAGTGAGTTCAACACCCAGGGATTGAGACAAAGCATTGTAGGCACTGGGAGCTGAATCCTTGGTCTTCTCCCATCAAATTATTATCAACTGCGATAGCAACCACTTCATTTGAATCTTCCAAAAATTCTGTATTCTGTTAGGATGACATTAAAGAATGAATGTAGGCTCCTAAGACTGAAAGTAGAAGAGAGACAAAGAAGAGAAAGGGTTATAACATGTATGTCTAAGAGTGGGTTAGTATTGTGAACCGTGGAATCTCACTTCTTCATTTGAACACTGAGAAATCACATGGAATGTTCTGGAATGTTGATGACTGAAGGGCTGAGCCTCTGTCTAGCCTCTGGTTCCTGTTTGACTTGCTGGGGTTTTCCCAGAAGAATTTCTTTATATTTTGGTTTAGCAAGAGCAGATAAGCTTCTTGGCCAAATAAGTTGAGAGCCTTCAGGTGATAGTAACATAAAGAGAGGATGGTCAGTTAGCATGAGGGACATGGAAGAGCGGCTGTAGAACAAATGGATGGAGTGTGGAACATGCTGTCAATAATTTCTGCTCCAACAATATTTTAAATTTTACACAAATACTAATTTTTGGCACAATGGCACAATGGGGTTGGTGAACACTATTTCATTTCTTCTTTCTTTAGCTCAGTATTCTCTATGTGAAGTGGTCTATGATATTGTGTTTGGAATGCCAGTTGGCTAAATCTTTATACAGCAATTCATATTATTAACCTCTCATTTTTCTATTTCTTTGATAAGCACATTTTGGTCATTTCTGGGCACTGGACATTTTGAATATAACTTCTGAAAATATATATCATGAATACCTATCAGGTATGCATTTTGTTGAATGCATAATGTATTGATCATAGTTTGTTCACAGGCATGTTCACCTTTAGTAGAGGTTGACAAATACTTTCCAAAATCACATATGTTTATATTCACATTAGTGAAGTATAAAATTTTATCATTCACTTGCAACCTGAGTGACTTCCTTTAGTATTCTCTACATTGCTGACATTGAGAGTCACATTCTTAATTTTTATTATTAGGCAGTAGTTTGTACAGAAAAAGTTATTTTTGAAACATACAAATAGATGTGAGATTGTCGACTGATCTTCATTTTTCTCTAATATATTTAAGTTGTTATTTAAATTTCTTTTGGTTTTCATCATTGCTATGGAAAATAAGCTGTCAATATTACTGCTTATTGCTTCTTGGAAGCTAGTCTGTCAGATTGTTTTTAGTATGCCTGTTTTTAAATAATTTTTCTTTGTTCTTAACTTCCAATAATTTTTCTATTAGAAGGCAAGTTAGTTCACATTACCATGTTTAGGTTCTTGGGGGTTTTTAAATTTGTAGTTTGGTATGTTTTATCAGTTTAGAAAATGTATTTATTTTTTAATGTGTGTGTGTGTGTGTGTGTGTGCGCGCGCGCGTGCGCGCGCACTCGCGCGTGCGCACACCATATAGATGCAAGTGCCCATGGAGGCCAGATTAGAGTACCAGATCCCCTATAGCTGGAATTCACAGTAATGAGCTGCCCAACATGGGTGCTTGATGAAGTAGGTACTCTAGAAGAGCAAGAAGTGCTATTAACAACTTAGCCCCTTAAAAATTACTTCCTAGGAAAAATTTAAGTATTCTTTATTCTTTATGTTTATCTTCTACCTTTGAGGCTAATTCTGTTTATTATGTACTATGTATCTATGTATATTATGTGTAATTAAATAATATGTACATTAGTATATTATTTATAGTTATGTATATTAAACCTTTTCAGTGGTTTTTTGCAATCTGTTTAATATTGGTTATATTAAACTTCATTCTTTTCCCCTTATCTGGTTTTCTTATCTCTATTGCAAAGTTAACCGCATTGTTCAGTCCTTCAATTGATACATGAAAAAGGCAGCTCGAGAAAGTTATTTGTGTGTTCTTTTTCACTCACTCTCCTCTATTATTTTATACTTTATGACATTTTCTCTAACAAACCAGTGTTTCCTCAATTTCATTTCTGCTTTCTTTTCCCAGATCAAAAATCGTGTTTTCATTGGTTCAATCCCTAACCGTCATATGCTATAAAAATCATGGCTTAGTTAGAAATTAGTGGTTTGGCTCACAGTCTGCAATATCCTCATTTATTTGAGCACTGCCTATTATATTAACTTTTCTGACTATACTGAGTTTATTGACTAAAATAATAATTGGTTATTTTGAAAAGGAGCTAGTGCAGAAATATTTTATCTCTGTTGTACAGAGCATTTCATACTGTGTTTTATTGTGCCTATATCATGTACCTTTTGATTACATGATATAGATCCAAACCACATGAGAGCATTTATACAAGCCATTATATATCCACTTAACTGTATTATTACTTCGTGTACAAAAGTGTACTTCTTTTTTATTTGTATTTATTTATTTTTCTATTATCAGCTTGATACAGTACAAATTCTTATCCTAATATTGAAATGTTTCACTGAGGCTTGCCCAGTGATTGAGTAAAACCAAAATTTATTATAGGTCACAATCATTCTAGGGTCCCCAGTGCTATGTAGCCTCCCTGGTTCTGTGGGTTGCAGTCTGATTATTGTTCTTTGCTTTATATCTAGTATCCACTTATGAGTGAGTACATACCATGTTTGTCCTTCTGGGTTTGGGTTACCTCACTCAGGATGATATTTTCTAGTTCTATCCATTTGCCTGCAAATTTCATGCTGTCATTGTTTTTCTCTGCTGAGTAGTACTCCATTGTGTATACGTACCACATTTTCTTAATCCATTCTTCAGTTGTCGGGCATCTAGGTTGTTTCCAAGTTCTGGCTATTAGGAATAGTGCTGCTATGAACATAGTTGAGCATGTATCTTTGTAGTATGATTGAGTATTCCTTGGGTATTTGCCCAAGAATGGTATGGCTGGGCCTTGAGGTAGATCATTCCCAATTTTTTGAGAAACAGCCATACTGATTTCCACAGTGGTTGTACAAGTTTGCACTCCCACCAACAGTGTAGGAGTGTTCCCTTTGCTCTACATCCTCTCCAACATAGACTGTCATTAGTGTTTTTGATCATAACCATTCTGACAAGTGTAAGGTGGTATCTCAGAGTCATTTTGACTTGCATTTACCTGATAACTAAGTGCATTGAGCATTTCTTTAAATGCATTCAGCCATTTGAGATTCTTCTTTTGAGAATTCTCTGTTTAGCTCTTTAGCACATTTTTCAATTGGATTGTTCAGTATTTTGATGTCTAGTTTCTTGGGTTCTTTATATATTCTGGATATCAGTCCTCTATCAGATGTGGGGTTGGTGAAGGTCTTTTCACATTCTATAGGCTGTCTTTTTGTAGGAGTCCCCCAGACAATGGGACCGGGACCTGTCCTTGGTACATGAGCTGGCTTTTTGGAACCCAGGGTCTATGCTGAGACATTTTGCTCAGCCTCAGTGTAGGGAGGAGAGGACTGGACCTGCCTCAACTGAATCTACCAGGCTGAGCTGAATCCCCAGGGGAGACCTTGCCTTGGAGGAGGTGTGAATGGGGGGGGGGAGATTTGGGGGGAAGGCTGTGGGATGGGAGGAGGGAGGACAGGGGAATCTGTGGCTGATATGTAAAATTAATTATAAAATAAAAATATATAAAAAAGAAAGAAATTGAAGAAGATATCAGAAAATGGAAGGCTCTCCCATGCTCATGGATAGGTAGGATTAACACAGTAAAAATGGCAATCTTACCAAAAGCAATCTACAGATTCAATGCAATACCCATCAAAATCCCAACATAATTCTTCACAGACTTGGAAAGAACAATACTCAACTTCATATGGAAAAACAAAAGACCCAGGATAGCTAAAAGAATCCTGTATAATAAAGCAACCTCTGGAGGCATCACCATCCCTGACCTCAAGCTCTACTATAGAGCTATAGTAATAAAAACAGCTTGTTACTGGCATAAAAACCGACCTACAGAACAATGGAATCAAAATGAAGACCCTAACAATCCACGCACATATGAACACTTGATTTTTGACAAAGAAGCCAAAACTGTACAATGGAAAAAAGAAAGTATCTTCAACAAATGGTGGTGGCATAACTGGATGCCAATATGTAAAAGATTACTAATAGATCCATATCTGTCACCATGCACAAAACTCAAGTCCAAGTTGATCAAAGACTTCAACATAAATCCAGTTACACTGAACTTGATAGAAGAGAAAGTAGGAAGCACTCTTGAAAGCATTGGCACAGGAGATCACTTCCTAAATACAATACCAGTAGCACAGACACAGAGAACAACAATTAATAAATGGGACCTCTTGAAACTGAGAAGCTTTTGTAGGGCAAAAGAAACAGTCAATAAGACAAAAGTGTACTTCTTATGATGTCTTTCTCCCCTAACAGGTGGATAAAAGTCTAAAAAGAAAAGGAAAGATTCATGCTGGCTGACACATGTGAGAGAGATTACATCATGGCTTGTAACAGAATCTTAAAAGTTCTTATTAATAAAATCAAACCCAGAGCCAAGTATTGGGATAAATGCTGGATGGTCAAAGAGACAAAACAAACCACAGCTGCCTCACCTTGCCAGTTCCTCAGCTGGTCCCTGTTTCCTCAGACTGGAAGCCTCTGAGTCCTTATCCCAATGGCTCTCAGCTGAACTGCTGCTCGAAAGCCTGAAGTTTAACCAGCTAAAAGCTTAACCAGGCCAAATGCTAAATCAGGTCAAATGCTTCTAGTTCCTGGTCCTCACGCCTTGTATATCTTTCTGCCTTCTACTATCACTCCCTGGGATTAAAGGCTCGCTTTCTGGGATTAAAGGCATGAGTCACCATGCTTGGCTGTATCCTTAAACACATGGATTTTGGCCTAGCTCTGCCTCTGAAGTGCTGTGATTAAAGGCATATGCTGCCACTGCCTATCCTCTATGTTTAATATTGTGGCTGTTCTGTCTCTGACCCCAGATAAGTTTATTAGGGTGCACAATATTTCAGGGAACACAATACCACCACAATGGTTGACACTGCACTTTGATCTGCTGTAAGGCAAGGGCACATGGCTGTTATAGAATATTATTTTAAGGTGTGTTACTTTTGTTTATGTTGCATTTGTTTAACTCTGTGAAGCTGTGTTACTTTGCCTGTCTCAAACACCTGATGGTCTAATAAAGAACTGAATGGCCAATAACAAGGCAGGAGAAAGGATAGGCAGGGCTGGCAAGCAGAGAGAATATATAGCAGGGGTAATCTGGGATGAATGAAGAAGGAGCAAGAGATGGAGAGAAGGACCCAAGGGCCAGCTACCTAGCTACATAGTAAGCCATGGAGTAAGTGTAAGATTTACAGAAGGAAGAGAAAGGAAAAAGCCCATAGGCAAAGGTATATAGAATAATTTAAGGAAAGCTGGCAAGAAACAAGCCAAGCTAAGGTTGGCATTCATGATTAAGAATAAACTTCCGTGAGTGATCTATTTGGAAACTGGGTGGTGGACCCCCCCAAAAGAGTAAATAACAAACAACACATGGCAGAAAAATGAGATGTTTGAGCTCATTCACAGAATTTAGGAAAAAGAAAGGACAAGACAGGGAGCCAGGGACCACGTATTCTACTCACAGTCATAATTTCTGTGGCTCACTTTCTTTAACTATATTGTACTTTCTAGTTTCCAAACATCCCACCAGTGTCAGACATCCCTGGATTATGATCCCATTAATAAAATAATCTATTGGTCAGGGGGAAATCTTCTAATAATTTACTTCCTCAAAGTCTTATCTCTGTACACTGCATTAAAGACCTAGTCTTAAACACATGCTCATTCTAAAACATTCCATACTCAAACTATAATAAAAGCAGGAATTTGTGAATCTACAACTATGCTATTGAATCATCTGCTAGACATTTCTTCACAACTATGATGACCATATTATTGGATTCATAGCAAGAATTTTGTTGTATGTTTGCTGATTTCAATTTAAGTGTGCTAGATACACCACAAATGAGATTGCCTTTTTGTGTTTGAACATTCTCTGATTCATAATAAGTTCTCACTAAATGCATACAGAGCTTAATTGCAGTGTAGTGTGGTCCACCTATACAGTGTATGCCAGTCGCATTTATGTGAGCACAATTATTTTGTCATTCTTCCATTCTTCTATAGAGTTTTGGCATTAACAGAAAGCAGAAGTGAGGTGCATGAGGAGTGGAGTCCGGCGAACTTCACTTTTATCCATATACACCATGATAACTCAGTATCACTGAAGAAAGCTTTCATATGTGGGCAGGGCAGCCTCGTTTTTAATTAACTGCTCCAAAATCTTGGCTTGGTTACCAAAACATAGTTTTGATAGATGAGGATGGCACCGCCTATACTTCCATGAAGAAACTGTAGTCAATTGATACTGAAAAGGAAGTCCTATGATGTATATGTGTACACTAATGGCATTTAATAAAGTGTAGAAAATACAGTACAATGTTGTACCTGATGTAATAAGCAGCAAGAAAGAACATTTAATGTATCCGTGAATTTCCATATCCAGACATGAGAAATGGCAGCAATAATACCGTATTTGTACCACTTCTTTTGGACACTCATTGATAGCAACTTACTTGACAATAGTACCTATGACACAAACAATTGTTCATTGTAAATTGTCTCATTTAATGACAAGTTATGGGTATTGTGGAAAGAGAAGTTAACAGAAGTAAACTAGTTGTTTTGAAATGCCACTTAATGAGAGTGATGAGCTGGATGTTCTTTTAAACGGAATGGCAGTGTTTAATCTGCCCACTTTTGTACTTGAAGCAGTAACTATCAGTGTTTATGAGTTTTAGCTCCTGAAATAATACACCATGACATATTAAACTTTAATGGAATAAACATAACATTGTATTTTGTTTTATGAATGAGTATACTTAATAAACAATGCATTATTTAGTTTGAATCAACTAACTGAAGGCAGTTGTGGTCTGAAAAACACAGTTTTGCAGTAATAAGAGTGGGCCATTTCATTGTTTTCTTCTTCAGATTTTAAATTGCTCAGCACATGCCTCCTCCCAGCTCTCACTATTTTAAGCAAGTCTGAACTTCTGAGACACAACACGCTTCATAATCAACCAATATAGTTATTGCAATTGGGAAAAAAACCAAAGAGAATGACAAAGCTATAAATTCATCAAGTACAAAAGTAAGCTTAAAAGTAGAGTATAATGATCTTACTTTGGAAATCATGTAAGACACAAATCTAAAATTTGTTGAATCACACTTTAGTTTTCAGTAGAAAATTGAGACATGATCTATGAATAAACATAGATTCAGACAAAATTGGCAGAGAAAGAAGATGCAAATAATGAAAGACTCTCCTTTAAAACATAATAATTTAGCAAAATAAAAATATAATTCAATAAATAACATGCATATATGCACTAATGTTACGGCAACCTCTATAAAAAGTATGTACAGTTTCCAATAGACTTTCTAGTAGGCTTCAACGTCTCCTTCTGAAGAATGTTTTCAGAGAGATGGTGTTTAACAATATAGAGTGTGAAGATTCCAACATGTGACATTGTGTTACTTTGTGTGTTTTCTTTTCTTTTTTTTTTTTTCGTTTTTCGCGACAGGGTTTCTCTGTGTAGCTTTGCGCCTTTCCTGGGACTCACTTGGTAGTCCAGGCTTGCCTCGAACTCACAGAGATCCACCTGCCTCTGCCTCCCAAGTGCTGGGATTAAAGGCGTGTGCCACCAACGCCCGGCCTAATGTGTGTTTTCATTTTAATATTATTTCAAATGGAAGTAAGGTCACAACTATTTCTAAAACTTCAATAAGCCCTAAATTAAGTTTTCTTAATGCTTTATCATTCTGTCAATTTTCCTATAGTTCTTGTTATTTTCTCCATTCTTATACTTTTTGAACTACCCAAAAGTGTTGAAGACACTGTTTCCTTAGGATTTCAAGGTATATTATGAAGAGGAAAGACATCCTACTAAAACACATACACACACGCACACACGCACGCACGCACGCACGCACACATGAATGTGTAACCTAAAACAGAACTGCACACTGAGCTATTTCATAATCAAATCCAAAGTTCATATTCAAATTCTGTAAATTGATGCAGTAATCATTTATAGCATGATTCCAGTCAAGAAATATTCAGGTGCTATGTATTACTATAGCCTTTGCATCCTTTATATTGGAAGAGTTGCCGTTCATTTTTTACCATTTTTGAGCTATGGAATTTACAGTTCAATTAATTTTTAAAAAATCCCAAGTTTGGTTTGCTTTGTATTTCTGTATGATGAGATTTAGAATTGTGTCTTTAGCAAAATGAACACAGATGTGGTGCCCTGTTAAGGGTTGTGTAACAAGAGACATAATATTGATGATGCTAGCTTCCATCAATTTATCAACCCCATTCATGAATTTTCTCCATTGTAACTTTATTATCTTCTTTTTCCTTTTTTTGTAGTCAGTACCTAATACATACAGATATATGTTGAGTGTAATTTGTGGTGAGATGCTTTTTGTCTATGGAATAATTCTGCCACTTGTCACAATCTTAGCTGCTAATTCTGTGAACTCTATTATGTTTTCTATAAATATTAAAATCTATTATAAACAATGACTTTTTTGTATTCACCTGTTTATTTCCTTATTTGACTCAGATTTAATCAATGCTTTATAATATATTATCATCATTTTTCACTGTTACTGCTTACCAAATTGTCCAAGATGAGCTCCTTTAAACAAACTCCCCTGTCCTTTAGCCATAGCCCCGATATTTTCTTCTTTGAGTTTATCAGTACTACCTTAAGATTCTCAGTCAGGAGATGGTGGCTCCCACCTTTAATTCCTGCACTCGGAGCGCAGAGGCAGGTGGATCTCTGAATTGGAGGCCAGCCTGGTCTAGAGAGTGAGCTCCATGATGGCCAAGAACATAAAGAGAAATCCTGTCTTGAAAAACTGAAAGAAAAAAAAAAGATTCTCCAGACTAAGGACTAACAAGATGACTCAACTAGTAATTGTGACAAAAACCAAGCCTGACAGCTTGAGATTAATTTCCAGAGCCTTATATTGGACCACTTCCTCAAGTTTCCCTCTGACCTCCAAGTTAAGGTACATATCTCCTCCTTCCAAGAAATTTCTGTCCCTCCAGAAACTCCCAAATAATCACACTGAAGTTTATATTAATTACAAATGTTCATCAGATAGCCCAGGCTTATTACTAACTAGCTCTTACAACTTAAATTAATCCACTTCTATTATTCTATGTATTAACACATGGCTTGTGGCTACCTGTCCTCTAGCTGTCTTGCTTCCTCTGTGCCTCCTGGTGACTCCACAACTCTACCTTTCTTCATTTCAGCATCCTAAGATTAGTTGTCCCACCTGTACTTTCTGCCTGGCTACTAGCCAATCAGCTTTTTATTAAACCAATCTGAGTGACCAATCTTCATAGTGTACAAAGGATTATTCCACAGCATACAAATATAATAGCATTTCCAAACACAACAGGGCTGATGCACATACTAACTCAGAAACTGTAACAACATACATAACAGCAGTATAAATTCAAATGGTGCAAACCCTGTACATGAAGAAGTGGGTAAAAGTCCCACCCTTAACAAAGAAGCTGTTTTAGACTGATAGCTGCTGGGAGAGGGAAAATCAGTTTTCTTCCATAGAGAGAAACTGAGATATCAACCACACCCTAAGACAGGAAGCATGATCAGGGATAGTTGGCCAACATAAATTGAAACCATGTTTTTTTGTTTCCTCGTGTGTGTGTGTGTGTGTGTGTGTGTGTGTGTGTGTGTGTGTGTGTGTTTTGTTTGCTTTGGTTTGGGTTTCTTAAGAGAAAGAAAGAATATGAAGTTGGATAGGCAGAGAGGGGAAATGTGGGAGATGTTAGGGGAAAGGAAAGAATATGACCAGTATATATTGTATAAAAAAAGTAATTTAAATAAACAAATGTTATAAACAATTTTTAAGATACCCAAGACCCATCTTGTAGATTTTCTATGAGGCCCTGGGACTCAGCATTTTCCTAAGTACTTCTAAGTAAATGCACTAATGTTTGAATTGCTAATAGTGTCAGCTATTAGTTGACAGAGCTAGGAACGTTTGAATGTTTAGTCAATGTAGATTAATAGAATATATTCTACATGTAATATAGAACATAAGTAATGTTTGTATATGTGGATGCACGTGTGTTGCATATTTTGAATATATATATGAAATAAGGTTATATTGATAACTTTTAGTACATTCAATTCCATTGGAACAGGTACACTTGTGTTCTTTCTATATTTGTGACTTGCTTGCTCAACAGAGATGACTGAACCCATTGTCTCAATAAATTTACTAAGTTTAAAGCACAAAGAGAATCCTTCCAGAATTGCTGATTGGTACCAGCAAATTCCTGACAAGAATTCAAAGTTTGTTTCAACTTATAGGTAAAACTTATTGGAGTGAAATCCAGAAACCAGGAGTAAATAATTGCATGAATTTTGAGAGCAGATATACTTATGATATCCTTTGCCCCACAAAAATGTTCAATATTTATGTTCATATGGTGTAACAGAGCATGTACTCTATTTGACTTTGTTCATCTAGTATAATATTTGTAAAATTTTTCTACTTTGTTGTATTAGGAATTGTTCTATTTTATTGCTGATTAGTATTCCTTTGCATAATTACAACTAATTTATTCATTCTCTTCTTAATGAACATGTGGGTTGTTTTCAGCATTTGGCTTTTATGAATAAAAATGTCAAAACCATTCTCTTAGAAGTCTTTTTGAAGACATATGTTTCTACTTTTATTGGAAAACACCTAAGAATGGAGTTACTGGGTCATATGGTGGATATAAATCTAACTTTGTAAGAAACTGCTACAGTCTTTCCCTGAATGGCTTGTGTCATTTGTGAACTCAGTGATAATGTGTAAGTATTCCATTGCTTCAAATCCTTGCTGACATTTGGTATTTCCATCTTAAAATTTCAGGAATTTGAGAAGCTTCACAAGAATCTATTATTATGGCTACAATATGTATTTTCCAAATTAATTATTCTTATTCGTTTTATTTTCTTATAGTTGTCATCTACTGTGTCTTAAGAAATAATGCCAACTACTATTTTGTCAAAATTGTCACTTTCAGATGCCTTAAGAACCATCATACTTTCAGTTGGGGCATTTTGGCTACTGTGTCTTTTAAGTTAATTTTTGTTTGGCGTAGGGTAGAGTTCAACCTTCATGTTTTTCCACATGGATGCTCAGTTGGTCTGCTTCATTTGTTGGCAAGATGTCCTCCAGTGCTTTTCTCTAGTGCTTTAATAGAACTTCAGTTCTACTATTTAAAACTAGGTCTGGTTCTGTGCTGTTTTGCTGATTCTATCGATGTGATTAACTACTATTAAAGAAAATTCAAGCACCTCAAATCATGGAGCTTTATAATAGATCTTGAAGGTAGAGGGTATATGTAGTGGGTAGCCATTCCAGCTTGGATCTGGAAGTTCCAACCCCCATTGAGACTCTGGCAACTGTCTCACCTACGAGGCAGGGTCTGGGAAAGGTGTATCGCAATCCAGCGGTGTTCTCTGGAGCTCTGCTCAGTCCACCTCCAACGTTCAGCGTCCCGGCACAGAGAGAGCACACAGAGAGAGCGCTGGCCCATCCAGCTCTGGGTCTCCAGGCGCCTCCCCTGGCCCCGCCTCATAGACGTGACAGTTGCCAGAGTCTAAATGGGGCTTGGAACTTCCAGATCCAAGCTGGAATGGCTACCCACTACAGGTATAAGTATCTCTCCCGCCCCAAGAAATTTTGGCTATGCCAGGTATTCATCATTTCTAAATAAAATTTGAACCAGCTTTTATATTTCTTTTTTTTTTTTAAATGTCTCCTGTTCAGGTACCCAGGATAGGTCCTGGTCCTATTGCCAGGGACCTCACAAACAGATCAAGCTACACAACTGTCACCCACATTCAGAGGGCCTAGTTCAGTCCCATGCAGTCTTGTGAGGTCCCACTAGCTCAGGTCAGCTGTCTCTGTGATTTTTCCGATCATGCTCATGACCACCACCACCCTTTTTCTCCTTCAACTGAAGTCTAGGAGCTCAGACAAGTGCTTTGCCTGGGTCTCTGCAACTTGCCTCCATTAGTCAGTGAATGGGGGTGGAATAGGGGAGGTGGGGGGGGAGAAAGAAGAAGAAGGAGGGGAAACAGTGGTTGATATGTAAAATTAAAAAAAAATTTAAAATAAAATCCCACACAACTACAAAAAAAAGCCTCCTGTACCCAATTGTCATTAGAGAGGCTTCTCCCAGCAACTGATGGAAACAGATGCAGAGATCCACAGCTAAACATTAAGTAAAGCTCCAGGAATTCTTTGGAAGAAGGGGAAGAGGATTGTAGGAGCCACATGGGTCAAAGACACCATGAGAAAACCCATGTAATCAACTAACCTGGTCTCCTAAGTGCTCACAGAGACTGGACTGAACCAACAACCAGGAGGAGTGCATGGGACTGACCTAAGCCCTCTGCTTATATGTTATAATTGTGTAGCTTGGTCTTCTTGTGGGACTCCTAACTATGGGAGCAGGACCTTTCTCTGACTCTGTTGCCTGCTTTTGGGACCCTTTCCTCCTACAGGGTTGCCTTGTTCAGTCTTAATAGAAGAGGAAGTACCTATTCTCACTGCAATTGATATACCATGGCTGGTTGATATGGGAGGCTTACCCTTTTCTGAAGAGATAGGGAGAATGAGTGAAAGGGGGAGGGACTGGGAGGAGAAACTGCAGTCAAGATGTAAAAGAGAGAGAGAGAGAGAGAGAGAGAGAGAGAGAGAGAGAGAAGCAAGCAAGCATACTGTGACTTCCTTTGTGGTTGAGTATATAGATTATTTGGAAGGAAGTGGAGAATACCCTAACAATTTTGGATATCATTATTCCCAAGCTTGATGTATTTCTTCATTGATTTATTGTTTTCATTAATTTCTCTTAAGAATGTTTTGTAGCTTTCAGCAAAATCTTTTGTTATATTTGTTATCATTTTATGTTTTAAAATACTACTTGGTACAGTATTAATTTTCCAAAATTCATTTTCTAACTGAAAATTGACTAAGGCTATTAGTCTTTTATTTTTTAATTTTTTTTTTTTAGTTTTTGAATAATGTAAGTCTCATTAAAAGTCTCATTAAAAGAAAAGTATCTCTCCACTTGGGAAAAATTGGGATAAGACTGGTAATTCCTCCTCTTTAGTCGATAGTGAGATAGTCACACCATCCAACTTGGGTTTTCTTTATTAGAACAGTTTCATTTTTATATTTTAAAATAAAATATTCTACTTTTATGTACATATGTGGGTTGTTCAGATTTTCTGATAGTGTACTAATCTTGTAGCCTGACATTCTTCTAAATATACTTAATGGTTCTAGAATTTCAATAATTTCACCATTATCAGTTGCATTACCTATAAGAAATATTGGGTATATGTTTCTAAGTTTGAGAAAATACTCTTTCAATTGCTTCAAGGATCCTAGGTTATTTCTTATTTAATCTGGTAATGTAAATTATAATAATTGATTTTCAAATGTTAAAATAACTGTATCCTTTGAAGAAATCCCATTTGCTCAGTATATATTATGCTTTTTATATATTTCTGGCTTCATTTTGCTAACATTTTGTTAGAAATTTTTGCATGTTTATTCATGAAGGATATTAGTCTTTCATGTTTGATTTTTTTTTAGTTTTGGAATAATGTAAGCCTCATATAATAAGCTTAAAAGTGTCTCTCCATTTGGGAAAATTGGAATAAGATTGATAATTCTTACTCTCCAATAGAATGTGGAGTAGTCAGAAACACCATCGAGGACCTGAGTTTTCTTTATTAAAGAGATTTATTTTTATATTTTCAAGTGACAAATTCTACTTTTATGTACATAAGTGGGGTGGGTGTTCAGATTTTTCTGTTTCATCTTGAGCTAGCTTTTAGAAATTCTGTTTTCTTGATGCTTCATCTTTTTCATCTATGTTATCAAATATATATACTAAAACTATTATTTCTTTATTCTTTAATGGTAAATGTGTCATGTGTTTCCTCTTCCTCATATTGTAGTGGTAATATGGGATTTCCTTATATTTTCTTTATTGGTCTTTCTAATGTTTATCACCTTTATGGTTTACATTTATTTATTTAGTTAGTTAGTTGTTTAGTATGTGTGATTACATGTATTCATATGTGTGGGTGGGAGCTAGCATGCCTCGATACAATTATGGAGGTTAGAGGAAAACTTACAATAATGTGTTTTTGCCTTATATTATGTGAGTTGCAGGAATGAAAAGTCAGTTCATCAGACTTTGCAGCAGGCATGATTTCTGGAGCAATCTTGCCAGCACACTTTAATGCTATGCATGTATATAGTATATTTTGATCAGACTGACCCCACCCTCTTCCTCCTAACTCTTCCCAAAACCACTTCTTCCACTTTGCATTCTCTTTTTCCCTGAGTCAAATTTATTCTGCCCATGTATTCATGGGTATAAAGTTATCCTATTAGGGTCTTTTCCCTTAAAGAAAACCAATTTTCCCCCTCTCTCCCAGAAGCCATTAACTATCCTCAGGTGTGGAGAGTAGCACACGAGCTCCTCCCCACATCATGCTAGTAGGCTGATTGGCTTAATTTTGTCCTGGTCTTGTGCAGACAACCACAGCTGCTGTGAGTTTGAGTTCAGCAATCCTGTCATTGCCAAAAATCAGTGTTTCACTGTTCATTCTGTGTTCCTCTTTGACCTTTGGCTCTCAGGATTTTCCCATCTCCTTCTCTGCAATGATCTCTGAGGGTGAGAAGTTGATAAAGTTATGCTATTTGTTGGTAAGCACATGGCCGACACATTCTTCCTCTACATTGTCCCATTGTGGGTTTATGTATTAATCACACTCTACCTTACAAACTCTCATATGAGCTTCAAGAGCTTAACTAATCTCTGTATATAGAGAAATGAATTTATAGGGCAGTTTGATACCGTCCATTAAGGAACATAATAGTAGTGAGTTCATCCCTAGAACCCAAAAGCTCCCTAACTCTGAACTATGGCTATATTTATAGGCTGCCATATGAGTTCCATCCTATGGAGCAAGCCTTAAATTAAATCAAATTATATTAAATCCATAACAGTTATGCTACTATTGTACCCATTAGCATATCTTGGCACTGTGGTTATCATTGTAGTTCACAGGTTTCATAGCTGGGTAAGACTTGATGATATTTTTGCCTTAGCAGCCTAAATAGCACTTTCTGGCACTAGAAAAGTTAGGCAGCAGGGGATAATTCTCCCACCCAGTACCAACATGATTTCAACATGGCTTGTGACCAAAGTAGGTGGTGCCTTATCAATAGAGCTTTATATAATCTACACAAACGATGTTGAAGTAGGGTGCATCAACTGTGCAAAAAGACTACACCCCCTGTCTTTATTTTAATAGGTTTAGTTTAAAACATCCCCATTTCTTTAAATTAAGTGAGTTTTTAAACCTTTTTTCACAGAATATAATTTGGTTGCACTCACATTCTCTTCATTCCTATTCTTTAGTATTTCTTTTTGTATGTACATATAATTTGCTCTCTTCTCAAATATTACTACAAAAGCTTAAGTCAGTTAGTTATCACTTCTTATATAAATACGTAAATCTATAAATTGACTTCTCAGCACTGACTTAGGCCCTTTATCAAATCGACTATATTTCATTTTCAATCATGTTGAAACTATATTCTAATTTCTCTTGTAATTTCTTCTTGCTCCATTGATCATTTAGAAATGGATTCTTATATACCCACATATTTGGATATTCTCAGGTATTTTTGTTACTTGTTTCTAATTTAATATTGTTAAGCACAGACCTTATGCTCTGCCTGAGCTGAGTGTATGCCTAGGTAGAGGGTTGGTGAACACTTAAAACTAATTTAGATTCCATAGCTAATACTTGTTCTGCTAAGTCCACTTGAAGCAACAAGTTGATATCTTTTATATATCCTTTAAATACATGACTGAAGATGATTTGGATTACATTCAATGCTTAGTGTCTAGGTATGGAAAACTTGTGGTATCATATATCAATGCTCAAAATTTTTCAGATTTTGGAATTTTTCAGGTTTCAGTTTTCAAATACAGGATACTCAAACTACGGAACTGTTCAAGTTGAGTGTTTTACATTTTTGGTCCACTTTTTCATTCAGTCTCAATCCAGATCATGGTCCTCCCATATCTCCCTCTCTTCTTTCCAATTTCATGACTTATTTTTGTTTGTTCATTTGCTTTGGAGAGTCTCAGGGTAGAGCTCTGGCCTGAAACTCCTTGAGAAGGGAAGCCAGGGTGGCCACACTCACAGAGACATGCCTGCCTGTGTCCCCAAGTGCCTAGAGTAAGTCTGGCTTTGAGGTCTCTTTGAGTGCAGCTTTAGCTCAGTGTGACAGACAGTCAACTTCCTGTTGCCTGCATGATGCAGGACTCTCAGCTACCCTTGCAGCACTACATCTGCCTGCATCCTGCTATGCTCCCTGCTGTGATGATAATGGACTGAACCTCTGAAATTGTAAGCCACTACTTCAATTAAAGGTTTCCCCTTATAAGAGTTGCCGTGTTCATGGTGTCTCTTCACAGCAATAGAACCCCTAGCTAAGAGAGGGCTGGAAGTACTTTTCTAAAAGAGGCCTCTCTAGGTTGTCAGTTAAGGCTTCCTATATCTCTTTATCAATATTTCTTCCATAGATATTTGGAAGTCACTGGGAAGTCTCTAACATAAATTCATCTCTCATGGCTCCAGAATATTTTCTGCAGTAGACAGACAGACCTTGTAAAGGATCACTGTACTTTCATCGCACTGTGATGGACATGTGATAGACTCCTTGCATAGATATATGTAACTCCAGTCATACTTGGTGCAATACTCTCTTATACCCAGTACTGCAAATGCCAGCAATACAAATGTCACAATACTCTCTATCTCATTGAATGGTGGCACAAACCATGTGGTGGTGACCAGCCAATTTCTGATTTGACCCAAGGCCCACTCCATAAGATGGAACCCATACCTGACACTGCTAAGGTGATCAAGAACCTGAGAATAAACAGCCAAGAGACCTAGGGTAAAACCTAAAATTACTGATCACAAAAAATGTAGTGATAAAATGATTCCTAGTGACATTCTGCTATACTCATAGATTGTTCACCATCATCAGAGAAACTGATGCAGCAGATGGGAGCAAATACAGATATCCTCCTCTTGACATTATACAGAGATTGTGAGACTTTGGAACACAGTCCTAAATATTGTCTCCATTAAATCCTTCCTCTTGGGGATCATCAAATCCTTCGGGAAAAGAGATAGACAGAATGTAAGAGCCAGAGGTGATGGAGGACACCAAGAAAACAAGACCCTCTAAATCAACATGAGCAAAGCTCATATGAACTCACAGTGACTGAAGCAGCATGCGCAGAGCCTGCTTAGTCTGCACCAGCTCTACTAGTACATATGATGGTTTCTAATTTAGTGTTTTCATAAAATTTTCAAGTGTGTAAATAAGTTGTTTCCTGATTTGTGTGGCTTCTCTTGGGCTCTTTTCCTTCTCTTGGTTTGCTTTTGTACAACTTCAATGTGATAGCTACTACTTTAGCTTATGCTTTATTTTGCTACTTTTGTTATTATATCTTAGAAACCTGTTCTTTTTTAAAGAGAGTGGATCTGGATGATAGGTGATGTGGCGAGGAACTGGGAGGAGTAGAGGGAGGGGAAATTGTAATGAGGTTATATTATTTGAGAAAAGAATCCATTTTCATTGAAAGAAAAAATAAAATATTATTGCTATTTTTTACTTAAATAAATGATAATACAAATGGAATCAAAGTGAAAGTGAGCTTTGAAATTAAATACTGTAGTTAAAGAGTTATAGTATTTAACTTCGGAGAATGTTATATTTGGGTCCTTGTTTGGATTTGCTCTTCCACATGTAATAGATTCTGAGAGTTTGTCTTTCTTGAAGTTTAGGTGTTGAGCATATATTTGACAACGTGGTACCCTCCAAATTTGTTTTGAAAATCTATACATTTTACTGGTTTGCTCTTTCATTTTGTTTAGATTCACATATGTGAGATCATGTGATATTCTTCTTTCTCTGTTTGACTCCTTTCATTCAGTATACTGTCCTCCACTTTCACCTGTTACAGAAGACTGCAAAATCTTTCTTTGTAAACCACTCTTCTAATTTGATTTCATCCAGTGGTAGCCTTAACTGGCCATCTCCTGTGACTAGATTGGTACCTGGCCCAATTGTCATCAGAGAGGCTTCATCCAGCGATTGATGGAGGCAGATGCAGAGACCCACAGCCAAATACTGAGCGAACGAGACTCCTGCAGAGAAGGAGAAAGGAGTGCAGGAGCCAGAAGAAGGACACCACAAGTTAACTCACAGAAGCAACTAACCTTAGATCATAGGGGCTCACAGAGCCTGAACTGATAATCAAGAAATCTGCATGGGACTGACCTAGGCACTCTGCATATATGTTACTGTTGTGTAGCTTGGTGTTCTTGTGAGACTCTTATCAGCGGAACAGGGGATGTCTCCGACTATTTTATTGGCTTCTGGGACCCTACTTTTTATACTAGGTCACTTTGCCTAGCCTTAATACATGAAGAGGTGCTTAGTCTTACTGCAATTTGATGTGCCATGTTTTAATGATACTCATAGGATACCTCACCTTTCCTGGATGGAGACATAAGAGGAGTGGATTGTGAGGTGAGAGGGGAAGAATAGGGGAGAGAGACTGGGATAGGATGATAGGGGCAGGAAGGCTGCAGCCGGGATGTAAAATAAATGAATGAATAATAAATAAGAAGAAGAAAGTAAAACTTCAGAAGTCAAAAAAAAAAAAAAAAATGAGGCCATGGTGGGGGTGGGGAGAACTCTCTTCTGCTTGCATCTGTACCACAGTTTCTTAATCGTCAAGGGTTCCAGGTTGTTTGGTGTCTTGCCTGTTGTGAATATTGCTGCAATGAATCTGCCAATTCAGGTATCTTTACAAAGGGGTGATTTGATTGCCTTTGAGGATCAGAATAGAAGTTAGTTTATTTATAACATAGGTCTATTTTAAGTTTTTTTCGTTAACACATGCCATGTTCTTCCATAATTGCTGCATGTGTGCTCATTACTATCAATGATGCATCAAGTCTCCTTTTAAATTACTTTAAATTTTTCTTAAATAACAAAATAGGCTGATAGATTAAAGTAGATAAGATAGTATGATAAATATTTCATATTATTCTAGAGGTATACATCATTTTTACTGTAGTGCTTAGTTTGTTTTTATTTAGTTAGGAATAAGTACCAAGTGACTATCAAATTGTGCCATGTATTTTTAATTTCCATCACTATCATTGTGTTGTGTTAAATGGCAAAATATTTGAATGATATATTTTGGAAATTAAGTACTAGTGGAATATTTTTCCTGTCTAGTGTTATGAATATTGGACTATATTTAATTTATTATTTTGAAATTTTAAATAGAATACTGTGTGTGACTTTTAAAATTTAAGGCACCAACAAGATTTTCTTCCATGTTCACTACAATAGTCATGATAAACAACCAACAATAAAATGTAGTGAAAAAAACTCAGTACATTAGCCTAGAGATTTATTATTATTATTATTATTATTTTATTTTTATCTTATTTTTGAGACAGGGTTTCTTTGTATAGTTTTGGTGCCTGTCCTGGAACTCACTCTGTAGACCAGGCTGGCTTCAAACACACAGAGATCCGCCCGCCTCTGCCTCCTGAGTACTGGATTAAAGGCTTGAGCCACCACCACCCAGCTGTTCTAGAGATTTTTAATTTTGAAACTTTTCCATTTTTACAAAATCTCTATTTAATATGTTAACATTTATACTTTAAACAAATATACCAATTGTAGCAAATTTCACTTTTTGTTTATTTTCAACTTATTATTTTTCTTATAACAAATTTTTAAGTTTTATATGATCTAAAACCTTTATACAACATTCATTATAAAGCAAGTTACTAATTTACCAATTTAATGCTTTGTAAAATTTGTAAATTTTGGAGTACTTTTTTGCCTTTAAAATTTATGTTTGGTTTGCGATGTTTTCTAGAATTCAAAGGTTACAATTATCTGTTTCCTTAATTTTACCTGATAAAACATTCCAAGTGATTTCCTTTAGTCCTACAGAAAGTATTTCACACATTTTGACAAGCTGTATTTCTATTTCTGCTGTGGAGCTTCATATCATGTTTTTAATTCTAAGGATTTCATAATAGATAATTTTAAAATGTCGTAAGTATTTTGTATAAGTTTTCAGATGTGTTCTTTGAGTCAGAGATTATGATCTTTATTCTGCAGAATTTGCAGTTCTATGCGAAGTAAAATCAATGTTGTTTGTATTCTGCTGTTTGTGCAAGATATATATTGTGTTGAAGTGATATTAAATTTATATCATTCAGATCATGCAGTTTTTTTGCTTTCTAAGTTTAAACTCTGAATATTGTAAAGTCTTTTTTAAAATAGCACAAAATTGTTTTGTACAGATATAATTACATTAGTATGTAAAATAAAATGTTAATAAATTAAGCATAAACTTTCATATTTCAGAGCATAGAACACAGAATTACTGATTGTTTTTAAACAGACATTGTATTTTGTTTTCTTAATTTAACAGTTATAGGCTACTGATACTATGAATAGTGCTTCTCTTTTTAAGTTTATGTAAAGTTTTAAACTCTTATTTCAACCTAAATTTTAAAGTTTAAGATAATTTTTCCTTTAAGATAAAAAAGATATGAGTTTATTTCTTTTTTCCTTATTTTGAAAATCATAGTAATCAACAACAACTTAGTGTTTTATATTGTTGTTAGGGAATATTTAGATCTAAGATTGTACTATTTTTCATGTTTTAAAATACCCTTCCTCATCATTTTTTTTCACAATGTTTTCTACATACGTAAATTATCTAACTGCTTCTAATATGCTTTATATTTGGCTGTTACAGTTTTTACAGTCAACAATCTATTAAATTTGCTACTCTCACTTCAAATGCAGAAAATCTAGTAAAGTGAGACATACACATTTGTGCTTAAAATAATGAAAACAAAAGTTTTGTGTTGAAATGATACAAAGAGTACCCTGCACCCATCGAAGAAGCTGATGAAACTTGATGAGGTTAAGTATGGCCAGTATCCTTTGCTGAACATACTCTACTACTTGAGTGTTTTCCTGTCCACTTGTGATTTCAACAGTTATAGTCACTCTTTGCAAAAGCAACAGGCATTCCCTTCCTAATTCTCAGCACCTGCCAGTGTGGCAAAGGGGATGAAAGCAAAAGGTTATCAATCAACTGGCCTAAAAATATAAAGATTATCCCAGATTATGTCTGTGGACTCAATATTATTACAAAGGTCCCTAAAAATGGAATTATGGAGCAGAGGGAAACTATAGCTGATGGTAGAAAAGGACTCAGCCCAATGTTCCTATTTTAAGCAGGAGAAAGACAGCCATGCTAGACAGGACAGAGATGCAGAATGCCAACATGGTGACTTTACCCCAGTAAGACCCATCTCAGACTCGATCTACAGAATGGAAAGCCTGCCTAAAGCTGCTGAATTTTGGTAAATGCTTACAACAGCGATAAAAACTGACAAATGATTGCACTGGAAAAAAACACAAATACAGATGAAATACTGCAAAAAATTAGACAAACTCCAAGGATAAGTGATCCATAAAGACAATACAGGAAAGTAATTTATAAATATAAATATAAATATAAATATAAAGGAATCAGGAAGAACTTACATATATAGATATTTCATGCATAGAATGAAAAGTAAGAAAATCTCATTCTCAAGAGATCACTATAAAAGCTACAGGTTTTTAAAAATGAATGACCATCATCAATAAGGATTTTTGAAATGAAAATTATGAGTGAAATAAAATTGAATAATAATTATACAATGACTATTCAAAACAGATTAAAAGTGAACACATTTAATCCTAGCATAAGGACACAGAGACATTAGGATTTCAATGAGTTTAAGGCCAGCATAGTCTACATAGCAAGTTCTAAGAGAGCCAATGCTACACAGAGATATTCTATCTTATAAATAAAAAGCAAATGATCAAAATATAAAAAGGAAATTAATGAAACAGCTAAATCACATTAATGTATAAATACTTTAAAATCATGGAATAAACAGATAAATGAAAAAGCTAAAGCATTATCCCAAATTAGTGTAAATGCATTAAAAACATGGAACAGAGCTTAGGAACAATTTCCTATCAATCAGTAGTTTCTTGAAGAGAATATAAAAGAAGGTAGTAAATGGAATTTTTATATTTTCAAGTGTAAGATGTGTACAGAGTATTTTCTGAAAGAAGTACAAAAGGCATGTTTTTAAGTTTATATTTCTATGAAAGAATGGTTGGATGCAGAAAGGAAAAATGAATGATTAAAATAACTTAAGTAAAATGAACATTAAAAGGTAATAAAAGTAAATTTAAAAAAGAATGAGAAGAAGATGATGAAGATGTGATGATGAATAAACAGCCATGAATGTGGAGGTCAGAGGACAACTTGTGGGAGTCAGTTCTCTCTTTGCACTAGAGGGGTCAGAGGGATTGAACTCATGACTCATGGATGGATACTGTAGGCTTGGTGGCAAGCACTTTTACATCTTGTGCTAAACCATCTTGCTGCCTTAATAAATATTACAAAAACATTGAACATATTATTATGGTTAAATAAAAGTTGTCAAGGAAAATTGCAGTCATAGGAAAAAAAGGTGAAGAATTTGGAATTGAGGGAAAGAAGAAAGAGAAGGAATGGAATGGTAGACTATTGGTCACCCTAGGAAAATATGTTTAAGTGCATGTGGTAGAAAATAAGCACAGGGCAAGGATAGAAATTAAATGTAGAAATACCAACATTAGAACCAAATAAAACTCACTGAATCTAGTAGACTATATCAAAATATAAGTAACATATAACAAACTTTTGAAAAGTGTAATGTTGGTAGCCAGCTGGCTCAGCAGGTAAAGTAATTGCTGCCAAGCATGGAGACCTATTATATCTCTTCCAGAACAACATGGTGGAAGGAAAGGACAGCCTCTCACTAGTGATCCTGTGTACTGCCTTCTGTGACACATGAGCCTTCAACACACACACACACACACACACACACACACACACACACACACAGAGTTTTTAACAATAATATATATATTATTTGATACATATTTATATATTATATAATATATATCAAATGAATGACATATATATATATATATGCACTTCATGATTACAATGACTCTGGTGAAAGGCAGCTTAATGATCCCAAGACAAATATTATACTATTAGGTCAAATAAAATGAATCAAATGTTGCAGTTGGTTTCTTTTGGTTTTATTTTGTATTTCTGTGGAAGACTGCTGGTACATAAAATAAAAAACATGATGAAAATTGAAAAAAATGCATACTTTCTTCTAACTATACATCCAGATAGAGCATGGGTAAAAAAGAAAACTGTTAGAATAATAACAACCAAGTAGATCAGTAACATAAATTAGCATTAGTAAATTCCACAATAAAAACAGAATGAATAATAAAATATCAAAAAAGAACAGAAAAGAAAATGTCTTAAATTGTCAACACATAAGTATTCTAAAAATGAGGGTTGGTATTTGAAGCAGCATTCATTCTGTGGGTCAGGCTGGCTTGGATCTCACTGTGTAGACCAGACTATGAACTCAAATAGTCAGTTAGCAACATTCTGCTATCACTCAGATTCCTTTTACCTTAACTTCCCAAGTGCTAGAATCATAGGTGAAAACCATCATATCAATTAATATTTTTAATTAAATTTGACTGACTAAAACTTTTGACATGTTTGCTGAAGACAAATGGGTCATAAAATTGCAAGTACACACTCACGTATTTTATAGCACCGAGTGATATCAGAATGCTGCTATCAAAGCGATTAATAATGTCTTTGTCTTTTATACCGGATGACTTCTGTGATGGTAGCATCATGCTGACAAGACATGAAAGTAATGATTAACAATGATGATACTGCTAATTAATTGCTGTATTGAAGCATAATAATAATAAAACTATCAGCTCTTTAATAACACAGTTTGTCCTTAAAGCATTTAAAGCAAATATCATAGCTAGAAAAATTTACATTGATGTATGATGTAACAATGGAAATAAAACCTGACAAATATTGTTCCAAGTGGAAACAAAAATGTGTTAAATTTGGGAGGCAGGAAGGATCTGGGAAGAGTTAGGGGAAAGGAAACCATTACTTCCTTTTTCAACCAGACCAGACTCAACCAGTCCAGCCCGTACTGGACCAAACTGGACTGATCCCAACCATTCAGACTGGACCTGCACAGTGCCTATTGCACAAACATGAGGACCTGAGTTCAGACCACAAGACCCCAAATAAAAATCCAGATGCATGCCTATAATATCAGTGCTAGGGAGACAGAATAATGTGGATCCCCAAGTCTCTCTGTCCTGTCAATCTATACTTCGAGGTAAGCTCCAGGTTAATGAGAGACCCTGTCTCAAAAATACAGTATAAGTAACTAAGGGAGAAACACAAGACCAACCTCTGACTTCTAATGATTTATTTACACACATGTGCATCTAAATGCACACAGCATGTGCTCCCACACCCACACATATACACACATTTCATATACACACATGCACACATGTACCATACATGGTCAAACACACACATATGAACACACACAAGCATGTGATCCCTAAGAACATACTATTGCTATAAGCTGCCCTCATGCACTTGCTATAAAGTACAAATTGATTTTATACTAACAAATGTAAAGTGTAATTCCAATTAAATAACTGTAATGAAAGGGAATGTTAAAATCAAATTTGATTTTCAATTTTACACGGAAAGAGAATTGACATTATATGAATATCCCTGGCTCTTTCAATATATTCATTTAGAGATGAATTGTGACAACCCAGAGAGGCTATCTAGGGAGAACTTACTCAAGGTCAGAAAATCTGAGCTTGCTTTACTCAACAGGGCTGCATAATAGGATGATTTGGCCAGGGGCATGTATCCCAGGTGTTTGGAAGGGTCTACACTTGGTTGTATGGTGTGCCTTGATCTTGCAAGGAGATCTTTTGCCTCTCTTGGCATAATATAAAAGCCCTTTTGAATAAACCTCTGGGAAGCTGGGTGTTGACCCAGGGCCTTCCCAAAGCTATCTTGTGTCTCTGTCTTTCTTATCTGTTTCTATCTTTCTGTCTAATATTTCCTCATTCTTCTCTCCTGTACTCAAGAACCCTTCATAGGAGGGAACAGGTCAGAGCTGAAATCACACAGACTCCCAAATTGAACAACATAAAAGCATTTGAGGTGAGATACAAGTAAGCTAGAGGATGTCAGAAAATAATCTTGGTAATGTTAGACACAATGATCTTTCTTTATAACTGAGTCATTTTAAGGAGAATCATATCTCTAAACAGAGAACCTAGAACCATCACACTGATATTTTGTAATAAAATATATTTTGGTAATTCAACAGGATATCATCTCTACTTATGAATGTCTATGAGCAATTTGCTCTGCCAAGCAAACTTCAAATGTGTAGCCTATTTGTTTAGTTCATACTAAGTTTATAGCAACTAGTTCTAATCACCTGGTATAGCCCAAATCAAATTGAGAAATGTGTTCTGTGTCAAATTTCCTTTAAAATACATGGTGCTCACTTGAGGATTGTTGGCCAAAGATTCCTACCTGAACTAACCTTTTCTCCTAACTATCCTTCTCTGGGTGAGATGTCTGCTTTCCATTTTTGCCATTAAAAAAATAATTACTTATGTTCTATTAACAGTGTGATACTTCCTTTGAACATAAACTCTTCCAAACCTCTCTTTATAGTGTTTCTCAAAGTGGTATTTTTTAAAAACTTCTGAAAAATGAATAGAAATTAAAACTTAAAAAAAGAAAAGAAAATGAGTCCTTTCTAGAAATATCAAAATCACTCCACATGGTGCATTCCTATGGACAGAAGTTAACTTCCCACCGTATTTATTTTATATGCCATGTATAAAAAACACATGTGCCGGGCAGTGGTGGCGCATACCTTTAATCCCAGCACTCGGGAGGCAGAGGCAGGTGGATCTCTGTGAGTTCAAGGCCAGCCTGGTCTCCAAAGCAAGTTCCAGGAAAGGCACAAAGCCACACAGAGAAACCCTGTCTCAAAAAAAAAAAAAAAAACAAAAAAAAAAAAACAAAAAACAAAAACAAACAAACAAAAAACTGACTGATAATATATAATCCTTAGAAAGATATACTAATGAAACTAAGAAAAATATTTACACATAGACCAAGGAGTTTAGGGAAGAAGTTACCACACCATTGCATTATGAAGCTTTTGCATTATGAAGCTGAAGAATGGCCCAAGGTTATTAGAAAACCATCCTTAGTTTATCCAGTTAGATACAGGAATGACCACCAGGTAGGGCCATTACAAGTTAAGATCGACAGTGCTCCAGCGTATTTCTCTAGTAATGAAAGTTTGTTTTGCATATTACAGCATAGGGCACATTACAAGTATACCACATGATACTAGATGGGAGGGAAGGGATGGCCAGATTCCAACCCACAACTCCAGAGAGGCTAGCTAACAGGGAAAGACCCTAGGAGGGACACATGGATGACCCAACGAAGGAGAAGTGAATGAGATCTACATGAGTGGACTGGGTGTGGGGGTATGGCAGAGGGCGAGGAGTGGGGGATGAGAACATAGGGAAATGGGAGGGTCAAGCTGGAACAGGGACAGAGGGGGAGGGTAGGGAAGAAGATACCATGATAGATGAGGGCATAATTGGAATAGGAAGAGGCAGGGTGTTGGGGAGGCTCTCAAGAATCCACAAGGATGACCCTACCTTGGTCTGCTGGCAGTGGTCCAGAGGGTGCCTAGACCAGTCTACTCTAGTGACCAGCCTAGCAAATAACCCAGCTGTCATCATAGAGCCTTTGACCAGTGACTGATGGAGGCAGATACAGAGATCCACGGCCAGGCACCAAGCTGAGTTCCGGGAATCCAATTGATGAGAGAGAGGAGAGATAGTGCAGGCAAGGGACATCGAGATCATGATGGGAGGACGTGCAGAGATGACCAACCACACTAGTGGAAGCCCTTGAACTGTGGACTGGTGGCTGTGGAGCCCCCATGGGACTGGACTAGGCCCTCTGGATACAGAAGATGGTTGTTTGGCTCAAACTGTTTGGGGGGGGGCACCCAGGCAAGGGAATCGGGATCTGTCCCAGGTCAATGTACAGGCTTCTGGAATCCATTGCCTGTGGTGTGACACCTTGCACAGCCTTGGTACAGTGGGAAGAGGCTTGGACCTGCCAAGGCTCAGTGTGCTGAGCTCTGCTGACTCCCCATGGGAAACCTCGATTTTGGGGCCGTGGGGATGTGGGTTGGCTTAGGAGGGAGCACTGGGGGGTGGGAGGAGGGGGAGGGGGATCTGTGGATAGTATGTGGAGTGAGTAGAAATTTTTTTAATAAAGAAAAATGAAAAAAAAAAGTATACCACACAATCCTACAGGACAAGCAGTTATAAAAAGATCTAACTGCACTTTAAAAATATACTTAATAAACAGAAAGGGGTAATAAAGACCCCCAGAGATAGCTTTGTTAACTTTAAAATTTTAAAATGATATTGATAAAAGAACAATAACTTTGGAAAATAGAAAAAAAAAATCTCCTGAATTAAATCAGCCTGTATACTTTAAGTATTTGTTGACCTCAGAATGAAAACCAGGATGCCAGGATATGTGTTCTATTGAGGAAGTGGTTTTGCTTTTGTTTCCACAGGAGAAGAAAAGCTGTGCATACCATCAAAATTGATAAAGATTAGATTCAAAGAGACAAGACCTCTTGATTAGAAGAGGCGATAGTTCATTAAACAGAATGACATTCAATCTAAGCTAACATTTAAGACTAACAAATGCCTTTCATTTGATCAGGTATAAGGAAACTCTGCAAAGTTAAGGTTGGGGCAGGGATTTGTTTTTGTTTTTCCAGGAAAATGAAGGCATCCAACTAAGGAATCTGAGGACCATTGGACAAATGAGACATCTGAAGGAAAAAGATGAATCACCTAGAGAAAATGTCCCAAGAAAAAGAGTAAATTGGCCTAATGGTATCTATCACATTTCCAACAGGATAAAATTTCATAAATCTTCCCAAATGTTTTTTTTTTTTTTTTTTTTTTTTTTTTTTTTTTTTTTTTTTTGCTGGTCTCTACAGACAAAAATGGTCCTTTTGTGCTTCCAGTTCAAATAAAAATTAAGACTGGCTTTGGAGTTGGAGTATGGCTCTCTTCTTCACTAAACCCAAGCATGCTTATTAAAGAAAAATCCAAAATCTCTGTCTCATGTCAGAAGAGCCACCCATTATGGGACAGAAAAAAAATTAAGCAACTATTCTATTGTCACTAATTTTATAATTTTTTGGTTTTATTTTGACTCTTTAAATTTTTTCTTAAGGTATAAATATTTAAAAATTTATAAGATTAATATATATTTAAAGTATCTGTTGTGATAATAATGGCCATATAGAGTACTAATTCTAGAAAAAGGCTTAATCTAGTTTCCTATGAATGATTTGGGGCTTATATTTAAATCAGGTTACTAGGAATTAAGTTTGTGTACTCTGGATATTCTTAACAAATTGTTGTCCTTTAACCTCTCTGAGATCTGTTGCATATGACATTTAAAATGTTTAAGTTTCCTTCAATGAACCATGACCATTCCTAACAGTGACTTTGGAAATCTCCAAAAGGATAATGGGGCCCCAAAAGAATGATTCCACCCAGATTTTGATAACACCACTAAGCTGACAAACATCATCAAGAGATTGGATTTGGACTACAAATTGCTCAGGAGAGTTTTAAGGTGCCTAGCTGAGATGGTCCAGCTTCACAGACTACTCTAGACAGGATTTGAGATAAGCCCTGCACTTTCCCATTACGCAGAAACAGGACAACAAAAGATATAGCTAACTCTTCTAGGATTTGACCATTATCCCAATTTTCTCAGGGTCCCCTGAAGATGCTGTTGCTCCCCCTGCCAGACAGGAGAAAGCAATCTAGAGAACAGGATATCCATATTCCCAAGAGGTGGGATAGGTATTTTTTGTCATTCAATGGGTTATGGATATTTGTCATCATTTAGGAGTAGTTGGTTATGAGCTATTATTGGTAATGGAAAGGAAAAAAGCTGAACAAAGGAAATTAGATTCAGTGATCTCATTCTGACAAGAAAAAAAAAGGGGTATAGAAATGATAGGATAAAAGGGTAAATTATTCAATCTACTTTTAAACTAAAAATACAACTACTAGTCTTAAATATTTTATATTGGTATGGATTTTTTTATATTAATACAAATTTGAGATTATTTTTGTTAGAACATACTGTACATACATTTCCACTCTTGTTTAAGTTATTGTACCTATGCAACCCATTTAACAATGTACTGTAAACTTCTAGTCCTTGAAAGTTATTATTACAACCTTTTTAGGATAATAAAGAAGTGCAGGTTAGTAGTTAGTCACCTATTATGACCAAACTTATAGTTATGTTAGTAAAAAAAAAAAACTACTGACAGTATGTTGTCCAAATAGGACAAGCAGGACACAAAAGAAAGCCACTGCCAAACTTTGCCAAGACAAGGCAGGACAGTCCTACAAAATTCTTGCTTGACAGAAATGGCTATCAGATGTTCTAGGCCTGTAAGCCAAAGATGGATGCCCCAACATTACAAAGGAACCTTGGGTGACTGTTCAAACAGCCATCTGTTTGTATCATTTCTAGAGTTTTGGAAGTTGTTTGCTCTATACTTCCTGTTTACTCAGTTAATATTATAACCTTCTTGGGTCTCTGATGGAGTTGAGAACTAGATAGTTATAGTTTTCCTTGTTACCAAATTCAGAAAAGAAACTCACTAAAGAGGTAAAGTGTATAAGGTTGAGAGACATAAAAAGATAGTTTTGGGTTGGTAATGCAAGCTAGGATAGAAAGTAAATTAGGTACAAAACTTTGGATATACCAAGATAGAATAGATATTGTATATAGTTTTACTACATTAGAGTTAAAACCTTCCCTTTTATTTAGACAAAAATGGGGAAATGTGTGATATTTTGATTGCATTCTAACAATAAAGCTTGCTTTGAGTCAGAGGGCAGAGCTAGCCACTAACTGACCAAAGTTAACCATAGAGGTTTTGGAGGACTGAGGACAGATAGGAGGCAGGAAGTACTAAGGCTAGGTGGATAAAGGATCTCAGCCTTTTGGATGGAGGAACAGGAGAGATAGGAGGTCACTAGTGGCTTCCCAGCTGCTTCTCTGATCATTCAGGTTCTTAGCCCGATATCTGACTCCCAATTTTTTATTGATAAAGAATAATTAGATAAATGAATCAGAAGCACATCACTATTATGGTAACTGAAAACAAACAAAGATATGGTGTATATATAGATATATGCTTACATACACACAGATCTATAACATTCTAGGTTGAGGGTAATACACAGGGAGGCTAATCTATCATACCTAAATCGTTTTTTAAAATGTATATTTACTTTGTGTAACACACACACACACAAACACACACACACACACACACACACACACACACACACACACACACACACACACACACGGGGAATGAGGAAGACTGCTCACAGAAGCCAGCATCAGGCTTCAGATCCCTATAGCTGGAGTTAGAGTCATTTTGTGAGTCTCCTTTTGTTGGTCCAGGGATTCAAACTCAGGACCTCTCATAGAACAGTAAACATTTGTTAACTGACAAGCCATCTCTTCACCTCGACTTGTCTACATGTTTTTAATTTAGACATACAGCTAACAATTAAGTGAAATATGTCCTACAATGTTCAACCTTTGACCTTGCTAAGTATGCCTCTAAACCATCAAAATGAAAAAGCACATGACTATTATTTATATGTTTTATGTGTCTGAAGGTCAGGGAAAGATCAATCAATATTGTGTTTAATTAATAATGTACAAGATTTAAACATTGGGCTTTGGGTCAGAAGATTTTGCTAAGTAATAATCAGGCATAATTCACAAAGTATACATTATTTGAAAATATTGTATTTATTTACTTTACTGTTACAAACCAGTAAACACACGGAAGCAATCAACATCTTTGTACTTTTATCTTAAAATTATCTGCTTCTTTGGGTCACTGTAACTTGAAAAAAAATTTTTGTTAATTTTGATTTAAGAACTCTTATAAAGGTCGTACCAAAATTAGATTGTTGATGAAAACTAGTTAGATTCAGAATTTGTATTAAAATATTATGAAGAATCAGATTATAAGGTGTCATTAATTTATAAACTATATTTAAACTATTTAATTTTCAAAAATTTGTTATATAACCTATTATCACAGAGTATATTTTAATTACTACCTCTGTAAAGGATCGCTGGATCCACATAGTTAGAGATATAGCAACATACATTAGTGTAAAAAACTGCCTGATACTTAAAATGTCTGAGCTTCCCAGAGGAACTCTGAAATCACTCTTCTAACTTGTGGGTACCTCGAAGCAGCACAAATTAGAACATGAAAAGAGGGGAAAAATGAGTTTTTGTCACTGCTGGGAAATCATGTTTAATCAAGAACCTGTTGTTTCCATGCCTTCTCAGAGGAAGACTCAAGACTATTGTCTTTCCATTTTGCTTGTTTCATCAATGCCACTCCCAACACATTAAGGGGTATTGAACTCCAAGGACTTCATAGCATAAAGCCTCAAGGTATGTCCTCATGGTTTCCTACCTTAGAACCATGTTCTTAGGTAGAACACAGGCATCATACATTCTACACATTCTTAGGTAGAACACAGGCATTATAAGGAAGCTTGAAAAGTATCGCCTGATTCACCTTCCACATCCAGGGCTCTGCAAGGGACTGACTGTACTTCTGACCTCCACCCCCAGAGTGTCTGTAAATTCAAACAGAAGACTGAGACAGGGACAGTCTCAGGTGATCTCCTCTTGCCTTGGCAGAATGTACTAGAATCCTCTCAGCTGTGACAGATTCTACTCTTTTGTAAAGTCTACTGCTATTGTCAAAGTAAACCTGTAATTCTCTCTTCTGTAGTGTGAAATACCAGAGCTGTGAAGGGTATTGATGGAGTCAAAATATTTGTTTCTAAATTAGTGAAGATTATGGAGTGGATGTGGGAGTCAGGCAGTAGGGTGGGGTAGTCTTTTATCTGTCCTGAAGCAGGAAGTTTATCTTCTGAAGATAACTACCCACCAGTCCAGAGAAGGCAACTGCAGATTCTATAGAAATCTGAAGGCAGATTTACTTCATGATTTTCTGTTTCCAATCTTCACACCTTGAGAGACAGGAATTACTCTCTCCATCTTGTCAATGTTCTTGGATTTGCTGTCCATTGGTAGGCTGCTACCTAAGCAAAGATCCTAGGCTACTGAGTTATTTTTCCAACCACGAAAAGTGGGCACAAATTATTAAGCCCACTTAGTTGTCTCTTCTAGTTTATGTTTCAGAAAAATACCTCTACTACAAACTTTTGAGAGTTCAATGGAAAGGAGGATATTTTTGACCCTTTCACAAGCAAATTATATAGTTTTGTTGTGGGTACTTGGGATGGAAGCCAGGGCTTCATTCATGTTATATGGGCACTCCACAATTGAGCTACACCACCAACCAAAATTGTATAATCTAGTATAAGTAGAGTATCTAGTATTGGAGATTCATGGGACCAGAAGAGTTTCAGATATTAGGTGTTTTCATTTTGAAATATATGCATATTCATAATGAGGTATCGTGGGGGGTGAGACCCAAGTCTGATTTTATAATTTATGTTTCAAAACCACTATATTAACATAGACAAAGGATTTTTAGAATATATTTTTAGTGTACCATCATTATTATTTTTTTTTAACAGAGCTGAGGACCGAACCCAGGGCCTCGCACTTGCTAGGTAAGCGCTCTACCACTGAGCTAAATCTCCAACCCCGTGTACCATCATTATAACTGAAGCCTATCAAATGAAGTCAGATATGAAATTTTTCCACTTGTGGTATTATATCAACAGTTAAATGTAGCTGGAGTTTTTTTTTTTTCCAGTCCTGCCTGGCCCACGGTCAGGACAAATCTCTCTCACCGGCCAGTCCTGCAGTTGCTCAGACCCAACCAAGTAAACACAGAGACTTATATTGCTTACAAACTGTATGGCCATGGCAGGCTTCTTGCTAACTGTCCTTATATCTTAAATCAAGCCATTTCTATTAATCTATAAATTGCCATGTGGCTCATGGCTTACCAGTATCTTTTATTGTTTGTTTGTTTTTGTTTTTTTCTTTGTTTGTTTTTTTGTTGTTGTTTTGTTTTGTTTTGTTTTTAGAGACAGGGTTTCTCTGTGTAGCTTTGTGCCTTTCCTGGAACTCACTTTGGAGACCAGGCTGGTCTTGAACTCACAGAGATCTGCCTGCCTCTGCCTCCTGAGTGCTGAGATTAAAGACGTAGACCACCGCCGCCTGGCTGCTTACATCTCACTTGTCATGGCGGAGGCTGGCAGTGTCTCTCTGCCTCAGTCTTCCACTTCCAAGAATTCTCTTCTCTGTTTGTCCCACCTATACTTCCTGCCTGGCTACTGGTCAATTAGCATTTAATTTATACAGAGTGATATCCACAGAAGTTAAACAGTTTTTGATTTGGGAGTATTTAGGATTTCAGATCTTTGCAGTAGAGATTGTCATCTACTGATTAAATATGTTTAACCCAACTGCCATGTTTTCCCAATTTGAGAAATGCCCTTGTCTGAGATTAGGCTTTATTTTCTTATCGGAGCACCTTTGCAAATGCCAAGAGACTGAAACAGGTGGTATGCTGGGGAGTCTCCTCTTCACAGCTCATCATTCTGTGTGGGCAAGTCTATGGTGAAGACATGCTGACTTCCTCCAGAGAAGTGATAATTGCTTGGTGTATAGTTCCCTGAGAGACTTAACTTTTGCAAGCAAACAAGGAATTAGATGCGTGGAACAGGGTGTGAGCACTTTACCCCAGGAAAGTCATCTTTTGCTGTTCTGTTTTTGCCAGTGTAAGCCAATAGTGAAGTGAGCAGAAAGTAAACAAAAATAACAATATTATTGCAGGAGAAAATGCTCTCCCTGAGGCCCTCTAGCCATGGGTCCATTACTTTGTCTTCCTTGTGTTTTCATGACAATGGGACCATATGACCATGACAAGGCTTTTAATCTGTTTCTGGAGCAATACATCAAAGGTGCAAGGGTAGAACAGGTCACAATACTCCTGCCTTATAAAAACTCTGTGCAGATATATGGAGGCGTTTTTATTTATTCAATGAATATACCACCTTCATAATAGCTTTTGAACATGGAGGAATGATCTAAATATGCAAAGCTGTAATGAAAATATTCTTTCAAGATATTCCATGAGTTAAGACCAAAGCCATTTACCAGCAACTTAAGTTCAATGGGTTTTTTTTTTGTGTGTGTGTGTTTTTTTTTTTTTTTTTAATTTGGATCATGATAGCAAAGAAAGCTATAAATCTTCATTTTATAATAAATAATAGAATAATGAGGATTTTAGGCATTTGCACTAGAGTCCCATTTTTTATGTCCTTTTCTGTATTTTTAAGGGAAATTCTCTTAAAACAAGGCATTCTAATCCACCCCTGCATCTGCACTCACATCTTAAGTGAAATTATCTCTCACTTTTCTCCAGAGAGTAACTACAAAGGGTTAAAGAAAATCCACCCTGACAATGCTACCAACAATTCTCTCAGTGTGCTGGTTCACTGCTCCACAGGGCATAGCAGATGTTGTGTCTGGTAGTAAGAAGGGCCCAGGAGGTGCAGGCTGTCAATCACATGTTTGCTGCTTTTCCCCCTCTAACTAAAGGCTATGCTATGGATATGAAACCTAACCAAAACAATCTGCCTCAGCTGGGGTGTGTGAGGTATCAATAACCCTGGCAGAGGTGTCAAGAGCCTTGCTGGAACTTAGCTACCCTGCGGACCAGACGCTTAGCAAGTTAACATGGTTCTGAACACTCCCTACTCCCATACCACAGCAATGAGCACAACTGGAAAAATCACAGAAGCAAAATGCTGAAAAGAATCTCACTGAGTTGCCCTCAGTGAAGCAGAGGGTGAAACTAACTACTGGACTTCACTGGAGAGTATGGTGAAGCTTCAAGCTGGGCAAGTTCCTTGGCTAAATGAGAAACAGTGAAAAACAGAAATATTGTCGAAATATTTTCTCAGTACATCCATATGTAAAATTTCTGAATACAGTAAAATGATCCCATTCTACCCCCACAACTATGATGTTCTGCATTTGGAAGTAAAGAATCAATTCTCCCAAGAAACCACAACTCAAATTTGGTCAAAGGGTCATATAAAAAAGTAAGTTTCATTAAAGTAAATAACATTACTCAGCATATGTATTAAGGTTGTTTAAAAACTTACCCATTTAACAAAGTTTAAATATTTGTCCAACATAAACGACTCAACTTATTTAATGATTTTTTAAAATCCTATTTAAATGACTCCATACAAGTTAGTATACTCCCTGGCCTGATTTTTCTTGATCATGTCTGTTTTTCAACGTATATTGCATTATGGTGTTTCCCAAGCTCTTATTTATAATTTTATTAAATTGCAATTATATATTTTTCTGAGAATAAAGATTACATGGTATTTCTAGAAAAATATATAGTATACAGGAAAATATAAATATGTGTTCAGCATTTGAATGTTGTTAGTTTTTGCTTTGAAATTCAATAATGCCATCAGCATGGAAGGCCTCTCAGAACTCAGCATTTCACAGAGTGCAAGCTGCTTTCTGTTACAAAAGACCAGCAGCTGTGGCTCCCACAGATACCCTTAAAGACAGATAGAATAAAACACTGGGAGGGAGTAGGTTGACACAGGAGCATGAAATGGATGAGATGAAGTCCCTTTGTCCAAGCCAAAAGGGCTATAAAGTTACTATAGTAACATACAGTATTAAACTCCAGGTGGATTGATCATCTTCCTCAAACAAAAACAAACAAACAAACAAACAAAAAAGCAAAAGATAAAAAACCAAAACAATAGTGATCACAAATATTTTTCAAGAAGTTGTTATTTTTGGTTTCATTTGGATAGACAAGGAACTGGGTGCATGTTCTGATTTGAGGAAACAACCCTAGAAATTCACAGTATGGGCGGAAAATGCAGTTTTTAAATACTCCTAATAAATGCAGTGATATATGCAGCAAGAACAACCAGGAAACAATGGGAGAAGAATTAAGCAATGTGGTTCCCAAACCTTGTGTTTTCTTTCTGTTTTATTTTTACAGTTGTCTGTTTTTGTGTGAGTGTGTGAGTGTGTGAGTGCGTGCGTGCGTGCGTGCGTGTGTGTGTGTGTGTGTGTGTGTGTGTGTGTGTGTGTGTGTGTGTGTGTATCCATCTATTTTTTTTTGTCAGGTAGAAAGAATTAAGTGTCGATAACTCTGGATCACATTCATAGATGATTCAGCAAATGTTCCTTAATTGTAGTTGCAAGGTTTCTAGCTCTCTCTGGTTTAGTCTTCTTCAGTGATGATTTACGATATGAAGTACAAAAACTATAAAATGTAAAATGTCAGACAAAAACGTTTCCATAAAAGCACAAAAAAATATTACAAATTGAGTTCTAGTTTTGAAATTCCCTGCACTTTTATGTTGGATCAGTAACATAGGGTACATTGGGGAGGGGAGTCCTCCTTCTCCATTCTTCCAGGCACAATACTGTCTGTCTCTGATTTTGTGTGATTACCATCTATAAACATGCTGCAGGTAAAAACTTTGCAAGGTCTTTGTTCCACCAAACACTGCTTCCATTGCTTGAACACACAGTCTCTCACACCCATATTCTTGTCTCATTTTCTTTAATAAGTGTCCATTTTTGTGACTCTATTTTCCAATACTGAGTCTTATGTTTTATACATCAGTGAATCCTTTCAATAATAAATAAGCATTAACAATTACATCATTTGGATTTAGGGCTAAATTAATGATCCTGTGAATTGCTCTTCGTGAATGCTGCTGTAGTGCTCTGAAAGAGTTAAGGGATGTCTCCTTAATTTATGCCATGGGGTTAGGTACCCAGGCAGTCTGGACTCAATAAGAATATTTTTAGTAGGATTTAGCTAACAGTGTGAGACATACCTTTAATGGATTTAGTTTGGGTAAACAACCTTTGTCTAGACAGCCCAAATGTCACAGGTATTGGTGTTCATTCTAAGTGGTAACTGCTAGGTAAATAATTGCAGAGTTGCCTTTCATTATTCGTACTGATATTTTATGAATTAAGTTTTTTCTCATATCAAAAACTAGATGCAAATTCTTAGGAATGGCTTTAACCACACACATTTTTGCTGATCACTATTATTAGAGAGTATAGGAATAGTTAGGTTTTAGGATGCACTGATAAGTGTTCAAAATTTTTGAGGCTGCTTAAGGAATATAGCAGTACTAAGAATATAGAAAAAAGGGTGGAAAGAAAAGCTAATAGCAGAGTTTGGGAGGAAAGTAAAGAGCAAAATTATAGTTAAGAGTTGAACAAATAAACACAGAAATGCAGGAAGTCATAGAAGCATTCATTTACTATAAAGAGCTATTCATTCATTAAGCTTATCATACATATCCCTGCTTATAAGAAATAAAACATGATGTGTTTGCTTCAGCAACACATATACTAAAATTGGAAGAAATAAAAAATAAGAACACTAATAGAGCTGTGTCATTTTTTAAAGGGGAACAAAATTTAGTTTACTTCCTTATAATAAGAAAAAATGACTTATCTTTTTAATAACTAAAGATACTTTACACTAAGTTTTTTATTTTATTTGAGACCATATATTCTTTTCTAATTATGGTAAAAATTCACCTATAAAACATTTCTGTTTGTCATAATATTTTGCTGAAGACTCATTGTAAAGGAAGGTGGAGGCAGAGCTAGGATTCTGGAGGACGTGGCATTGCCAGACTCCTCCATCACAGCTATGAGTGCTGTTGCCCTTGGCTAGCAATCACTAATGATTTCTGAGATTTCAGCATTGTAATCATCCATGATTAATGTTTGCTTGGGTCTCTAGGGTCTCTAAAATTATAGAAATGAGTAATACAATATATCCCTTATCTATAAAATGATAAATGTATAATTTTATAGGAAAAGTGAATTTTGACAACTCTTACATGAGACTAGAGTTATAAAAACTGAGTAAAATTGGGTGAAGGGTGTTGTTCCAAAATTTTCATTCTAAAGAGAATGTGATTATAGCATTAAGTACAGGGCAAAGTTATTACTGTTACATAAAGCATTCAATTATTTATGCATGCAAAATTTCTGTTCTTCATTGCTTTAATTTTGTTAAGAACAAGTGTCATCTGAGCTTGTACTTTTTTTCAACTTGCTGATAACACTGGGAACTCTACCCTACAATACAAAATAAATGGGATATGGGACCTAAAGCAACAACTACTGTATTAATGTTGCCTTAAATGAGAATGCATTGCTGGTAATCCTATTTATATATTGCATAATCTATTATTTCTTTTGATTATGCTTTTTCTTCCAGTGTACATTCTACATTTTACCAGAAGGGCTCTGTGGTTCAAACTAGTAATTAGAAACCTGAGGCTCTAATAATTTGACAAAGACAGTAGGTCTGCTCCATTGTGTAAGTTGTTCAGAAAGAGGAAAGAAATAAATGGATTCTTAAAAGATGAATTAGTTTAATTCACAAAAATTCACATAATGGGTAATAGTTCATCTGGAGCGATCCAGCCATTTTTATTTAGAGGAGCAAGGAGGAGAGAGGGGTGTTTCCAAGCCGTGTTGTCAGTGATATCAGCCCAAATGTGTGCCAGACTCCTACAATTGCTGCAGTTTTCACCCTGGTATCACAAACAGCGCTGGAGACCGCCTGGTACAATCTATGAGAACCTATGCTCCCAGCATCTTCCTTACTAACACTGCTGGACACTCCAAAGCTTTACGATCTCCACCAGCATCCTCTGCATCCATGGTACAGACGTCACTGAGCACTCTGCCAGAGAAGCACGACAACCCTCATCTAATTCTCTGTAGGAATAGGAAAGAAAGAGGATCATGAATTAATGACAAAAGTCATCAAGACTACTTCCATACAGAGCAAATGCTTCTATTTTTAAGTGTGTTTATTTTTATTTTATGTATATGAATGTTTTGCCTGCATGTACATATGTGTACCAGATGTGTGCAGGGCCCATTGTAGGCCAGGAGAGGGCATCAGATATTCCAGAATTATAATAGGTGGCAAGTAAACTGTCATATGGGTCTTGGTGACTGAAACCAGGTCCTTTGCAAAAGCAAGCACTCTCAACTGCTGAGCCACCTCTTAGCCTTCAAGGCAAATGTTTTAATGATCTTGTAGATTTTATTCCTTGTTCCCTGACTTCAAGTGGAATATTTTAAACTGCAGGTTCCAATCTGCTTATGAACAAAGTTCATAAGTTAGTTAGTTTTATATGGTTATATCTGTGCTCTGGACTATGAATACCCCCAAGAGTTCACACAGGTAACAGTGTTTGAAAGGTGTTACTTCTGAAATAGTCACATTTGGTAAAGTGAGCAGATGCACATGGCTTTTTCATTTTCAACATGCACATGCCTACTTCCATATCTTTGCTAGTCGCTGACCATAGCCACACCAGCAAGAACAGTCAGTTCTAGTGATGGAGGCTGAAGTCGCTACCACTTGACTTTCCATTCTTATTCCTCCAGACAGAAATGGGTTTTGCCTTAACGTCTGCACAAAGCTTGGGCCAACTTCACTCGATGAACTTGCACCCTACCTACCTGATACTGTTGAACTGACATATTGTAAACACTATCATGTCCATAACTTCTTAAAAGTGAAAGTACCCTAATCTCTAAAACCTCTCATTTGGTTTATGGACATGTTTGTGATATTTGGGCTAAGAGATTGTTCAGCAGGTAAGACGGCTTGCTGCACAAGCAGAAGGGTCAGATTTCAATCTCAAGAACCATGGAAAAAGTAGAGAATTGCATAACTCAGCACTCTTTAAGAAGATATGGAAGGACGTCTAGGGCTTTCTGACCACCAACCTAGCTGGGAGACCCTATCTCGATGAATTGGGGCAGAGAGTGATAGCGCAAAACATATGACTTCCTCTGATCTCTGTGAGTACCTGCACACACATGCTCATATCACACACACACACATACAAAGCCAATCAAAAACATTAATTATGCTAGGGACCTCATCTGTTTCATCTTTCCATTTTCCTCTCAAAATATGAAGAATTTAAGGCACGTGTCAGTAATAATAAACACTGTAACGTTCAGCAGATGCTGAGTGTGTTTCTCTTTTGCATTTAACAACCTGTTCCTTGGAGTTTGCACTTGAAGGGAAGGTCAGCAAGTAAACACATTGAACATTTCCAAATTACCTAAAAATAAAATAATGCCTAAAATAATCTGAATTTCCATCTTCTTACATATCTATAAGTGCATACATTAATCGGACCTATGTCTGCTTTGCTTGGTTTTTTTTTTTTTTTTGGCTTTTCTTTATTTTTCAGTGATTAAAATTGTGTCTAGCACACAATATTTGGTGCTCATTGAATAAACAAACAGTAAAATTCTTGAATTGTGCAACATTTTGTACACCTCTCTAAATGTATGAACAAAAGTAAATACTCAATTTGAGATAAATTAGATATATTGAAATCCAATTTGGAATTAGGGCCAAATGCTTGATTTTTAACAGTGTAAACTATATAGGGTGCATACACAGCATTTGTATTTTGTTGTTTATAATTAGTTATCTGTGTAGATATATCACTAAGTTAATTTCTGAGGAAAAATCAGAGGTAAAACATTAGGGAAAATTTGCACACTTATAAAAATAAACAATTTATAAGAGATTTTCTGAGAAACTGCTCACTGAACACAAAATGAATCAGATGTGTAAAGGGACCAAACCACCCAAACTATAAGATCAGTGAAATTGTGTTGAGCCCATTCACACGAGATGTATAACCAGGTGTTGGCCAGAGTCACACCAACACTGCAATGCCAGGCTCCTCTCATTCTTCTTGGATGCTGGCAATTTCAGAGACAGGACCAAAACTTACACTGATTTGAGACAGGTACAAAATAGGAATTTCTGCTCTGTTTAGTTTATCCCATGATGCAGTGGCTATACTTGTAAATGTATTTTGTCTGTGTCTCAGATTGTATGAGCTCAACCATCATGGAGACAGGACTAAAAGTACTTTTAAAGATATTTATTGCAGCCTTCGTGTAAGGATATAAATATCCTGAATGTTAAAAGCAGCCACTTCATCCATGTTGAATTAAGAGAAAAATAGGAAACACGGATGCAGTAACTCTGCTCCCTAGCCAACACCTACAATTATGCTAATGAATTTCCTACCTCTGCATCACTTCTGAGTGAGTTCCACACCATCCCAGTGTTTAGGAAACAGGAAGAAGAGCCTTGAATCCAGAGTACCATCATTCTGTTTGTCTGAAGTCTACTCTCTGAACTTTCCAAAACTCAGATCCCTCATATATGAGGAAAAGATAACAGAACATACAGGGTACAGGATTAATAGTAATAATACTTTTAAATATTTGCATTAAATAATTTATAACTGTGATTCCTCTCCCCTAGAAGTTATTCAGCTAAGAGTCTCATACTCTTTGGATATAAATAAATACAAATGTATTTTTCTATTTTTACTTTTTATTATAGTGTGTTATATTTTAGACTGTCATTTAGGCATGGTTTACACATTATAAAATTCTTATTTCTTTCACAAGGTTAGAATTCACACTTACCTCTGACTGTCTGTGTGAGTGTTTACTCAAGCATGCATGGGGAACACATGTATGGTAATTAGAGGACACTCTTCAGAAGCTAAGTCTCTACTTTCACATGTGCGTACAGAGGCTAGACTTCGTCATCAGGCCTGACAGCAAGAACCATCATCTCCCTGACCCATCATTGACCTCTCAACACATTGGAAGACACTTTCTCTCTGAGTCCAAGTCCTATAAACACACCATGTTCTTGCTGCTGCCCCCAGATGGCCAGTTCTCATGTTATGAACCCTGACTCTGATGGTGTAGTGATGCACACTTAGTTCTTTCAATCATTGTTTCAACTTCCTGCTTGGACACTACTTGTCTGCTCTCTTGTTACCTTACTTGTAGAATGATGACTGAAAGTTTAGCATAGCATCAGAGGAAATAAATTGAGTAATGTGAAAAATTTATCTGTGAACTATAGTAATAGCCAAATTTTTCTTATAATTAGTCAAACAAAATGCGCCCAGGAGGCCTGCGTGTTTGTAGAACAAAATCTCTCCAACAAGAAGGGTAAAACTAGTTCATAAAACAGACATCCAGTTTTAAAGTATTGTATTTTGCTTCTATGAAAGACTGAAAAATACATCTATTAGGCTAAAGACCTCAGGAAACACTGAGATCAAAAAGCTATTATTTTCTGAAATTCATATCTGCAATATTTATACTGGGAAATTTTTTGATTTTTCTTATCATAGCCTCACTTTAAAATTGGCATTTTTATTATTCTTTGATAATTTCATACATGTACACAATATATTTTGATCATTATCAGCTTTCCATTCCTTCCCTCTTAAATTCACCTTCTTCTCAATTCTATGTCTATTTTGTTACTTTCAATGGACTCACTGAGTTCACTTTGTGCTTTTAGTGGGTCTTAGGTTACACACTGGAATGTGGTCATCTTACCAGGGTTCACAAACTTAGATAAAACTCACTTCTCTCCTCTTAGCAGCCATCAATTCTCATTAGCTCCTCAGATACTCCATGCTGAAATATTGACTGTCTTGATCTTGTACAGGTCTGATGTCAGCAACCTTAACTGCTGTGAATTCATCGAAGCTGTGGTCCTGTCATTTCCAGAAGACGCTGTATTGCTCCAGTCTTTCCCAACCTCTAGCTCTTGTATTCCTTCTGCCTCTCTCTTGTCCTCATTGGACCGAGTCTTTATCCATCTGCTATACAGAACTAGAATTATGTATATTACTGGCATTGTCATGGAAAAATATTTAGATTATTTTATCTAATAATCCTATACTATCCCACAAGATTTAGACTATTACATTATGAATACATATGCTGAATTAAAAGTTATATTACATGATCAATATATGTTTGTTGAGTGAACAAAATTATATAAAATGTTCATGCAGAGACTTTTGGTATATAAGATTATTCAAAAGAATTAAACAGAAGTGCTTATTCAAGAAAATTCTGGTCTGTCACCATTTTTAACTATACAAGATACTGGTTGAAAGACATCTAAGGATGAGAGAACCCTACCCGTTAAGAGCTAGGCCTTTCTATTGACATTATTATGCTATACCTTCAGTAACAATCTGCAAGCCCAAGGGAAAACTCATGTACCACAGAACACATCAGAGCATCAGAATTCTGTGGCATTTCTTCCCAAAGACTTGAAAATGAAATCTTTTCAGGACATAAAGCAGTATCACCACTGTTTCTTTTATGTAGTGTCCATTTTTAATGTAGAGGACAAGAAGTTCTTGTGCACATAGAGAAACATGGGGGGAACTAGGAAAAGTTAAACACACATGCTTGTCTCTAAAGGAACACTGAGAAAGATACGATTTATAGCCTGGTGATCTTTTGCTATCTGTGGGGCCAGTCCTCAAGAGAATTCCCCAGATTATGATGTTTGTTTATTCCAGGCTTCCCCCTACCCTGAGATCTTGAGCATTCTTCTCAGTCCATAAGACCATCCTTATGAGAGATGTCACCTGTGCTTTACAACAGCCTAAGTGATTTCTGTTATCTTAGGGCCAGGCCAATCCTGACTTCCACATATGTTAAGTTTATTAACATCTGTGGAAGTTATTCTCGCTAGCCCTTCATCTTGAGCACTGTTTCTGAGTCAACAGAACCCTTCATTATGGAAGAAGCCACACGTACTTTATAAAGAATTTCAGTGTAAACACATTTTAAGCATTGTGTACAAATGGGACTGTGTTGATTGTCATCAGGAATATTTTTTAATTGTGTTGTGTTTAAATATAGATAAAATAAACTTGGTGTCAGACTCCAGAAGTTTGAACCAGCACTAGGTAAGTCATGCTGAACTGGATTTTCTTCTTGCCCCCACATGAACCATTTCTTGGCCAACCCTGGTGTTTACAAAGATCCCTACATGATAAGAAATCATTTTCACATTGAAGAATTGGAGTGTGTGACAAGGAATCTGTACACACAGATCATTGTGATCATTAAGTGTGTAGAAGGATCAAATGCCATGCTAGCCAATGCATTTATCATAGGCATCTTTTTCTGAGATTTTTGAATTATGGAAACTATTAATTGTTGTTTGAGCAAAGTTGACTAAAAGTCATAAGTTGATCTGAAGAGACCATTATTCAATTATTTCAAACAGACTAGAGAGTCCACATCATACCAGGTACATTCTTTTCATTGTCATACCAACATGGTAAGAGAAATATATGAAAATAAATTTTTGGTTGTTACAGCAACTGAAAACACTTTCACAATTGCATGAGGTACAGAGTAGCATGCTAGATTTCTTACAAACAGTAATATCAAATGTGATACAACTAAAAAATGTATCAATGCCCTTTTGTATGTGTGAATTGCACCTAACATTTATGCTTTTACAAAAAAATACAAACTATTACTATTGCTTTAATGTAATTAGAACTTTATAAAACTTGAGTTGTATTCTACAATGACTACAATGTCTACAATGATGAAAGTACTCTTCAATCTTTTTCAGACTTATTAAAAGATGTTAACCTTTAAATGTGTATTGTTCACCTATAACAATGCCACTTATCCTGACAATGCTACTGCCACACAGTGCAGGCATATGAACAAGAAGTTTTGACACCATAATTTCACAAAGTAATGACAGACAGACAAAATGAGTGGTTGATTCTTAGCATGTAGGAAACCATAGGAGTACTATCATACACTTTCTTTTTTTTTTCACTTTGTGTGTGTGTGTGTGTGTGTGTGTGTGTGTGTGTGTGTGTGTGTGTGTGTGTGCATTCACTCCCATGTGCATGTGGAGACCAGAGAGAACATCAGGTATCCTTTTATGTCACATTTTTGAAGCTTTTTTTTAAATTTTATAATTTAATTTAATTTTACATATCAGCCATAGATTCTATCATACACTTTCAAGGATATTTGACTCCTTGATGAGGCCCTTCAGTACATCTGTTTTTCTTCTTCCCTCTTGGAACAGAGATGAACCACCTATTCCTGCTTTTTTTTTTTAATCTATTAAGACCTCTTGTGAGTAGCACACATAGCTTTTCTGACTTCTTAGCAATGTGCAGAAAACATTTGAATTAAAGATGTCATGGACAGCCAAGTGAGCTCAGTAGAAATTTTCATACTATATGGTGCCTAACTTTGCCTGAATTTCTCAGGGAAAATATTTTACTTCAAAATATTCATCACCAGCACACTGAAGACAGTCAAGTTTCAAAACTCTAACAAACATCTTTCTGCTTGCTCTTTATGTCATGATAATGAAGAAAATTTCTGTGCATAAACCTAACAAGGATTTTCTTTCTTTCCATCCTTGCTAGCTCCTTCTCGAGCTCCCTTCTTAGCTCTCTTCCTCTCATGTTTTCTTTCTAAGGTTTTAAAGTTAGGACCACATATATGCTTAGCAAGTGTTCCAGCGCCAAACCACATTCCTTGATTTTAACTATTGCCTTTGATGTCTTAGTTAGGGTTTCTATTGCTGCAATGAAACACCATGGCAAAAAGCAAGTGTCAGGGAAGGGGGTTATTTGCCTTACACTTCAACAGCATTGTTCATCATTGAAGGAAGTCAGGACAGAAACTCAAGTAGGGAAGGATCCTGGAGACAGGAGCTGATGCAGAGGCCACAGGATGCTGCTTACTGACTTGCCTCCTTTACTCAGCCTGCTTTCTTATAGAAGCCAGGACCACCAGCCAAGGATGGCACCACACACAATGGGCTGGGACTGTCTCCATCAATTACTAATTAAGAAAATGCCTTACAGACAGATGCTTTTCTTTTTCCTTTCTCTCTTTTTTTTTTGTTTGTTTGTTTTAGTTTTTTTGAGTCAGGGTTTCTCTCTGTAGCAGTGGCTGTCCTGTAATTCACTTCATAGACCAGACTGGCCTTGAACTCATTGAGGTCCACCTGCCTCTACTTCCAGAATGCTGGGATCAAAGGCATGAGCCACCACACCCAGGTTTTTATTTCTTTTTTATTTATTTTTTTTTACAACCAGATAGTATGGAAGCATTTTCTCAATTAAGGTTCCCTCCTTTAAAATAACTCTAGTTAGTGTGTCAAGTTGAAATAAGACTAATTAGAACACCTGATAATCTTCTGGATATTTAAAATAAAAGTACTCTACAACTCATTTCTAGAAAGGGATCATATTTTAGTCCTTACAAGTCTCATAGGGAAATGGAAGTTATTTAAAACAAAGCCATACACTCACAATGGCAGTGGATAATGTTTGTAGATTTCAATCATGAACAGTTGTAATAATGAAACATAAGTCAAAATGAAAGACACTTTGTGAAATGTTAGCCTGAAATCCAATCAGAAAGTGGTTTGTTACTCCAATAGTATTTTTGTCACTATGGCACCCTTGGGCATATCTTGTTGGGCAAATCTTTATTGTATCCGGCCATGTTCATAGATGTCTAGAGACTCCTGATGATGCTCCTTGCAAGAGAATATTGTAGCTATCTTTACAGTTCAGTACCAAATTGATTTCTCCATGTTCTAAGACTCAAGTATATAGTGTTTTCAGCAATAAGTTCTTGCTTTCAGGTTCTGGAAGGCAGCCAAAAGCAAAAGCAATAGCCTGTTCTGTCTGACATGGGGCGGATATATGAGACCTGACTGACCAACAACTCAAAATGAGGTAACCAATACCTGGCACAGTACTCGTTATTTTATAGTTTCCATTGTCCAGGAGAGACATTGTTCACTACAGTAGAGGGTAACTCCACTTAAACTCCTTTTATGTGTGCATCTATATATACTATAGGAATTTCTACCATAGTAGGTTTCCACATGGCATTTTAAACATACTTTAGTATTAGTTTTCCCTTTTCATATGCCCCCTCTAACCTGCTCTCTCATGCCCCACCCTATTGAATATTGTCTCCCTTTCCCCTTCCATACTACCCATGTTTTGTTTTCCTTACCTTCAAATCCACCCCTATAGACCTTTACTCATTTCCTGACTTTTATTGGTACTCAAATTTAAACAAATATCAAATGACAATATACGCCAGTGTGGATGTAAGTAGAAGGGATGTTGGTAGGAGTGGACACTGACACAACCAATATGAGGATAAGTTTAGAAACTCCTTGAAAAGCTAGAAGTGAACATAGTTGAGCATGTGCCCTTGTGGTATGATTGAGCACTCCTTGGGTATATGCCCAAGAGTGGTATAGCTGGGTCTTGAGGGAAGTTGATTCCCAGTTTTCTGAGAAACTGCCATACTGATTTCCAGAGTGGCTGTACAAGCTTACATTCCCTCCAACAGTGGAGGAGCGTTCCCCTTGCTCCACATCCTTTCCAACATAAGCTGTCTTCAGTGTTTTTGATTTTAGCCATTCTGACATGTGTAAAATAATATCTCAGAATCATTTTGATTTACATTTCCCCGATGATTAAGGATGTTAAGCAATTCTTAAATGTCTTTCGGCCATTTTAGCTTCTTCTTTTGAGAATTCTCTGTTTAGCTCTATAGCCCATTTCTTAATTGGACTGTTGGGTATTTTGATGTCTAATGTCTTGAGTTCTTTATATATTCTGGATATCATTCCTCTGTCAGATGTGGGATTGGTGAAGATCTTTTCCCATTCTATAGGCTGTCCTTTTGTCTTACTGACCGTGTCCTTTGCCCTACAAAAGCTTCTCAGTTTCAAGAGGTCACATTGATTAATTGTTTTCTCTGTGTCTGTACTATTGGTGTTATATTTAAGAAGTGATCGGATGGCTGAACACCCTGGCTGTCATGATAGAACTCTCATCCAGTGTCTGATGGAAGTGGGTGCAGAGATCCACGGCTGAGCCCCAGGTGGAGCTCTGGGAGTATCTGCAAGAGAGGGGAGGGATTATGTGAGTGAGAGATGTTGAGACCATGGTTGGAGGAAGCACAGAGACAAATAGCCAAACTAGTGGAAGCGCATGTACTGTGAACCAATGGCGGAGAGAAACCCCCTTGGAACTGAACCAGGCCCTTTGGATAACTGAGACAGTTGATTAGTTTGAACTGTTTGGGAGGCCTACAGGCAGTGGAGCCAGGACCTGTCCTTGGTGCATGGGCTGACTTTTTGGAGCCTGGGGTCTATGCTGAGATACTTTGCTCAGCCTTGGTGTAGGGAGGAGGGGACTGGGCCTACCTTGGCTGAGTCTGCCAGGCTGGGCTGACTCCCCAGGGGAGACCTTGCCTGGAAGGAGGTAGGAGTGGGGGTAGATGGGGGAAGAAGCTGGGGGGTAGGAGGCAGGAGGATGGGGGAATCCATGGCTGATATGTAAAATTAAGTTAATTATAAAATAACAAATTCTATTAAAAAAAAGCTAGAAATGGATCTATCATATTACACAGTCATCCTGTTCCTGGGTATATTCACAAAGGACTCTATATCCTACTATGAAGATACTTGCACATTCATTTTCATTACTGTTCTTTCTATAATAGCCAGGGAGTGGAAACAAATTAGATGTCCATCAACTTGTGAATGAATGATGAAGATATGGTACATATATACAAGTGAATATTATTCAGCACTAAAAAAAATAAAATTCACTGGTAAATGGATAAAGCTGGGAAAAAATCATCCTAAATAAGGTAACCTGGACACTATAAGATAAACACTGCACATTCTTTTTAAATTGTGAATTTAGATATGTGTGTTTAAACTGGAGTAGCCTTAGCAGTCAGGAAATTAAATTACCTTAAGTGTAGGGTTAAATAAATGTTAAGACAATGTAGAGTTATTAAACGTGATATAACTGTTCTTCCTGCTATAAAACTTTATTGATGGTTTTAATTATTATTATTATTATTATTATTATTATTATTATTATTATTATTATTATTTGGAATTTCCAGTGTTATTTACAGACCTGGACAATAGTTTTTTGTTTTGTTTTGTTCTTTTCTGGGAACATTGGTATTGATGTAACCAACCGTCTTATTAAATAAGAAACACAGAAACAATGTAAAAGAGAAAGCCGAGAGGTCAGAGCTCAGAGCTAAAATCTCACCCTTCCTCCTGCTGTCCCAGCTTCTCGAAAGAGACCTACTTCCTGTCGGTTCGTTTTTTTATAGTATGTTGTTCTGCCTTCTCATTGGTTGTAAACCCAAACACATGACTGCCTCGTCACTGTCTGAATGTACAGCCCCCTAGGTCTTAAAGGCATATGTCTCCAATGCTGACTGTATCCCTGAACACACAGAGATCTTATGGGATTAAAGGCGTGTGCCACCACCGCCACACTCTTGCTATGGCTCTAATAGCTCTGACCCCCAGACAACTTTATTTATTAACATACAATCAAAATAATATTTCAGTACAATTAGATTACCACCACATTTCCCCTTTTCTATTTTAATAAAAAGAAAAAAAGCAAAAGGTTATAACTAACAAAAGAAAAACTATATACAAAAGTACAATAACTATATACAATATATACAAGTAATAAATACCTAAACAGGTATTTGACAAATCAGAGAAAATAATTCCATTATCTATCCTATTTTGGTAATTCCAAGATGTATCTAATGTACTTTCTATCCTAATTAATTTTCAACTATAACTAACTAATCTTCAACCATAACTAACTAATCTTCAACTCCCTCAGAGACCCAAGAAGGGAATAATATTAGCTAACAAAAATAAAAACAGGAAGTGCATGCAAGCAACTTCCAAAAAATTTTGTGAGTTGACAGAAACAGCCAGCTGCCTGGGCAGTCACCTGAGGTTTCTCCGCAGTGTTGGGGCATCATCTTCAGCCTATAGGCTTAGTGTATCTGACAGACTCATCTGTGAAGTAGGATGTACACAAGGTCAACAGTTCAACCTCACCTTGGGTGAGAGCAGTCCACGTACCAGAAACACCTGAATTCCACTAGTGTCCTGTCATGATTCAGGATTTTAAATTCTGGAAATTGTTGACAGTTTTTTAATTCAGCTGTCCATTCTTCTTGGCTGTGTATATATGGCTTCATCTCAGCATCCCCTTCTTCTCCACATCCCTCTATTAAATGCCAGTCTACTTTTGAGAGGCGTGAACTTTCAGCTGCTGTTCCATTGTACAACAGAATCCATCGGCCCTCTGCCTGTTAAGCTGCCTTCGAAGAAAAGGGCACCGTACCTTTTCCGGATGCGAAGGCCACTTCAGGGATGGGGCCATATTGTCCTGGCCTCAGAAGATGCCTTTTGATAAAGCCATAACCACACTTGTTTTGGCAAGAATCAGTAGTCCCTTGTTTCATGATCTGTCTGTCCATTTTGTCCTGTTGATTCGAGGATACTTTGTTGTCCAGTGGCTAACTTTTGCCAGAATGAAAGTTGACTCCATATGCAGTTTCTTCAATGCCCATATTTTCTCTAAAGTAGATTGGTACTGCCAGGAGCCGACAATGTCTCAAAAAAGAAAAATTTTCTAAGTTATTAAAACATTTTAAATGCCATATTCTGTAGATCTCTGAAGGGTTTGAAGATGACCTGTCTAAAACATCTCTGCTCAATTTTAAAACATATCTAATATGACTACAAGTTCTATGATAATGTCTAACTACTAGCTTTCATTTCTTTATATCCTAATAGTTGATAATAATAACATTCAAGGATCAGAAATTTGCATTACATTGTTAAATGGATGGAATAAATACAATTAGAAATATACATATAGCATTTTCTAACAATATCAGTTTCAAATTTGTATACAATATAAAACAATTCAATCCAATGTAAAGTATTAGTAATTGTCTTTTTCTTTTCTTTTTTTTAAACAGGAACCTTAAATCTAATCTCCTTTGCTTAGCCTTTTTCTTAACCCTTGACAATAACTTGTAACCAACCCCCCTAAATACTGAAAATTATCCCAGACCCAAAACCCATTAAAAAGACCAAAAAACCACCCACCCCACACCACCTCTTTGGGAATGTGGGCGTCGTATTCTTAAAATTGCTTCCTGCTGGGTATGGGCGAAGTTTTCTTTATCCTGAAAGAAAAATTTTAGGTTAATTGTCAAATTCTAGGAGAGGTAACTATATCCTTCATTATCCAGTCTGTGTATAATGCCAAAGTTCAGGGTTTATCTCAAGTCCTTATTCAAGTAGTCTTTGAGACTGGATCATCTCAGCTAGTCATCTCAAATTTGCTCTGAGCACCTTGTAGTTCAAAGTTGATCTATGGATGATGTTTGTCAGCTTAATGATATTATTATTGTCCACGTGGAATTGTTGTTGTTGTGGTGCCCCATCTTCTTTCTGGAGACTTCAGTTGATGTTAGGCCTGGCCATGATTTCCTGCAGAAAACTGATAAGAGACTCGAACACAAAAACATATATATGCAGCTAGCCTTTTTTCTAGAATTAGTTAGTACTCTATGTGACCATTCATATCTTAACAAAGTTTAAAATGTATATATATATATTAATCTTGTAAATTTTGATATAAAATTTATACTTTAAGAAAAGTTTAAAGAATCAGAATAGAATCTAAAGAGTTGAGATTAGTAATAGAATAGTCCCTGAATTAATTTTGCTTTTGTCCTGTACCATAGCAGAAGATGGCTCTTATTCTGGCATGATACACGGAGTTTGCATTTTCCTTTTAACAACATGCTTGATTTTAAAGAAGGAGAGAGCCATTCTCCAACTCCAAAGTCAGCTTTAAATTTTAATTGAACTGGGACTGTTAGAAGACCAATAGTGTTAAATCTTTAGAGAAAATCAGAAACAAACATTTAGGAAGACATAAAATTTTTTTAGATAATATATACCCATACACCGTTTCACTCTGTTTCTTGGGATAGATGATTTGTCCCTTTTCTTCAGTTGTCTCGTTTGTCCAGTGTTCTTCAGATTCCTTAACCTTCATTCTCCTAAAAGACAAAAACAAAAACCTTTCCCAAGACTAATTTTGGGGATGTTTCCTTTTGACAAGTTATTATCTGATTAAATGAAAAGGCATGTGTTATTGATACAAGTTAGTTTAAATTGGATGTTCATGCTGGTTGATGAACTATCACCTCCTCAATTAAGAGGTCTCTCTTGTTCAAATCGAACCTTTATCAATTTTGATGGTACCCACAGCTTATCTTCTCCTGTAGAAACAAAAGCAAAACCTCGTCCCCAATGTAATACATACCCTGGTTTCCATTCTGAGGTCAGCACATCCTTAAAGTATATAGGCTGATTTAATTCTGTAGTTTTTTCTATTATCCAATGTCTCTCTGCAGCTGTTGTTCCTTTCTCATTGGCATTCAGAAAATTCAAAGTTAGAAGAGCATTATGCAGTCTATTTCTGGGGGGTTTTGTTACCCATTTCTGTTTATTTAGCATATCCTTTAGAGTTCTGTTTGATCTTTCTATAACTGCTTGACCTGTAGGATTATGTGGTATGCCTGTAATATGATTTATATTGTAATAAGCAAAAAACTGTTTCATTTTAACAGAGACATATGATGGAGCATTGTCAGTTTTGATTTGTGCAGGTATACCCATGATGGCCATAACTTCTAGCAAATGAGTGATTACAGAATCAGCTTTTTCAGAACTCAAAGCAGTTGCCCATTGAAATCCTGAATAAGTATCGATAGTGTGGTGTACATATTTCAATTTTCCAAATTCTGCAAAGTGAAACACGTCCATCTGCCAGATTTCATTTCTCTGAGTACCCTTTGGGTTACATCCTGCTGGTAATGGCATCTGATTGTAGAAAGAACAAGTAGGACATTTCTTTACTATTTCTTTGGCTTGTTGCCAGGTTATGGAAAAATCCTTTTTTAAACCTTTACTATTGACATAATGTTTTTTATGAAATTCTGAGGCCTCCAGCACATTTCCTATCAATAATTTATCAATCTCATCATTGCCTTGTGCTAGAGGGCCTGGCAGACCAGTATGGGATCGAATGTGAGTTATATATAAAGGATGATTCCTTTTCCTGATTGTATCTTGTAATTGAATAAATAGTGGAGTTAATTCTGAAGCATCAGGGATAAATTCTGCAGTCTCAATATGTAACACCACTCTTTCAGCATACTGAGAGTCAGTTACTATGTTGAGAGGTTCTGAAAAATCCATTAATACCAACAGAATCGCATACAATTCTGATTTTTGAACTGAATTATACAGACTTTGAACCACTTTACTTAAATTTTCTGATTTGTAACCTGCCTTTCCTTCTTTGTTGGCATCTGTATAAAATGTACGAACTCCAGATATGGGTTTTTGCCGTACAATTCGAGGCAAGATCCAATCAGCTCTCTTTATAAGATCAATTCTATTACTTTTGGGATATTTGCTGTTAGTTTCTCCCAAAAAATTACTGCAAGCTCTTTGCCAAGGTTCACTTTCTGTCCATAATTTTTCAATGTCCTCCTTAGTTAATGGTATGACAATTTCTGCTGGGTCTATGCCTGCTAATTGACGAAGTCTCAATTTTCCTTTGTAAATCAAGTCAGAGATTTTTTCCACATAAGTTTTTAATTTTTTATTTGGTTTATTTGGTAAAAATATCCATTCCAATATAATATCTTCCCTCTGCATTAATATTCCAGTAGGAGAACGCCTAGAAGGTAAGATAACCAAAATGCAATCCAGCTTTGGATCAATACGATTCACGTGTCCTTCGTGCACTTTCTTTTCTACCAAGGCCAATTCTTTCTCAGCTTCAGGTGATAATTCTCTTGGACTATTTAAGTCCTTGTCACCTTCTAAGGTTTTGAACAAATTAGTCAGTTCATCATTTTTTACCCCAACAATAGTTCGTAGATGAGAAATATCTCCAAATAATCTTTGAAAGTCATTAAGAGTCTGTAGTCTATCTCTCCGAATTTGCACCTCTTGGGGTCTAATTTTTTGTAGCTTTATTTTATATCCTAAATAATTAATAGAATCTCCTCTTTGTATCTTTTCAGGAGCAATTTGTAATCCCAGCAAGGCAAAATTTTCTTTACTTCTTCAAACATTATTTCTAAAGTATCTGAATTTGAGTCAGCTAGTAAAATATCGTCCATATAATGATAAATTATAGATTTAGGAAATTTTTTACTTATCACTTCCAATGGCTGTTGTACAAAATATTGGCACAGAGTTGGGCTTTTCAACATTCCCTGTGGGAGGACCCTCCATTGAAATCTTTTAACCGGTTGAGAATTATTATAAGTAGGCACTGTAAAAGCAAATCTTTCTTTGTCTTTTTCTTGTAAGGGTATTGAAAAGAAACAGTCTTTTAAATCAATAACTGTGAGAGGCCATCCTTTTGGTAACAGAGTAGGCAAAGGCATCCCAGATTGTAGAGAGCCCATTGGCTGAATTACTTTGTTAATTTCTCTAAGGTCTGTTACCATTCTCCATTTACCAGATTTCTTTTTAATAACAAATACAGGAGAATTCCAAGGGCTGGTTGATTCTTCAATATGCTGAGCATTTAACTGTTCTTCTACCAGCTCTTCTAAAGCCTGGAGTTTCTCTGTTGTTAAAGGCCATTGCTGGACCCATACAGGCTTGTCTGTTAACCATTTTAAAGGTAGAGCTGTTGGTGTCTTTGGAAGATCATCAGTTATTGTGCCCTGTTCTTGTATAATATGGATGGCTGGTGACCACTCATTAGAACAATATCTTCTAATATTTCTCTCAGTAACATGTGCTAGTTTATGATTTGTTTCTGAGATTGGAGGGATGTTAATCTGAGTATTCCATTGTTGCAACAAGTCTCGACCCCACAGGTTCATAGTTATGTTAGCCACATATGGTTTTAATTTTCCTCTCTGTCCTTCTGGACCTATACATTCGAGCCATCTTGCACTCTGTTTCACCTGAGATAATGTCCCAATTCCTAACAGTTGAACGTTTACCTCCTGAAGAGGCCAAGTTGGATGCCAAAATTCTGGTGCAATTATGGTAACGTCCGCACCTGTTAGATATCCCTGATTTCAAAAAGGATAGATTCTCAAATTGTTCATAACATGATCCATGAGAAATAGTTGATTTATGTCTACTTGTACTTGTTCACCAAATCAGTGTCTACAACACAGATACTTTTGTCTGTCACTGCATCCTTGCTGAAATCTCTAGCTGATTCCTTTCTTTTAAATTTTATTTATTTATATTTTTAGGTACCAGTGCCCTGTCTGCACGTATACCGGCATGCCAGAAGAGAGCCTCAGATCTCATTATAGATAGATGGTTTTGAGCCACTGTGTGGTTGGTGGAAATTGCACTCCGGGCCCCTGGAAGAGCAGTCAGTGCTCTTAACTGCTGAGCCTTCTCCCCAGGCCTTTCTATCTGATTCTTAAATAATATATGACTGTGAGATTTCTAAAACTAACTGAGTGGTTTCAAGATGGCAGAAGTCAGAATACCTTCCAGATAACAGGGCAAATTACACAAGGATTGCTCTTGGTCCGTTGCTTAGCATAAGGACACCTGCAGATTTGGACTTCTGGGATTTGCCTTTTCAAGGAGACTAATATTCACTATAATGGGTGGGTTATTCATGTCTTGACCACAACATTTCTATAACATAGCATAGGAGATTTTTGACAGCTATTTGAAGTAGAAGACAATGATAAAATGAACACAAATTTTCAAATCTTGCTGACAATATAATAAATGGATTAAATGATTCTCAGGATCTCTCCAAGATCCCAAATATCTCTACTTGTAATTTTAAGTTCTTAGAATGAAAAATCTCAAACATTCCAAATAACATTTAAACTTATTTTCCAAAGCAGTCTGTTAATTATGGGTAAGAGACACATGAAAATGAAATTCATGGAGATACATCCTATAATAAAAAAATGCATTTTTTAGTAACTCATCAACCCAAGCACATAAACACATTTGGGAAATGAACCTCATTCTTTTTGTATAAGTGAATTCAAATAAATATGTTTCATTATAAAAACTTTATTTTAATATCTGAATGCTATGGTATATTTTTCTCAAGTTCTGATTAATTCCTTATCAAATATCATTTTTATTATCAGGGATTAATGAGAGGTATATAGGCAGTGGTGGTCCAAGCCTTTAATCCTAGTACTTGGGAAGCAGAGGCAGGCAGGGGAAGACATATCTTTGTGAGTTCAAGGCCAGCTTGGTCTATAGAGCATGTTCCAGGATGGTTAGGGCTGTTACACAGAGAAAGCCTATTTCAAAAAACAAAAGCAAAACCAAAACCAAAAATGTGTTATAAAGCAGTTTTAAAAATGGCTATATATCCTTTCAAATAGGAAATATATATTTTTCCACAGGTTAAACTTGATAGGAATTCAGGTTTACCTATATTAAATTACTATGGCCCATAGAACATTACTTTGTTGCATAACTATGCGCCAATTTTTTCATAGCATTTTAAAGTTTATAACATATAAATATGTTCTTCAAGCACAATTGAGATATTTTCAACTCATATAATAATGGTAGCATAGAATATTGACATACATTATAATCTATAAGTCACTTTCTTATCAACCCTTTTAAAATTATCCTAAAGATAATTTTAATAAAATTTGTGTTTTTTTCTAATATTCTTATGGTAAGAAAACAAGCATTTTGCATTGTACAACCAATTGTTGTGCTCTCCCTTGGTGAAAACTATTTCTCCTCTCAGAATCCCTTAGTTGACTGGAGTTCCTGAGAATATACATACAAGTAACATACAGACTGAGCAGGGTATATTTATGTACTTAGGAATACATATGTGTGCGCATGTGCACCAACAATTAATTTTTAAAAAGTGGCCACGGATTTGAAAAAGAGCAAAGAGGGGTATATAGGAGGATTCAGAGGGAGGAAAGGGAAGGGGAAAATAACATTATTATATTATGTCATACAATAAAAGAAATGATATTTTTTTTTTAAAAAAAGACCTAGCTTTTCTACATCCAGTTCAAGATTGTTTTCATTTGTTTGTTATGCAAATTTAAAATGCATTAATGGTTCATAACAAACCAGTTTTGAATCAGAGAAACTTGAAGAAAAAACACTGTTTCTGATTTTCCTTATGTCATGTATTTTTTCCCCATTGAGATAACTTCTTCCACCATTAAAAACACATCTTTGTGGGTCTTCTTATCTAGAGGACAGGAGATACTGTCTGTAGAGTTTATATCGGATTATAACAACTGTAAAACATTTGTGATAAAATAAAAATAAACTCGGGTACCATGAGGCCATGAGCTTAACATTCTCTTTTCAGTTATGCATAATGCATGTAGATTGGAAAGAGCATCATAGGAAATGTGTTTTAAAATATGAACATAGAATTGTTAGCATATTTGTAGGTTATGCTCATTCTATTACATTCAACAACAAAAACATTTGTCACAATTTTGGTGATTATACTAACACAAGTGCTCTGAAAACAACACTGGCTGGCTCACATCTTTGAGCTTTCCCCTTCTAACAGGAGGGGGAACAAGACAGGAAGCATTTCTAGAAAATCCATTTTGCTAATATTTGAGACAACACTGTTCTTATTTCACTGGGATTTTATTTCATTCTTATAGGCTTAACATCTCACTGCATGAACAAAGAAAATACCATGTGAAAAGGGCTTCAGACTAGCTACTTCCAAAAGGATTCAACCTTCTGAGTGCTATCCATATCAGCCGTACACCCACACAGTTAGCACTTTTGAATACATTTACTGAAAACCATTAATAAAGCTACAATCTTACTCTGGTTCTTAACCATGTGTCACAGTGAAATAAGTTCATGTAAATCTGTGAACTGCACGACAACGATCAAATTAACAGTCATTTCAAGAAAAAAATGCCCCTCAGGCTGAAAAATAATTAGTAGTCTCTCACTATCTTTTCCTCCTAATAAAAATCACGATATTATTGTTGACTGTGCTAATAAAACACCTCCCGTGACCCTGATGTAGCTTGATGTAAAATGTAAGGACTGTTCTATTGTGCAGCCTCACACATCTTTTATTGAACATTTCCATTTGGCTCTTCATCTGGGAACACAAGGGCCCATAGATGCTGAAGAACTTTTGTCACATATAATACAACTCTCACTTGTTTATCACTGCAGTTAATAAAACACCCGCTTTAAAATTCATTATCTCTGAAATCCAACCTTTAACTCTGAAGCTGAATATTCAGAGCTGTGGCTAAGTGCAGGAACAAGAATAAGAAACAGGGAAAGCAAAGAGGACAATTCCATTTAGTGCAAACAGAACAAGGCTACCAGAAATGCTACTGTAAACAGAATGTCCAAGGTTTTGATGCTTAGAAACATGAACAGCTTGTTCAACATATTTTGGGAGGGTAACTTATCTGCCATAACTACTTACTGCATTCTTTTGTACTAAATAGTATTGTAGGTCTCCCAGGGACAGAGCAAAATAGGTACATATTTTTTGTCCTTAATTTTCCAAAAACATGAACAAGTTGGGTTTTTGTGTGAAAGTGGGCAATAAATTGGGTACTTGTGTTTTGAACATGCAAGCTGAGGGTAAAATCTCTTTTATTGTTTCTAAAAACACAAAAGCCTAATAAATTTAGAAAAAATATTGAAGTATATGAATCAGAACATTGAACAGTACCTATATATCAGTAACAAAATTCATGAGTATTCTGATTTCAAGAACTGACAGGACTCAACAGATACCTTTGAACACAATAAGGTAAGCAAGATAATGTCTTTGCTTAGTGTACAGTGAGGAAACTTTCACAACATAATTAAATACAACAGAAGCTAGGACATGACCAGTTTTCCAAATGATAATGAACTCTGTAGCAAATAATTATTGAACTTTGACAAATTCTTAGAATATACCTTTTAAGAAATGTACAATATAGATAGATGTTGCTAGCACAAAACAGCATTTAGAGTGTGCATACCCACCCCCAAAATAACCCAAATACATAAAATTTTATGGAGTTTTGTAACTTTCACACCTTATCAGAAGTCATACATAGGTGAGAAGCATATACTAAACAAATGGATACCAAAAAGAGATGTTAAAATTATAGAAAATATTGTAGCAAGTTCTACATATAAAAAATTTACTGCAAACAAAGGAAGCTATGTCTTGCTTATTTTTTATGAGCATGACATTTTCATCATTCTTCTTAATCCATATTTATCAAAGTGATCTACACTGAATGTTATCTTAAAAGTATTTTGAAGGTCAAATAGGCTTGAAAATCTCAGATTTAGCTACGGCAAATACTTACAGGACTCAAATGTGGTCAGGAACACTTGTGACTCTGGGAGGAAGCACAGCCTGGTGACCAATGAGAAAAGATAGGACCTCTGGCCCTTTCCCTGCAAGGTAGAGGCTAGAAGCTAGAGGCTGTGTTCTTAAGACTTCTGGGATATTTCAGTGACAGTGTATGGTGTTAGAATGGGACTCCTTTTGAGAGTCTCTCCTACTAAAGATAAATCCTTACACTTAGATGCTACTGGTTATTCAAAGTTCACAAACAGTGCTACTATCATAACAATACACATTATACCATTATTTTTAAATTCTTTCAATAGGCAGATTGAAATAATAGACTTCTATAATCATCTTATCCTTTAGAGCAATTTCTTGACTATAATGAAATGGATGATACTTGCTAAATAATGGATTGTTTAGCCCACATTTCTAGACAGTCAAAGTCCAAATCCTGGTGGCAGTCCCATTGGTACAGGTTTGGAAATTTGACTAAGAATGAATGGTGTCACAATGGTACACATAGAGAAAGCAATCACATCTCAAATTGAACCGATAGTCTTGTCTTCTTATACAAAGGCCCCCTCCACTAGGACTCACCTCTTAAGGTTCCCATCTCCCCGCATTGCTGAACTATAGACCAAGCTTGCAATACACCAGCCTTCAGATAAGAAAATATATCCAAACCATAGCACACTTTTTTGAAACTGCAGGAAACTTTTATGTCTTAGGCTATGCTCTCCTTTATGATAAAATGGTGCTAATCCTTTGCAGAGAAAGACTAATTCCTAAATACCAATTTTTGCCTATCTGATTATTCTTAGACTGATTAGTACTAAATATACAATTCACCAATTCTTTCAGTATGAAATGAATTCCATTGAGGTTTCCCTTTTTCCCTGTCCCACAATCTTCCTTTCCCTGACTTTAAATATAGAAGGCTTATTAAGGAGAGTCAGAGATGTACCATAGCTTTAGCCTTACAAGCCGTTGGGTTTCTAAATAATAAACACACTCCACTCAATACTGCTTTCGTTTATAATGACATGGGTTGTTTTGACAAGCCTTTCCTACTCCTTGAGTTTTATAACTTTAGTTTCATAAAAGAGATCTTTAAAAAAAGAAAGAAGAAACAGATGCAACTGTCAGAGCGGACAAAAGGAAACATGCAAAAAGAAAAGTGCTCGTTTTATTTTTTTAAGAAACCAAACTTATAAATTCGACTTTGCATTCGTCTATCTCTCTCCCAAAAGGTATAACTTGTGTGAAAATGCTGTCACAGTGAATAAAATGGTATGGACACTGATATCCCTTTAAAATTAAGAATAATGCTACAACTATAAGAACAAGTTAAGAAAAGATTTCTTACAGGAATAGGTGTTACTATGCTCCTAGCCAATCAATCACCATTTTCTCACCTTTCACATTCTGGATTAACAAATGCTGACCAAACTGGGAACCCTGTGCACAGAAGTTTTATATGTAGCAAGCGTTATAATTTAGAGTTCAGAACAAATCATCACAAAACCTGATATCTCACTGCAGATCTCACAGTGAATTGAATAGGTTCATTTTTAAAATGTCAATTTGATGGACCATTTGTGTTTCATCTCATATGAAGTGTCTGTTCAGATTATTTGTCCATTTTAAAATTGATTAATTACTTTTTTTTTCAGTTAGGATCATGGGCACTGGTAGGTCTCAAAATGGTAATACTCCATCCTTAGCTACACAAGAACATGATTATTAAATCACAGTAGGTAACATGATTTTGCTGCAGTGGTTAATTATTTTTTAAATTTCTTATATTTTCTATGTTCAAATACTTTTATCAGAGAAAATTTTGGCAAGTACTTTTCTCTATTCATAGGCTAGCTCTTCTCCTATTGATTATATCCTTTGTTTTGCAAGGCTTTTTAATATGATAAATCCTGGTTTTAGAAATTAGGACAATGTAAATCATAATTGTAATGATATAATACCTTATCTTAGAATAATTGTCATTTTTTTGAAAAAGCAAAAAGTATATTGTGGCAGAAACATACAAATACATGAATTATTAGATACTATTAGTAAGAGTGTAAATTATATATATATATATATATATATATATATATATGAAAATAAGTCAGCATAACAAAGTGATATTTTACATACCGATATTTATTGTAATCCTACTCAGTCAGAGTAGCCAAAATATTATAACAGACTAGGCATTCATCAACAAATGAATGGTTAAGAAAAATATGCTAGATATGCTTATTATTCCACAGTAAAGATAAATGAAATATGCCAGAAATAAAACAGGTGGAACTAGAGTACGTATACCAAGTGAAATAAGCCATATACATGAAGACAAATAATAGAGTTTGCCTTCATTTGTGGAAGCTAAGAATTTAACTTGATGCAGATTTACTAAGGTTGGGAAGTGTGTATATGAGGAGGAAAAAAATGGGTGTTGGTTTGATGAGTGTCTGCCGCATGACGTATAGAGTGCTCACTGAACTTGATTAAATATACAATCCATACATTTTAAAGAAAAGTAAAAAGAAATATTATTTTTAAGTGCCAATCTCATATTAAGTTTCTTTAATTGTAAACTTGATAATGGTAGTGAATATTTCAAAATCAACAAAAATTAAAGGATGAAAACTGTAAATATCTTTCAATATATGCATAAAGGAATACTCTAGTTCATGGTTGTAAAGTGATGAATAGAGGTAGAATGAGGATAAATAAAGGTGCACACAAACACAATTCTTCCCTAAACTATTTAATGATATAGGAATAAATATTGTCTTGATTTGTCACTGAGGAGGCAAAAAAAATTAAATAAAATTATTCTTATGGTTGGTTTATTACTATCCCATTAGTTTATCTATATAGCAAACCATTCATAGTCATATGTTCTTATGCGTCAACCAGTTTTTTTTTTTCTAGAAGCTTTTCATAGGTTTGCAAAAGAAGAAAAAGAAAAAGAAAAAAAGTGGGGGAAGGCTTGTATTATCTGGGGGTTTTACTGGGCTGGGCATTCAACATGGCATGAAGTACATCCTAGAAGCCCCTGGGGTGCTGAGCTAAGCCAGAAGACCAAACACCCACAGGGATAGTTTTGTGAAGCTCATACATCAATGTGTTCTTACTTTCAGAAAGCATCATAGGCCCACAGATCCAGTAAGAAGTGACAAAGATCAAAATGACCAGATCATCGATATTCCAGGGTATCCTGTAGCTGTGTTCGACAGGGAAAATAAGGCACTAACTTGAGAAACTAGTCTCCATCTTCAGAGCAGGGAAGCGCATATACATGCAGGACCAGGAGGAACCTGATGGATGGCAGTGAGCTTTTACTACTGCAGCAGCTTGCACTGCGTTCTTGTTGCTGTTACCTCCACCATCGTAAACATGTCTCAGAACTGAAGCGAGACATTTCAGGGGCAGAAATCCTTCCTCTGGTATGAAGAGACTCAACAGCATTGCAAGTTCTCCTAGATTTGATGGTTGCACAGAAGAAATTAGCAGAACAATTCACAGTAATATTAACACGTTTTGTGCTGCCGTGAATATGAAAAATATTTGGTAAACTACACAGTAAAAATGAAATACATTTACCTTTATTTTATCTACAGTAACAAAGTACTACACCAAGTAAAGGTTCATGTTCCTGGTTACATATGTATTTGGATGAGACAGATATTCACAATTCTGTTTTGCAGCTGAGGCTCAAGATTAAATGGTGGGTTTGTTTGTTTGTTGTTTGTCTGTCTGTCTGTTTTTAGGGTGCTTACCTTCTGCATGAAATTAAAAATTCAATAGAAAAACTAAGATCCCCACCTGGGGTCTCTGCCATATTCAGCATGTTGACTCAGTAAAGAGTATATTGTAAAGGCCTGTTAGAGAAACTGTGGGTTCAGAAAGGGCCACAGGCAAGAAGATACGGTAAGAAATGGGAACATTCGAGTGAGAAGTCTCTACTCCAACAAATACGTTTCATCACCTAACTTGTCAGAGTGACCCTGTCTTACAGCATCCACACTGTGGGAAACACTAAAAAACCAAACAAAACTCTGGACAGTGGGGAAAGAGAACAATGCGGCGGAGGTCATGAAACAGGCTGCCGGTGGGGCACAGCGTGGCGAGTGATGGAGCACAGGAAACAGTGACAAGTGAAGACAATGACAACAGGATAGACAAGAGGGGTGAGATCTTCCCTCCCTCCGAGCTCACACCCCTGCTGCTGAGGAGACTTTGGGGTTTGTATAGAGCTGGAGGGAGTCTGTGAAAGAATCAGGAGAACAGCCATGTGTGGCTTATACGGCATAGTCTGGTTTTAAACAGAGCAGATACCCAAGGCAAAATGAATTAATCAAAATCTTCAGTAACAACAAAGAATATAAGGTAACAAATGAAATCCACTACCCCATATATATCTTCTTAGTCATGCTGATAATTCAGTTTTTAAAATGGGGGGAAATACTAGGAACAACCACAACTTTTCATTCATTCCTCTAAACAGTACAAAATAATTTTAAAATGAAGCTAATATTTCTAAGAAAACACTTTGACAAAATTATAAATAAAGATACATAATGAAAGTGTTAAGCACTATCTATTATGTTATTCTTCTTTACAACTGACTTAAATATGTTGCCACTTGGAAAACCAATCTAGCTAAATATTGTTTATTAGACTTGAAAATCTCATCATCAAAGTCTGTTTTAAAAATGTTGTACAAAATGATCAACTTTTTAAATATGTGTTTTTAATCAATTGGCTGATGTCTAAATGATTTCACATCATTCTTGACAACATTGGTGTACATTTTAGTCCAAGGGAACAAATTACATTTTATTAAAAGGAAATAAAATTGTAAAGCCACCCATTGCCTGTGATTCTTATCTAGCTATTCATCTAAATCCACCCCAGCCTATTATGAATAATTCTTTCTAGCTATTTTCTGATCCATGTTTTTGCTTCAAAATGCACAAAAGTAATTAGGCTAAATTGAAACATTTATAGAAATACACTACTCAATAACTCAGTTTCCAAAAAAGTTTTACTCTACCCTAAGGAAGCAAAAACAAAAATGCCCATGCAGCAGAACTCTCATTCTGCATGTTACAGTTAGCCCTGTGAGCCAACCAAGCTCAAATTAATTGTACTGACTAAACTTTCCTTCTTGGAGAAAATTAAAGATATGCTGTTGTCAACACTTGAGCACAACCTCATGACACTTAAATGCAGAGAAGGGTGTGACATCCTGCCCCGGCTGCCTCTCGCTAATTAATCACTCTGGTATTTAGGACCATTCAAGCAGACAAATTAATGGGGAATAATTAGTGTATCTTTGTTCCAGCTCAGCTTTGCACACCAGACACTCAGGGAGAAGGGAGCTTGTGGAGTGCAGCCATTAGCATGCACATAGTTTCACTTCTGTTCTGCGAGTTCTTCTGAGATTAAGAGAAAGGCCAAATTAGCAGACGTGTGACTGGGGTTAGGACACCCTTCTGCAAAGAAAGCTCTCTGCACATCAGCCTTCAGATGCACATTGATCATCCAAACATTGAGTTTCATGAAACCCAATTAAACTTTAGGGAAAATACAATTTCAGAATCAAAAAGTCTTTTAAGAAATATGGTGGAAAAATTATTTTTATTTACACCACTTATATTTTATTTATTTATATAGTACAGAGCTGAATGCTACTATAAGACATTTCCCATTTATTATACCGCTAGCTTTTGTGAGTTCTATTGAAAATGGATTTTATCACCAAATAGCACTTACACATTTTGTAATTAAATAGTGTAGTCCATTTAACCTCTCTCCATTTACTAAGAACTCTCTGTAGATACTCCCTACGGCCATAAAACTTAATTTCTTTTTTTTTCTGATAGGAACCATAGACTAGAGAATTCAGACAGCCTCCATACACAGCATGTGTGAGCAGCACAGTATTGATTAAACTCTGCTCCACTCCACACTGCTGACTGGTTTCAGTCATGTGGAGTAAGAGCTCAACAGCTTTGTTTTCAAACTAAAACTTAAGTGTTGATGCCTAATATCATTTGGCCCACTACTAAAAAAAATGACACAAAGATAAAATCAAGTGAGTAACAAGAGTTTAAATTTTCTTGAATTAAACACACTACTTTCATTCGCTATACAAATTTCATTCCTCATCAGAAAAAAAAAACATTCCATTGTTTTCTTCAAATAAAACTTGAAGCTACAGATTCCATACTGATAATAAATTTTCTGAACTTTTGTTGAAAGTGTGCTATATACAAAACTTATCTGAGCATACCACATGTAAGGATGTGAACATATGTATATTCATTCATATAATCATACTGTTTTTAATGGCATATGTGTACATGATTTTCAATCATATTTTTCAATTCTGATGCAATCTACAAAAAGGAAAATTTATGCCTGCCTGCCTAAAGTTTCTATGAGCTTTATTTTCTACATTTCACTACCTAACTGTCCAGACAAGAATGATTACTCTATCTATACAGACAGCATTCCTGCAAATCCCATACCCATTATAGAAGGCTCACAACCTGAAGTCTTTACCTCAAGGGGCAATGTGCTGTGTGAAAGGACAGAACTACAAACTCAGAGGCTGATGGAAAGTAAGACCACACAAGCATCACACTCAAAGTAGGAGCTAAAAAGTTTTCAAAAAGAATTTTCACCACCTGAAATAAGAAGGTAAATTTAGTGTTTAGCACTGTGATTGGGTTCACTCCTGTTACTAGCACATAACAAAAAATGATATAAAAGAGTAATTTCCCTGCCTGCCACAATTTAGGATGCTTTTTAACCACACTCAAGTTCTACATTTAATAAAAACGTACTTGTAAGCATAATGCTCTTGAATTTGTTATAGTGGGGGAAGAGAGAGAGAATATAAATCAGAAAACCACACATTCTCACAATTTCTTAGAGGCAAGGAATGAATCTCTCTCCAGTCTCCTGTGAGACACTAAATTACTGCCTACCATAAGCACAGATGCCATTAGAAAGGCTTCCATCCTGGGAGTGGGTCCTCCTAGATCTTTGAAGGTGCCTAATCCTCATTAAAGGCAAACCCTGGCTTAGGAGGGGCTGTGCTGCCATCAAGGCACCTGGTGATGACTAAAAGCGCTGTCCCCATGTGTGGCTGCTGCTGAGCAGCAGAATGTAATTTAGTCGCACCAGCGGGAGCAGGGGTCAATGATTTTATATTAATGGGGATCACGACAGTTCTAAGCTGTGGCGTGCTTTGAAATAAGTGTTTTACACGGCAGCAAAGAGAGCTGAGCTGGGGAAATGAGCTGTGTCACTGTCTCCTCATGCCTTGCAGCAAACACTGGAATGTTTTTAGTTGCTGCAGACTGTGCCATCATAATATTTTATAAACAACAATTACCTTTTTCATTTTGAAAAACCCGACCTCCTCATGTAATTTTGCTAAAGAAGCTACCGAGGATTAACAGATTCCTTTCTAATCAAACTAGAGCCTAAGCACGCTGCTGAAACAATGGATGAAGTTCATATGGGATGTTCAGATCTGGGAACTGGTTTAGGAACATAACCATGCTGGTAGTGTATGCTGCTTTTGTAATTGTGAAAGATGTATTTTCACACATCTTGACCCATTATCAAAAGTGCCCACACCTAGAACAAAGGAGATGACAGAGGAGTTTAGGGCAATGATGTAAAGTGTGGTCAGGGTTCAGCTCTTCTTTCTACGATAGAAATTACTGTTATCGCATTCTCCAGAAATTTATCCACAATTTAAAATTCCTTGTCATGAATACCAGCTCTAGAATCTATATATTATTTAGCACATGGGTGTGTTATCAAATTAGTGTCTGAGAACGAGGGCCCGCAAAAAATTATTTCTGTGAGTAGCTGTAGATAAGCACAATTTGAAGAACTGTGGAATTTTCAGGCTTCTGAAATAGTCAGATGAAATGGTATCTATGTACAGGAATATAGAGTTATGGCAAGGAAGTAGTCTTCAGTTTAAAATTTTCTTTGAATTACCTAGGTTGTAGGTATCAGAACATACAGGGATGAGCATGTATCTGTGTCAGATATGACTGATTAGTAGATACCTCTCTGTTATATGAATAACAGCTGCCCAAGAGTTAATTACAAAAAAAAAAAAACTACTGTAAAATGTGTGTTTGTTGACCAGAAAGATAAAATCTATTCTAATAAATTAGCACTTGAAAAAAACAATTGATTAATTTTCAATATTTCTCTCATGCACAAGAATAGTCTTAGCTGGGCTTTGAGGTTATTGAGCAATTACTGAAGATCAAGGTAGTATAATTAAAAACTGAATTACATGCTACCTCAAAAACACTTTCAATAAAGCAAACTCCAAGCTTCGCTAGTCTGTTAGAAATGCACATTCCAAAGATTATCTTTGAAACAGTTGTGCTGTGACAGTTAGTCTATGCAAAAGCCCAACCATAAAAAACACACATACACACATACACACACACACACACACACACACACACACACACACATACACACACACGAGTTGGAGGAAAGAGTGCAATCATCAGGTGTGTTAAAAATAACATGTTATCATTATTCTTATAATGTCTGGAGAACATCAGGATATTAAAGATTCTAAGAAGTGTTAGTATTCTTCAAATATTTGTTCAACAAATTTTCTAGTTACTTTTCCCCTGAGCCCATGGTCACTACCCTTTTAAAAACACACTATGGGGAATGTTCCATTAGAGCTACAGGCTTTGTGAATATACATTTTCATCAATTAAAGCCAGTACATCTAATCTGGATCCCAAGTCCATTCCTTTGTATGTAGTCTCTGGTTAAGGAATTGGGGTGGGGGATTAAAATGTAAGTTCCCAGACAGTTTGAAAAGCACATTATATTTAAAAATTAATATCTCTCCAAATTGGAGAAATATTCCATTATTCCGGTAACAAAAATACAAAGGATGGTAGGCCCATTTCTGTCTTCAAATCTGAAGGTAAGAATCACCACAAATAGTGTTTTGATGTGGCAATTTGACTAATTCATGGCACTGCTATAATTTGGGATACAGAGTGGTTTAGCTATTCTAAGACTAGTGTTACATGCAGTCTGATAGGGGCAATCAGCACCAAGATGAGAGTAAAGGTAAATGAGGTCCTTTCATGATCACAAAATATGAGGAGGAACAAAAAATCCAGTAATCAGGATACATAACATTTTAATCAGATTTTTAAATTAAAATTTATGCAAATAAACCCATGGTGAGCAAAATATCAAAATTTTAAATAAGGACAGGATTAGTGTTACTCATGTATCATTTTGCTTCAGGCTTCAGTGTGGCTAAGCATAGCATTGGGAATAAGAAATTACCAGGAGAGATGCTGTGAAAGTGTGAAGCACTTGCTTGCAAGCCGAAATTAGTTCTGATTCATTAATAGCAAAACAACTTTCACAAGCCCATATACCATGCTCTTCTCACTCACTGATAGAGATAAGAGGACTTCCCAAATTGTTGTTGGAAACATTGATTCAATGAGATCATAATGTGCAAGAGGAAAATAGAATTAATAGTAATTTAATTTTTTTAGATTCATTTGTTTTATTTTATGTGCATCACATGTTTGTTCCTGGTGTCCACAGAGGTCATAAGGGAGAGGTGGATCCTCTGGGTGAGAATTAAAAATGATTCTGAGGTGCCATATTGGTGCTGGGAACCAAACCTCTTTAAGAACGAATACTCTTAACACTGAGCCATCTCTTAAGCCACAGTAATAATTTTTATATTAAATATATTTAAGAAAGACTAAATTTGATTTAGTAAATTATTTAAACACTTCTGCCTCCTAATTTAAATAATTTTTAAAAGTTTTCAATTATCATACAAAGTATCATGGAATCTTTAAACATAGTTTATTCTTGTTGGTCCTCCCTCTTCTCACCCATTCCTGCCCCCTAGTTTATCTACCCCTACTAGCCTCTTCTCACCCATTCCTGCCCTCTAGTCTATCTACCCCTACTAGCCTCTTTTCTATTTTCTGGTCACTTGTGTTCTGCAGGGAGCCCTGGAGTTGGCTTGGCCTAGCTGAGTCATATGTCACAGGTTTTTCCAGTTGGTGTCCACAGCTCCTAGGGCACTGAAGTTTCCAGTTCTTGAGAGATTGGTGCACTTCCTCAGACAGTGAAGCATTCAGGCCATGTTGGGTTTCTCTGTATGTTCCCTTAGGAGTCAAGGAAGCATGGAAGCTTAGCAGAACGCTTGGTCTTAGACACTAATATTTTGTACCCTTTGTGGCTTGCAAACGACACTGTATCCTGGCACCTACATCTGTATTGATCCTGGAAATTGCCATTATATTCTGTTTCTGATAAAGGTATAAAAAGTCTGATTGTTCTCAACAAAACTATCCTTGTCTCGGTTGTGCTGTGGCCCCTCCAAGCTGGCCTGATTTCATTACTTGCAGCTGTATCAGGTGACCTGGGCCTGCTAAGTAAGTGCAGACTCTTACAGTGTTCTATCACCCTTCCTGCTTTTCCAACACTCTTATTCCCTTTTTGGTTCCATTTTCTAGTTTCATGACCTATCCCAATCTCATATACATACATATGCATGTATATACATACATATATACAGATATATATGTGTATAACATATATATGATCAACATATGAGGAAGAGCATATGGTGTTTAACTTTTTGAGTCTATAGTACCTCATTTAATATAATGATTTCCATATTCATCTATTTTTCTGAAATTTTCAGTTTCAGGTTTATGACTGAAAAAAAAAAAACATTGAGTGTAAGTACCATGTTTCATTATCCATTCATCTCTTGCCAGAGACCTACTCTGATTCCATTCCCTTGCGATTGTTAATTGATCACAGTAACACTGAATGTGCAAGTACCTCTCTTCCAGGACGTAGAGCCCTTTGGGCATATGACAGTGGTGATACTGAGGTAATATGCTAGTTAGTCTTCTAAATTTTTGAGAAACTTCTATATTTATTTGCATAATGGCTGCACAACTTTACACCACAGCATGTCATAAATGAATATTCCTCTTTTTCAAATCCATCATTTGGTGTCATTTGTTTTCTTGATGACAGATATACTGACTCAAGTGAGATGAAAACCCAAAGTTTTAGCTTACATTTCTCTGATAACTAAGGGTGTTGAACATTTTGTCTATTTTTTAGTACTGTCTACTCATTTTTTAACCCATTCCTTATTTTGCTGTTATTGATATTTTAGTAGTTTTTAAATAGTCTAGATATTAACCTCCTGTTAGAAGTAGAGCTGGCAGAGACTCTCTCATTCAGTAGGTTCTGCTCTACTGTTAGTTTCTTTTTCTGTACAGGAGTCTCTTGACTTCATGTAATTTGATCTGTCAATTCTTGGGGCTATTTCTTGTGCAATTAAGTCTTGTCCAGAAAGTTACTGCCTACACCTACATCTTGAAATATATTTTTCTCTAGAAGTTTCAGAGTTTAAGATTTTAAATGAAGACCATTCACCCATTTCAAATATTGTTCTGTTCAGGGTGACAAATATAGAACTGGTTTAGTTCTTCTGCAGGCTGATAACTGGTTTTGATACCACAGTTTGTTTTATAGTCCTCAGCCCACCCACCCCCCTTCTTTGATGTATCTGTTGTGTATTGATGGCCATAACAGTCCGAGTTTACTTCTGGTTTTCAATTCTGTTCTGTAGGTCTATATGTAATACTTTGTACAGGTACTATGCCGTCTTTGTCACTATGGATGTACAGTGTAATTTGAACTGAGCTAATTTTATACTTTCAGCAGTGTTCTTTCTGCTTAGAATTAATTTGGCTATTGTAGTCTTTTGTATTTCCATATGAACTTTTTTTAGTGGATTCTTCTAGTTCTGTGAAGTATCTGATTGAAATTTTGTGTGAGATTGCATTGAGTCCATAGATTACTTTTGTTAATACAGCCAATCTCAAAATATTTATTCTGCCAATGAATGGGGGTGGAAGTTCTATCCTGTCATTTAGTATCTTTAACTAATTTTGTTAGCATCTAGACTACTTGAAAAAATGTTATATGGACTGGAATTACAAGACCCATAGAAAGGTGACCACTAAACTTTACAAGACAAAATGGTCCTTTAGGTTCCTGCTTCACAGAGAAATCTGCCAAACATTCTACAAAAGGCAAAAAATTAGACCTTGAGACTCTAGGCCAGCTGGCTAAAGAATGAATGCCCTAATGTTACAGTAAAACTTTGGATGACTATCCAGACAGCCAGCTGTCTCTGTTATTCTAGATTTTTAAAAGATAAATATAAAACTTTAGACTCATAAATATAAGATAGAAAAATATTTTCTTTAATTTTGTCAAATACAAATAGGCTAGATATTATAAATGTAATTCTTGCTTGATAACTGTTTTGTTACATGTAATTTTACTATGTTAAAGTTAAACCCTTCCTTTTTGATTAGACAAAAAAAAAGAGGTGCTGTGGGATGTTCTGTATGCTGTGAGTGTGTTTCTCTGATTGGTTGATAAATAAAAAGCTGATTGGCCAGTAGCCAGGCAGGAAATATAGACGGGATAAACAGACAAGGAAAATTCTGGGAAAGGAAGCAACATGTAATGGCATACAGGTAAAGCCACAGAACATGTGGCAACAGATAGATTAACAAAAATGGGTTGAGTTTAAGTGTAGGAACTAGTCAGTGGTAGGTTTGAGCTAATGGCCAAGCAGTTTTAATTACTATAAGCTTCTGAATTATTATTGTACAATTGGCTGCAGGGTCCCTGGGGCTGGGCAGGACTGGAGAAAACATACAGGTACAATCAGGAAATTAGCAAAGGGCCCTAATAAGGGAATGCTATCTCCGGATAGAAGATAGAATCCAGTGACTTAAATGAGTAGTGGGATACTGAAACACTCGGGCTGAATGAAGTGTGATAAAAGGGCAAAGAAGGAAGACATGGAAGGAGTTCTATCAGCGAATATCAAGACCAGCAGTCAACCTGCAGAAACTGCCTTCTGCAGTAGGAGTAGACAATGATGTTTTTTATTAGACTTAAGACCTGCTTCACAAAGTGGAAATTATACCTGGGTCAGTCATTGGGCCAAGAATCCACGGTTAGGCAGGGCATGGATACCAGGGAAGCACCTAGCTGAGTATTCACTGGTGATTGACACATGTCAGGAGGGAAGAGACAGTTTTCTTTAAGTGTGGGGCCCTTTGTAGGTATAACAGGCTCCTGAGGTCAATGGCTGTACATCTAAGAGTTCATAGACAGCGCTGATGGGACTCGGGGTGTCTAAACATGAAATGAGAGCACAAAGTTGGGTGGGTATGGAATGGTTGTAGATATGGTAAGAGACGGGGAGATTAAAATGTTCAAATACAATATACAAATTCTCAAAGAATTAATAAAGATGTTTTTAAAAATTATCATTCTTCAGAAAAATAACTTTGACTAGGGTTATAGAAATACATTTTAAAAGATGATTTATAGAGCATAGCAAAGTGAGTTCTATTCAAGTTTTCTAAAAGCAGAGTACACATTGATTTCAACAGCTGAACAGAAGAAATCCCTGAAATTCTAATATTAAATTCTAATATTAAAACCTGACAAAAGTAAAACAAACACAAACCAAAAAAAAAAAAAAAAAAAAAAAACCACAAGCAAGCAAGAGGAGAAAGAACAACAAATAAACTAGAAACTTAACCAACAGAAGTAGATGGAAGTATATAAGGTTTTTTTTTAAAATTTATTTATTGTTTGACATTGTCATACATGTATTTTATTTTCTTTCTTTAGTCATCATTCACTCTACGTCCTGGAAACAAGATCCCTCCCACTTCCCTGTTTTTTTGTTTGGTTTATGTTATCACTCTAATGACCCACACAGTTTAACCAGGTCCACATGTATGGGCATAGGTGAGAAGTTATCCTCTGGAACATGAGTAATTTACTAGTAGCTTATTCACTAAAGACAATAACTTTTTCTCATACAGCAGCTCTGGCCTGCTATTAAATCTCCTGAATAGTGGCTAAAATGAGTTCCTCCAAATTAGATCCTCAGTCTTGTTCAGAACCTATCTGGAATTATGACAGATCAAACAAATTTTTAGAATTGAGCCAGGTTACAGATTCAGAACTTCTCAAACAAGAATAGCTAAACACCCATAAGTAAAGACCTTGCTATAATGTTAAAAACCTACAACTTTAGAGAAGGTAGCTAACAAGGAGGACCCAAAGAGGGACACGTGGTTCACCCTGGGAAGGGCAAATAGATGAGATCTCCATGAGTAAACTGTGGATGAAGGGTGGGCCATGGAGGGTAGGGCATGGGGGATGAGAACATAAGGGAGCGCAATGGTCAAGTTGGAACAGAGATGGATTGGAAGAGAAATGAAAGAGATACCATGATAGAGGGAGACATCATGGGGATAGGGAGTAACAGTGTGCTAGGGAAGTTTCCAGGAATCCACAAGGATGACCCCAGCTTACACTACTAGCAACAGTGGAGAGGGTGCCTGAACTGGCTTACCCTGGTAATCAGATGGGTGAATACCCTGTCATCATAGAGCATTTCTCCAGTAACTGACTAAAGCAGATTCAGAGATCCACAGCCAAACGCCAGGCCAAGCTCCAGGAGTCCGGTCGAAGAGAGAGGAGAGAGAGAAGAGCAAGGGGCATCAAGATCATGATGGGGAAAACTACAGAGACAATCAAACCAAACTAGTGGGAACTCATGAATTTAGATCAATAGCTGTGGACCTTGCGTGGGACCGGACTAGGCCCTCTGTATAGCAAGACAGTTGTGTAGCATGATCTGCTTAAGGGGACCCCTGGCAGTAGGATCAGAATCTATCTCTGGTGCATAAGCAGGCATTTTGGAGCCCACTTCTATGATGGGACACCTCACACAGCCTTGAGGCAGAGGAGGGGCTTGGACTTGCCTCTATTAAATGTACCTCCCTATGGGAGGCCTTACCTTCTTATAAGAGGGAGTGGGGCATGGGCTGGGAGGGGAAGGTTGGAGGGGCAGGAGGAGGGAAGAGGGGAATCTTTGGTAGGTAAAATGAATAAATAAATTTTCTCAATTAAAAAATAAAATATATAAAAAAGAAATTTTACTATCAAACTTTGCCCCATCTTTCTGCAAAGGGCCTTAAGGCCTTTTAATAGGGTAACTGTATATTTGAGAAAATGAAATAATCAGACCATTCTGGGCCTGCTAAATGCTGTCTTAGAATTTTCATTCATTTTGGGATAACCATAAAAGCAATGTGGCCTTCCAGTTAAAGCAGAGGTTTATAGAGGTGAGGTGATCACTAGAGAGTTAGCCAAATTTCAACTTTATTGAGTCTGATATTGTCCTTAAACTTATTCTAAACCTATCCTGTGATTATTTTCCAAGACCTAAAAAGCATAATTTGGATAGACATACTTAGAAGTTGAGAGAACCCCTGCATTTGACCTATGGAGTGAGAGCTATTAAATTTGAAAAGGCCAAATGGAAGACTTTGGGATCACCTCTAAAAGAGGATGAACCAAAAGCAATATTGCATCCATGGAAGAATTACAGAGATTCATGACACCATCAATGACTTAATCATTTCAAGTGGTACCCGAAGGCACAAGAATAATTTCATTAAACTGCAAAATAAGACTTCTTCCAGACCACATTGGGCTCCTAGCATTCTTGAGTCAACAGGCTAAAGATGCTAGAAGGAATGATTATTCAGACTATCAGGGGAAATAGGACTGCTTCTTCAAAGATGAAGTCAGGAAGAGTAGGCCAGTTGTATTTTATTGATATCATGCATTGTGGTTAAGGCCAAGGGTAAACTACAACATCCCTATTCAAGAAAAACAATAAATGGCACAGACTCCTTGGGAATGAAGATATGGGTAACTTTTCCAGGTTACCTTGATTCCTAGATCCCTTAATCCTGGCTAGCTGAGAAATAGTACCATATGTAGGATGTTGATTCAAAGGACATTAAAACCAAGACCCACTGGAGTACTTTTTGAGGATTAGAAAATACAGATTGATTGCATAGTAAAGAAGGTAGTGGCAAATACAAGCTAAGCCCTCATCAACAATTACAGAACTGAAAATTGCCATGAGCATTTCAATTATATGCTGTTAAGAATATGCTTGAGAATATATACACATATATTAAACAGATATTTATGTTTTCTATTTTTTATTTCTTTATTATGATAACCTCAATTGAGATAATATCAATGGTTAAGTGTTATAATTCTATATTTTCATATTTAAATTATCTACATTAAATGATTAAGTATCCATCAAGGGATTTTGCTACCTATTCTAGGGGAGAAATAATGGATTTGTAGTTTTATGTGGAATAGTTGTATTAGGATTATAACTTTGTTTCATTTGGAAATTAGGGATGGCATACGATTTGATTGGATATCTCCACCCTTTTGGGTTGGAGTTGTGGTTAGTGTTATAACCTTGACAGGAAATAGGATTACCTGGTAGTTGTACCTCAGGTCATACCTACGGGGCATTATTTTGTTTTATGTTAATTGATGTGAGAAGTTTCCTCCCTACTTAATTATGAGTGGGACCATTCCATAGCACTAGCAACACAGCACTAGCAAACATGCATTCATTACTCAATCATTCATTTTTTTTTTTTTTTGGTTTTTCGAGACAGGGTTTCTCTGTGTAGCTTTGCGCCTTTCCTGGGACTCACTTGGTAGTCCAGGCTGGCCTCGAACTCACAGAGATCCGCCTGGCTCTGCCTCCCGAGTGCTGGGATTAAAGGCGTGTGCCACCACCGCCCGGCTTACTCTCTCATTCTTCCAAAAAGAATTTTTATTAGTTCTTTGAGAATTCTGTATGTGATAATCACTTGCATTGCCTTAGCTCTTCCCCAGATGGACACACACTCCACTAACCACCCAAATTATCATCATGTTCAAAGGTAATTAAGGAACATCAAAGAGTAGCTTGTTCTGCAAGGTCAACCTATCATTGGCCACACTTTTAGAGGAAATGGACTCTTCCTCTCAGCAGCTCTCTGTTGTTCATTGGCTAGAGGTGGTACTTCATACCCAACTCCTTTCTCCATGCTTGGATTTAGTCTAGCTTGGACTTCCCAGGTATTTTGCATGCTGTTACAACCTCTGTGAGTTCTTATTTGCAGCTATCTTGCTGTCTCCCTCTCTCAGTTTTTGTTAGTTGCCTGTAGATCTTTGTTTAGGAGTGGGATCCCTTGCGATTTTGGCCTTCCATGTTATCTTTACTATTGGTATTGTTATTGTTCAGGCCTTATTTAGACATCCATTTCTAGGAGACACAGTCTCACAGCAGAATTCTTCATCCTCTGCCTCTTAGCATCTTCCTACCCACCTTTTTGCATTGTTTTCTGAGCCTTAGGATGAGAAGTTATGTTGTAGATATATCTACTAGGGCTAGGCTGCCTACAGTCCGTAAAACTCTGCATTGTATGCTGTTTTGGTTTCATATAACTATCTTTATTTGTTGTAAAGAGAAGCATTTTTTGATGAAGGGTGGGAATGATACTAATCTGTATATATAAGAAATAATTTGAATGTAGTTGGTAATTATTTTGACCTAGAAAGGTAGCAGTGATAGGCTCTCTTCTAAAATTAATGACCTTAAAACTTTGGGATTTGGATTGGTTTCTAGTATCAAGCAAGATGACCCTCCTATTGAGTAGAACTTACGTCCTAATATACAGCTGTTAATTACCATATGGATGTTGCTACTGCAGCTTTAGGGATATCTTGAATGTTGGTCATCATCGTGATCCATAGTCATTACAGCTAGGTAGGACTACAGGTTGTTTCATTTGGCAGTTTGCGTAATAGTTTCTGGTACTATGAAAGCTATTCCACTAGAAGGAGGTTTTCACTTAGTACTAATTCAAATCAACCAAGTCCTGTGTCCTAACTCTTTGGTGTCTTCTGCAATAACAACTTATCTTCAATTCTGAGAAGCAACCAAAGGCAACAGTAATAGCTTATATTATTTTGGGAGTCACTTGTATTACACTGAACTACAACTCAAATGAAGATTTTTCATGTTTTGTACTGGGATTTTTATAAGATAGTCTATGGCTCTTGAGGGGAACATTGTCATACAAGAGGCATAACTTCATTTAAGGGTGTGTGTGTGTGTGTGTGTGTGTGTGTGTGTGTGTGTGTGTGTGTTTGGAAATCGTATTTTAAGGTGTGTTACTTTTGTTTATGTTACATTTGTTTAATTCTGTGAAGCTGTGTTTGTCTAAAACATCTGATGGTCTAAGAAAATGCTAAACTGCAATAGTGAGGCAGGAGAAAGGATAGGTGGGGCTGGCAGGCAGAGAAAATATATAGAAGAAATCTAGGAGGAGAAAAGAAAGAGTAGAGAGAAAGAGAAGGACTCCAGAGGCCAGCCACCCAGCTACACAACAAGCCACAGCATAACAGTAAGATTTACAAAAGTAAGAGAACAGGAAAAACCCAGAAGTAAAAGATAGGATAATATAAGTTAAGGAAAGCTGGCAAGAAACAAGCCAAACTAAGACCAGGCATTTATAATTAAGAATAAGCTCTGTGTGTTTGACTTATTTGGGAGCTAGATGGTGGGGCCCCAAAAAGAGAAAAAAAACTAATCAACAATATGTGTGTGAGTTTTTCTATTCGTTGTGTATAATTTTAGGAAAATATGATTTTTGAGACTTCATCAAAAAGCATTGGTGTTATTTGTCCCTCCTCATGACTTCTTCTATATTAACCCTCCTCCACAATCTCCAATCAGTTCACCCCTCACTATTTTTTTCATTTCCACTTTAATAACATCTGTACACTGTTATTCTCAATATCCACTTCCTCTTTTCCCTTCATGTTTCCCTGGTTTCTGTTGTGATTTCATGTTATGTGCTTGCATCTGAATATTTGTAGCTAGCAACCACAAATGAAAGAGAAGATATGTTGTTCGTCTTCTGGGCTTAGGTTACTGGACTCAATCTTTTCCAGATTCATCAACTTACCTGCAAATTTTATTATTACATTTTTCATTATAGTTGAATGGTATTACTTTGGGTTATGTACCACATTTTCATTATGTATTCATCTAGTAAGGCACATTTATGCCTTTTCTCTTTCCTAGCTATTGTGAATAGAGGAACATTGAACACTGATGAGCAAGGATATGTGGAGTAGGATGCCAATTCCTTTGGGTATATGTCAAGGCATGATATCACTGGGTCATGTGGTAGGTTTGTGTTTAGTTGTTGAAGATTCTCTATACTGATTTCCAGAGCGGTTATACCAATTTGCATTCCCACCACTATTAAATAAGGGCCCCCACACCCTAAGTAACATTTGTTGTCAATCGTTTCCTTTTTCTTAGCCATTCTGACTGGGGTGACATGGAATTCGAACATTGTTTTAATTTGCATTTCAATAAATTAAGGATGACAAACACTATTAGAAGTACTTCTTGGTCATTTTTTAAATTATTTTTCTATTGAGAACTCTCTGTTCAGATCCATAACACATATTTTAATTATTTTTTTCTTGTTTAGTTTCCTTATTTGTTGATTGATTGATTTTGTATACTCTGTCTATTAATCCTCTGTCAGATGTATAGTTAGAATTGATTCTCTCCCATTCTATAGGTTTCTTCTTCACTGGATATTTTCATTATCTATACAGAGATTTTTTAGTTTGAGATTCCATATATCAATTGATGGCCTTAGTTCTTGGGCAAATGGAGTCCTAGTCAGATATCCTTTTCTATACCTGTATCTTCTCAGGAATATTTTCTTTTACAGTTTTAACATTTGAGGTTTATAATTGAGGTCTTGGCCCACTTGGATCTAATTTTGGGGCAGAATAATAAAAGTGTCTAATTTCATTCTTCTGACTTCCTTTCTTTTAGTTAGTTGAGCCAAAGGTCTGGTTTAGTTTTTCAAAGAATGAAATCTTAGTTTCAATGGTTCTTTGTATTGTTTGTTTCTATGTCATCATTAGTTTCTACTTCTATCTTTATTAAAATTTACTAAATTTTGTTTACTGGACTTACTAGGTTTTTTTTAAAACTCTTGAGTTGTATCTTCAAACCCTTCATTTGTGCTCTTTCTGAGCTTTTAATATAAAGACTGGAGTTCTAAATTTCACTTGTAGAAATGCTTTCAATGTGTCCCAGAGTTTTTCTTGTATTGTGTTTTTATTTTCCTTTAGTTTCCAGGATTTCTATTTATTATCTTCTTTATTTTTTATTTACATATTATTCACTAATTAGTTGTTTAATATCCATGAGTTTATGTACTTACTGGAGATTTATTTGCTGTGAAGTTTAATTTTTAATGGCATAACAATCAGGTGGAATACATGGAATTAAAAGTTTTAAAAATCTGTTAAATTTGAGTTTTGTTCCAGGATATGGTTTATTTTAGAGAAGCTTCCATATATTTATATGTATGCACAATTGGGGGGTGGGATATATAATAGATATCTGTTAAGTCCATTTAATGTAAGGTATTACTTAATTTAAGACTTCTCTGTTTTGCTTTTGTGCAGATGACCTATTTACTGAAGAAAGTGGGGTGTTGAAGTCACCTACTATTATTAGGTTGGTGTTAATTTGTTTCTATAATTACAAGAGTGCATTTTTTATGAAATCTGATGCATCAGAGCTATATATGTGTGTGTGGAATTATAAATATATAATTCCAAATATATAATATGTACATATTATTGAAATATTTTCTTGGATAATTATTCCCATGATTAAAATGAAGTACCCTTCTCTGTTTCTTCAAATTAGTTTTAGATTGAAGTCTATTTTTTCAGATATTAGGATAGCATCCCTATTTTCTCCTGTTATGTTTGCTTGGAATGCTTTTTCCATCCATTCACTTATAGTGATAGCAATCTTTAAAGCTGAGTTCATTGTAAACAACAGATAGGCAGATACTTTTAATCTATTAGGCAACCAATGTGTTTTGATCTGTTAGCTGAAGTCATTAATATTTAAAGTTATTATTGAAAAGCATGTGATGAACGCAGTCTTTTTTTGTATTTATGTTGTTTTGTGTTCCTAGTAGTTAGTGTTTTGTTATTTGTTGGTTATAACTTTGTTTGTTTTCTCTCTAGAGTCACTTGACTGTGTGTATTCTCTCCAGTTCAAAATATTCTTCCAGTATTCTCTTTAGGATTGTTGAGTGGATATGATTTTTTTAGGCTTTTAGTATAATGGAAAGTTATACTTTTGCTTTCTCCCATAGGAGATAGTTTAGCCAGGTATAGTAATTTATTTGGCAGTAGTTGTTTAGAACTTGGAGTGCATTGTTACAGGTTTTTCTGTTTTGGTGCTGAGATACCATTGAATTCAGTGCCATAAGTGGTATCTAAGTAGCGTAAGTGGTATCTAAGCACCAAAAGTGTGTATGTGTGTATGTATAAATTTATAATTTCAAACATATAATATGTACATATTACTGCAATATTTTATTGATTAATTGTTCCCTTAATTATAATGAAGTACCCTTCTCTGGATCTTCAAATTAGTTTGAAGTCTATTTTTTCAGGTATTAGCGTGGCAATGCCTGTTTGTCTCCTGATACATTTGCTTCGCATATATTGCTAATCACCCAAAGTTTTAGATTCCATTGAATTCAATGCCATAAGTTTATTTTAAATTTTCTTCTTACATATATTAATTGAACTCAAAAGTCTCTGTATCATGAGAAAAAAGTGCCATTCACACTTAGTTTAAAATTTAACTTGTGTTGCTTCTAATTTAACTATATTTCTTATATATTCATTTTTTTACTTCACTGGGAAAAGGCCATTTTTATTCTATTTACTATTATAAATTTGAGAGTAAACTATAATTTATCATTTTAACTATTGTTGAGCTATTTTTCTACTTGCATAATTAGGTACTTCTTTTTATATTATGATGAGAAAAGAGAAAGCAGATGAATGTTTGTGTTCACAGAAATGCTTTCTATTCCATTTCTCACAGCCTTTCCACTGCAGTAAAGCCAGATTGGAGGAATGATTTCCCTTCCTTTGTTCCCTCTCTTCTCTTTCCTTCTCATGGAGAGCAGACATTGGAAAAAATTTACTTCCTTATTCCTTTCCTCTATCTATTGCTAACTCAAACATCAACTGCCAGGTATGATTAGATGCTTACATATTTTCAATCCAATAAGTGGATTTAAAATATTCCTTATGAAATATCTTATGTTTCTAGAATCCTACTACAGCACTAACAGTACATATTGCCAGTAAATTTACCCATTTGACTATAAGGATATATTACAAAAGTTAATGTTCCAGCTATATCTGTCTTCAATTCTTTTTAGCACTTTCCATAGAAGCAGTGGGTATGTGTTTCAGTGATATTCTCAAATAGTGTATCTATTTTCTAGTACCTTTTTCTTAATCTTACGTACATAACAATTTTGCATAACACACAATTTTACTGCAAAATTTCTATAGTTAATGATCAAAAACTAGAAACATTTAATAAAAGCATTCTAAATTCATAACAGCATACAACTTTCCCCTTATAGTTTCTCATTCAATAGAATTAATAATTGGTAATAAAATTATGCAAAATGGAATTGAATTGACTATAAAATAATGAAACACCTCAAAAACAATTTTGATAAAAGATGATTAGTAATGTTTGATAAACAACTTAGTGAAGTATCACTGTATTACTATAATCTTAATAATATGATCTGGATAAAAATACAAGATTTACTTGATTGCAACAGTAAAGTTATAAATGATATAAAGTATTTCTTAACCTAAAGTTATTTAGATGGTTAGTAGAATTCTAATGGAAAATAGATAGGACTCTTAAATTTGGTCTATATTTTAAGATATTTTTCATGCATGTTGATGTCAATATTTCAAACATAATTACAGATTTTACCTGCTGAAGTGACTTGTTCAGATTGTTATATTAGAATCAATTCCTCATGTTTTAATAGAAAATGTAATGTGTTAGGTGACTGAAGAAGTGGCAGTATATTCTTTCTGCTCTCTAGATGAAACAGTTCAAGCAAGTGTACAAATAAATAAATCATCATGGAAACTCTAAGGGTTTCTTTGGAATCAGAATTCAGAGAATTAAATGATCATGAAAAATTAGAAGGTAAATAATATTTGGGAAACTATTATGAATAAAAATGGAAAATAAAGTAGTCGCATGCAAGTTAATATTAATCTACAAAACATTAATTCTTTAATGGAGCTCTTAAGGCACGAGAAGAAGAAAATGCTTAATTAACACATGAAAATACTAAACTAGACTTTAAAATCATAAAGCAAATGCAAATTAAAGCAAAATTTGCAGTAAGACTGCCCTGGAGGAGTCACTTCACACCTCCTTCCTTGCTTCTATCTTTTCTTTCCACAGAGAAGAGATGCTATAGTTTTTCCCTCCTTACTGACTTTTTCTGCCCATTGCTACCTTGAAGTGTGAAGTTTTAGATTTCATTTCTCTCTATTTATCATTCCTTCTTTTAGAAATATATTTCCTAAGAACATAGCTTCCCATCCCCTCCGTGTGTGTGTGTGTGTGTGTGTGTGTGTGTGTGTGTGTGTGTGTGTGTGTGTGTTTGGGGAAAGGGTTAAGTATAATCTACAAATTGTTGGTAGATTTTAATTAAAATTATTTTTTCTCAACATCATTTTCTCAAAATTCATTTATTATTTTTATTTTATTCATCTTCTCTGCATGTATGCAGTTTCAGCAGAGGCCAAAAGGAAGTGTTGGAAGGTTTGATATTGGAGTTACAGGAAGTCATGAGCCACTGTGTGGGCGCTGAGAATGGAGCCTGAGTCCCCTGAAAAAAAACAATAAGTTCTTATCACCACTTAGCCATCTCTCTGGCTCCTGGATATCAGCTTTATATTTACAGTTATACATTTCAGAAATAATGCAAATAAATTATCATTATTATTCTACTATTATTTGTGTCTTATTTAATAATAAAAAATGGGAAATGCCATTTACACAGGAAAATAGGTGAGGTGTATAGACATACAAACTGAAGATGTTATGGTGTTCAGATGAACACCTGAAGGAGGTAGGGAAAAGGTGACATTTCAGTCATTTTCAAGTATTTCAAGAAATATTTTAGATAGAATAAACTAAATATATTTGTAAATTAAGTTCCCTAAAATATAAAGCAATGCATATGAGTCAATCTTAAGTAAGAAAGCCTTTTTAGCAAAACAATCATAAATTTTGCTTCTTCAAAATATTCCATGAAGTTGCAGGGAAAACATGATATTAGCAATTATTGCAGCTATGGAAAATATTGATCAAATATTATGTGCCCTACTTACTGAAAAGAAATAATTGTCACCAGTGAAGATATGACTAATAAAGAAACATAAAACTAAAAGTGAAACATAAAGTAAATATTATAGAAAATATTCTATGTATTTCATCTGAATAAAAAATGAACCACAGTTAAAAATTCATCCACATACTATTTCTTTATAAATATATAACATGAGGCCACATTGACCACCAGAAGTTAAGGTAGGCTGTCTGTCCATGGACCTTCCCCACTCTCTTGGTGAACCCTACCCTATTCTCAATCCCCCCTCCAGTCCTTGTTGTTTGTCCCTGTCCCCAACTTAGGAGGACACCCTCTACTCAACCCCAGTACCCACAAGCCATAAGACGAGACAGGAAACAGCAACCAAGGAATGAAAGACCTCCTCTACCAAAGACAAATTCAGAAATCAGCACCTAGACCTATAATCATCCCAAACCCAGATGCCTAGATGCCAGTGTAAGAACACAATCAACAACAATATGCCAATATGTTACCACAAGAGCTCAGCTGTCCTGTTACAATTAGACCTGAATATCCCAACACAGCTGAAGCACAAGAAAACTACCTTAAAACCACCTTTATAATAATGATAGAGGTCCTTAAAGAGGAAATGAATAGATCCCTTAAAGAAATTGAGGAAAAGACAAACAAAAATTTGTAGGAAATAAATGAATCCCTTAAAAACACAAAGAAAAAAATCAATGAAACAAAGATTTTCTGAGAAAATCAACAAGATAGATAATCCCTTATCAAAACTAACTGAAAGACAGAGAGACAATGTGCAAATTAACAAAACCAGAAATGAATAGAGTGACATAAGATCAGATTTCCAGAAAAACCAAAGAATTATCAAGTCATAAAAACTATGTTCCACCAAAATTTGAAAATCTAAAAGAAATGGATAATTTTCTCTATAGATACCATTTACCAAAGTTAAATCAATTTAAAAGACCTATAACCCCTAAGGAAATAGAAGCAGTCATTGAAAGTCTCCCAAGCTCCCCCCTCAAAAAAACCCATAGTGAGACAATTTTAATGCAGAATTCTACCAGACTTTCAAAAAAGTACTAATATCAATACTAAAATTATTCCACAAAACAGAAATAGAAAGAACACTGCCAAATTCATTTTATGACAGTTACCCGGATAACCAAACAACAAAACGATTCAATTAAAAAAATATTGCAGACCAATTTCCCTTATGAACATAGATGCAAAAATGCTCAATGAAAAACTTGCAGACTGAATCTGAGAACATGTACAAAAGATCATCCACCATGATCAAGTAGGCTTCATCCTTACTTGAGGGATCAAGCAAACTTGACTCCTATCTGAAGGATCAGGTAGCAGGGAAGACTGGAGGGATAGAGTATGGGAAAGATGACTGGATTTGGAGGGTGTCTGGCAGGAGGTGTGGAAACCTAATGCAGTGGAAACTCCCTGGAATCTATGAGAATTACCCTAACAAGGGACACTAGTAATGGAGGATATGAAGTCTGAACTATCCATCTTCTGTAACCAGGCAAGGCTTCCAGTGGAGGGATTTGGACACCAACCCAGGCACAAAACATTTGATCTACAATCTGTTCTGCCTGCAAAATGTGCTGGGGAATGGTGGCACATAACTTGTAAGAATGGCCAACCAATGATTCTTCTAATTTGAGGCCCATGACACAAGATGGAGCACATGTCTGACACTACCTGGATAACCAGGAACTGAAGGCTGGATAGCCCTGAGACCTAGGGTGGAAACAAACACAAGTGGCAAAAAAAAATCAATGAAATGATTCCTAAGAATGTTATGCTATACTCATAGTCAGATGCCTAAGATGCCTAGTCCAGTAGTCAGTAGAGGCTGCCTCCAAAAGCTGATGGAAGTAGATGCAGAGACCAGCAGGCAAACATTAGGCAGAGAGAGTGAGTCCAGATTGGAGGTCTCCATCACTTCACTCTCCTCAAAGCTTGGGGAGCACCTATAGAAGAATGGAAGAAGGAGCTGTGGGATGCATAGAGATCAAGGACACCAGGAGAGCACGGCTTGTGTAATCAATTAATCAGTGTTTATGGGAGCTCACAGAGACTTAAGAGGCAATCACAGAGTTTGCATGGATCTATGCTAGGTCTTCTGCATACATGTTATGGTTGTTGGTTCTTGGTATTTTTGAAGGACTCCTGAGAGTTGGAGTGGGGTTGTCTCTTACTCTTTTGCCTGTTTTTGGGACCCTTTTCTTCCTACTGGGTTGCCTTGCCCAGTCATGATGTTAGGGTTTGTGCCTGGTATTATTGTATCTTGGCATGGCATGTTTGGTTGATGCCCCTGGGAAGCCTGTTCTTTTCTGAATGGTTGGGGCTGATGGATTGGATCTAAAGGAGGAGGAGCAGGGAATTGGGATGAGTGGAGGGAGGGGAAGCTGAAGTCAGAGTATATTATATGAGAGAAGAATAAATAAAAATTAATATAAAAAATAAATAACAAATAACATCTTTGCTTTAGTATTTCCTTCAGCCATTCAAGTCTGATTCTGATAGATGTGCATCAAGTTTCCTATTCCATTTACCAAAAAAGTCTTCACTCTTCAAATTGGTAAAAAAGACTAATACCTGTTTGCAACAATGGAACTCTATCATCGTACATGCTGATATTTTACTATTGTTTATGTCTTCATAAACTTCCCCATTCATTTTATGAGTACTAGTTCTAAACAGTACGTAGTAAATCCCATGTCCTCATAAAAATGCCACAATATTGGGATGATCAAATATATAAAACATAAGTTACAATGTACTAGTAGTATTGAGTGAAATGCCTACTTTCTAAATTTTACAGTATTATGTAATACTTCTTAGTGGCATCTTCATAAAGATTGCTACCTTAAAAGGAACTTAAAAATATGTAAGTAAGAATAATATAATTTGTCTGCTAGACATAAAATAGGAAGATTAATTGAAGTTATAATTCAAGTAATGTCTCCAAGAGTGCCAAATTTCATTTTTAATATATACCCTTAAAAGGAAAGCACAAAATAGTCTATAAAACCTCTTGTGTTCCAAATATAAATTTTGTGTCTCTGTGTATGTGTATGTGTATATGTGTGAGAGAGTCTCTGTGTGTCTGTGTTTATCTGTGTGTGTCTATATGTGTTTCTATGTGTCTCTGTGTTTGATGAGTGTGAGTATTATTGTGTATGTCTATGTGTCTGTGTATGTGTTTGCATCTCTGTGTGTGTATGTACATGTGTGTGTGCTTCTCTGTATGTGTATGTGCATGTGTCTGTCTATCTCTGTGTGTGTCTGTGCAAGTGTGTGTATGTGTCTGTCTCTGTGCATGTGTGTATATGTGTCTGTGTGCATCTGTGAATGTGTGTGTACATGTCTTTCTGTGTATGTATATGTCTGTGTGTTTCTGTGTTTGTCTGTTGTGTATACGTGCATGTGTGTGTGTGTATGTATGTGTGTCTGTGTACTTTTATGTGTGTGTGTGTGTGTGTGTGTGTGTGTGTGTGTGTGTGTGTGTGTGTGTATGTGTTTCTGTGGCATATGTAGGGGACGGGTATGAAGAGTCCAAGTCAGAAATAGCTTCAGGGTGGGAGGAAAGACTAGGTGGAGAAACAGAAACCTAAAAGGAATGAGAAAGAAAACAAGAAATCATTTAAGAAAATATATGTTCCTTAATACTCCTAGCAACCAGAACAGAGTTTTTTTTTAATTTGTCTCAGATATCTGTGTAGTTTACTTTATTTATATTCATGATAAAAGTCAGAATTGTCAACAAGTTGCCAAACGCAGGCCAAAGGAACTCTTCGCCATGTCTCTAATGTCAAAATTTTACAGGTGTCTTTTACCTTGAGTCCTGGAGGTTTCCAGAGGCCACATGAATCCCCCATGTAGTTGAAAATGAAGTCATTGCGAATCCAAACAGAAATGAGCCTTCAAAGGAGGGCAAAGATGTCAAATGTACAGCTTGCCACCGTTGTTGGGCCAACTTTCCTTCTGCTGGGTCAGTGACCTCAGTGCCCAGGACTGTCAAGTAAGATGGGCTGAAGGACAACTCTTTTCCCAGAACCCTTGGCCCTGACTCAGACCGCAGCCCTGATGTGCCCTCATGACGTGCATAGCAATGAAGTCAAGAAAATGGGCAGTAACCAGGGGATTTTGCTGAACATTTTGACTAGCCATTTTATATTATCTTTCATCTCATTGGTGATGAATATAAATCTATATATTGAATTGAGAGCCATATTGATTAGCCTCCAAAGTCCTAACTTGGTTTCAACTTATTATAAATTTATCTAATGTCCTCTTTCAGCAATATGATCTTATAACATATCTGAACATTATTATGTAAACAGTAAGAAAATTTTAACTCCAATTTTAGTAAATAACCTATAAAGAAACTAGTTTTGCTTTTACCTCTCATAGATTTTAAAAATCTGTATAAAAATCTAAAATTCAATAAAATAGTTATTGAACTTTATTCACAGAGACTAAAGTAATAAATGTTCCTTCCCAAGATTTAATATAGATGAAATATGAGATACTGTTTTTTACTCATTTGAATCTGTCTGGTAGTTTTATTTATGTATTTTAAAACTTAGCCTACTGTGTATATGGCACATGGATGTGATGCAGAGGATGTCTAAACCATAGGACTACATACTAGTTTGTTTACTTGGTTGTACAGATATGGACTTAAGACCTGAGTATGAGTTAAACAAGAGCTACATAACTAAATCTGCAGTTAGTACTTCAAAGTGGACTTCATCCACACAAAGTGACAGTTTAAAATAAATCATAAGCTTTAAATGGTACCAGATGCCTATAATCTCAGGAATTGTGAACTTGGGGCAGAAGGATTGCAAAAATTCAAAGTCAGCATTGATGACATAAAAAGTCAGTCAGTGTATACATAAAATGAAGTGAAACACAAATAAATATCAGGATGTATTTATGTCAAGCAACTTCTTTAAAACTCTAAATAAAAATAAGAGTTGAAGATAATTCCTCCTTACAGAGTGCAGTCCCCAATCTGTGACATCACAGGCTGAGATACTTCCTCCTCACATAGTATAGTCCCAGATCTGTAACATCATAAGCTGAGACTCTTCCTCCTCACATAATACAATCCAATATGTGATATCACAGGCTGAGACTCTTCCTCCTCACATAGTATAGTCCCAGATCTGTGTCAGGATAAGCCGATACAAAAGCCAGTGTTATGAAGTTCTCTAGCCTAGACCCAGATTGGCTCCACAGTCACCTGCCCCAGTTTCTGCCCCTTGGGCAACCAGAAAATTCGACTTAGAGAAACACATGTACAAATGAAGGAATGCAAGAAAAGATAATTACAGGTTCCTGTCAGGCACAGCATCTAGAGAAGAGAAAGCAGAGCATTCACACAGGGAGGAAGACAAAGCAAAATCTGTGAGGTTTGTGTTATCTGCTCCTTAGTAAGGGTCGGAGTAGCAGTGACTTTCTAAAAAGACATAACTGGGTGAGATATGACAAAATGACAGAACACAATTCCAGAAGCTATAATCAAGATAAAGGACTGTCCTAGTTAGGATTACTGTGGCTGTGATAAAGCACCAGGGCAAAGCCCCTTGGAAAGGAAAGGGTTTATCTGGCTTCCACATAACACTTTATTATCAAAGGAAGTCAGGACAGGGACTCAAGCAGACAAGGAACCAGGAGAGAAGAGCTGATGCACAGGCCAGGGATGGGTGCTGCTTATTGGCTTGCTCCTCATGGCTTGCTCAGCCTGCTTTTTTTTTTTTTTTTTTTTTTTTGGTTTTTTGAGACAGGGTTTCTCTGTGTAGCTTTGCGCCTTTCCTGGAACTCACTTGGTAGTCCAGGCTGGCCTCGAACTCACAGAGATCTGCCTGGCTCTGCCTCCCAAGTGCTGGGATTAAAGGCGTGTGCCACCTCCACCAGGCTTCAGCCTGCTTTCTTAAAGAACCCAGGACCACCTGCCCAGGGATGGCACCATCCACAGTGGGCCTTTTCCCCTTCCCATCAATGACTAGTTAAGGAAATGTCCTACAGGTTGCCTACAATCTGATCTTATAGAGGATTTTTCTCAATTATGGTTCCCTCTTCTCTGATGACTCTAGTTTGTAACAAGTTGACATAAAACCAGCCAGTACAACAGACCCCTTGTCAACTTGACATACAGACATTTCACTTCTCAATTAAAATCTCTATCTCATTTTTCCCCACGTGGCACATTAATATTTATATAAGATATGAATATTACTTATAAAATAACATAATTTTTATTATATGTAAAATAAATATATAGTATTTTAAATACATATTTATATAAATAATATATTATATATAAATTATATAATAATATATATAACACAATATAAAACACAAATAACTTTAAAAGTTCCATAATCCTTACAAATTAAACACATTAAGTTTGGTCTCTTTTTAGAAAAGCATTCAGTCTTTTTAAAGATAAAAAAAATCTCTTTTAAAAGTTCAAGTCTTTCAGTTGTTTGCTCTGTAAAAATAAAAATTTCAATAAATACTTCTTCCAGGAGAGAAGAACCAGGTCACAGTCACAATCTGAATTAAGCAAAAACAACCAACAAAAGTGTAAAATAACACAATGTCCAATATCTGGGATCCACTCACAATTTTCTGGTCTCCTCTAAAAGGCTTAGGTCATTTCTCCGGCTCTGCCCCCTGCAGCACACACAACCTATCTTCTAAGATCAGGCAGGCTCCATCCCACCACTGTTCTTGATGGTTGTTCCATGGTACTGGCATCTCCAAAATGCTGCAATTGGGCTACACTTTCACCAACAGTCTCTCCTAGTGTCAAGCTTCAACTTCTCTGCATGACTCCTTCAATCCTGGGCCTTCACCTGCTATTGAGGCTGAACCTTCACCAATGGCCAGCATCTCAAAGTATCAAGCCTCAGCTACTCTCCAAGACCCCTTCATACATTCAAAACCAGTACCACCTGGGTGAGTCTTACACTGCCACGTCCAGCTGCCAGCTCAAGGTACAACCTTGGCACAGAGTGTCTGTGTGCTGAATGTGCTGAGTGTGTGGAAACACCTCCCAGAAGATTTCACCCTATTGGTGTTGGTCTCTTCTTACACCACTATTTCTTAGCTCCAGGTGACCAGCATCCATTATTTCAGTAAAGAAAAGGTTTTAGGGGCTGGGGAGATGGTTCAGTGGTTAAGAAAAGGTTTTAATTTAGTAGTTCTGTTCCCTCATTAATCACAGCTGATTCTTCAGTTCCTGCTGACCAGACATCACATATTCTTCACACAAACTCATGGTAGAGTCTTTGCTTCCCTCTGAAAGCTTGTGAGCCAGACCTCCACAATCTAAACTGTTCTCAGTATTCTTATCTCCATAGCTCTGACAGAACAGTCCACTGAGCTCTCAATACTAAATGATTCTTCTAGCCCAAAGTTCCAAAGTCCTTTTACAGTTCTCCCCAAAACATAGCAATCAGGTCTGTCACAGCAATACCCCACTATTCAGGTACCAACTTCTGTCCAAGTTTAGGTTATTATTGCTGTGATGAAGCATCATGACCAAAGCAACTTGATCAGGAAAGGGTTTTATTTAGCTTATGCCTCCACATCACAGTTCATCATCATCAAAGGAATTCAGTACAGGACTCAAGCAGGGCAGGAACCTGGCAGCAGGAGCTGTTGCAGCAGCCAAGGAGGGGTGCTGCTTATTGACTTACTCCCCATTGCTTGCTCAGCTTGCTTTCTTATAGAACCTGGGACTGGGACCGCTATCCCACTATCCCAGGGATGGCATCATCCACTTTGGGCGTCCCTTCTCTCACCTACCAATGAGTAATAAGAAAAAGTCCTACAGGCTTGCCTATAGCCTGATCTTATGGAAGCATTTACTCAATTGAGGCTCCCTCCTCTCTGATGACTCCAGCTTGTGTCAAGTTGACATAAAACTAGACGGTATAAGTACCTTGAATAAAGAAATTGGATTTAGAGAAATTTAGAGGGTTCAAAGCCTCTAATGGCAATCCAAGCCACAATGCTCCCAGAGGACTACCTTGAGGTTATTTTTAAAAGAAACTACCCAATATTTTACCTTTAGCTAATTATTCATGTACACTATAAGAAAAACAATTAAACATGTAATCCTCAGAACCATGATAAATTATTTGATATGCCTGTTTTTAAACATTGGGAAAACATTTTTTTCTTTTCTTCCTGCATGAAAACCTCTGACAAGTGTGTTGTGTCTTCAGCATTTTTCATGCACACAGCACAAAAAGTTGAGTTCTGTAATTTTTCTTTACGTTTCTCATAAAATATAAAGGTTGGGAGACAAGGATGTTCTTCATAACATTGTTTACAGCGCATTTGTTCACTGGAAAACTTCCAGTGTGCCAGGCAATGTGTCTGCTATTTCAAAGAATAATTAAACACCATTAAAAGTGTGTTAGTTAATTATGGTACAGGCATATGATGAGCTATTATCTAGTTATTAAAATAATGTTTATGGAAAGTTTAATGACAGGAAAATGCTAATGATTTAGTATTGAGTGAAAATGTACTTATAAAATAGCACTTACCATATTATTTGTGATACATAAAAATGCATTAAAAATTGAGGAATATGCCAAAATACAAACAATTTGCCTTTAGGTGGCAGAAGGATGAATGTTCTTTCCTCTTGCAATACCTTTCACCAAAAAAAAAAAAAAAAAAAAAAAAAACCAAGAAAAAAAAACCATGTATTAATTTAATTATCACTACCATATATTTAGACCTTTGGTAAACTGGCAATATTAGAACCCGAGCCAGCTGACCTGGAAGAACTTGATTGAAGTCTGACAGGTCGTCAGACAAACTCTCTAGACACACTTCTCTGGAATGAAGCAGCTGGACTTCATGGATTGCCGGTATTGTTCCAGGTCCTTAAAATGTATGAGTTCTCCAGAAAAACAGGCAGACATATTTAAGATTTTTTTTTTGGTTTTATTTTGCTAATAATCAAAAGCTAGTCTTATAGGATGCCTGCTATATGCTTTTTATTGTGTATAATTTGCATGCACCCATTTTAAGTTTTATTTTTTAGCAATTTTGACACATACACAAATACAATGATTATTCTAATAAAGTACAGGATATTCTCTGATTCTCAATAGTTCCCTTGCATTGTTCTCTGCCTCCCAAGTGCTGGAATTATGGGCATGGAACAGGCCCAGCAGAACAGAACATTTATAATAACCACAGTTGGAGCAGATCAACAGATAAAATTATAAGCAAATTATTACATGTGGGCACAATGGAATGCTACTCAGCATTTAAAAACACGGAGAGATTGAGGTGGAAAATGGACATAACTCCATCCCTAACCAAGAAGGTATCTGCAACTGTATCATTTACAAAGGAAAAATTAGTTGTTCCCAATGGAGACTCATTAGGTATACAAACCTTACTTGAGGAAGGCCTGATCCCCAACACAAAAGAAACTCAGCAGCATTTTTGTAGACTTTTTTTGTAGACTTTTTGTCTCATATTGCTTTGGTTTTGTCTTAATATCTTTTGCTTGTATATTACGTTTTCCATTTTTGTGTTTCTACGGGCTTTGGTTTTGTGCTTGTTTGTGTATTTCTTGTGTTTTTTACTTACTTATTTATTATTCTATTTTTTTTGGGGGGGTTGTTTGTTTTCTCACTTCTTTTTTTTTGTTGTTGTTGTTTCTGTTTTTGTTTTTTCAAGACAGGGTCCCTCTATGTAGCTTTGGAGCCTGTCCTGGAACTCACTTTGTAGACCAGGCTAGCCTTGAACTCACAGAGATCCTCCTACCTCTGCCTACTAAGTGCTGGGATTAAAGGCGCGGCTGCTCACTTGTTTTCTAAAGAGAAGATGTGGAATTGGGTTGGACAGAACCTCAGAGGAGTTGGCAGAGGAGAAACTATGTATCAGAATATATTGTATGAAAAGAAGTGTTTCAATAAAATATATATACATAAAGTATTTTAATAGTAATTTAAAAGCAAGATTACTTACTTTGTAATTTGAATAAAAACTTTATTAAAGGTAACTTCTATATGTTAGTTGAAATTACACATACATATTATTCAGTACAAATATTTTCAAAATGCATTAAGTTTTAAATAAGCTTCAGCAGTGTTTAATTGACATGCAGAGTTATCAATTCAAAAGCACATTTTCCTGTTTCATTTTAAGATGAATGCATTTTTATAATACTTGTTATATATGTCAAAGGAAGTATTACATTGGTTAAAGCAATCAGGAAACTGAAATGAATATTTATTACACAAAAACTCACATACTTTAAATTAAGTACCAAATTCCTACTGTGTAGCCTCCCACTAGCCACTGGTGGAAACCTTTTTTGAAACTCGAATAGTTACAAATAAAAATTGTTTCAGTTTTTCCTTTCATTTGAAACTTAAGTCCTGAACACAGAATAAGATATGGTCCCTGCTCCATGGGTTTCACAATGCCAGACTAATGTTCATTCTATTCAGTTCTATATTATACCACACACTTGGTAAAGGCTTGTTCACTACTGTTGAGATAGAATCCTGTGTCCTGATAGACTACTGACAGAAAGTTCACAGTCCTTTGAAAAAACAAGGCCTTGAGCATGTTGGTAGGCCAAAAAACAAACAAACAAAAACAAATAAACAAACAAAACACACACACATACATGTCATAAAGCAAGAGTTCTGTGTGGAGTGGAATTCTAATCATGGACTGTCTTTTTCTAGTTACTATTTAGTAAAGCTTGCCAGAAACAGCACTCCAATGCTATGTATAACCCCGTGCAATTCTGTAACATTAGCACAATATTTGAAATGCTCTAAACATTTGTTGAGTGGTACGGCAAATAATGGCACAGCAAATAAAGTATGTATGTGAGACAAAACACTTTAGGATATCAATAACTGTTTGTGATTTATAAATATCTATGGCCTTCACATTCACAAGGAAATGTTCTTAGAAATCTGACCACTATAACTGTTTTTTTATGATTTTTCTAAATTTCTCCCTGGGGGCAAAATTTTGGCTTGTGCATAAGAAAGAATATAATATATTATAAGCATTCACTTATTTGGATAAAAGGGAATATTATATTAGAAATATGGTATATCTCAAATTGAACTAACAACTGAATTATTCTATGCAATAGATGTTTAAACACCTACTATGTGTCATTCTGTGAAGACGTTTGAGTTATTCATAGATGTCCTCAGAACACACAGATCTTACATTCTAATAGAGGATTCACTGTGTTTGAGGTGGTCGAAGATAAAGTTAGAAAATGCACAAATGAGTTAATATTCAATATTTCTGGTGATATTATCCTGTATTCACTTTTAGCCTAGATATTTTTAGCTGATGATATTGCAACTTAAAACTTCAAACAATTCATGCTAGCAGGGTAATACTTAAACTCAGATTATTCTACTTATTTTTGTTAGGTAAAAAAAAGCATGAGAAAACAGCATCTACTCTCAAAATTGATAACAAAAATGGAAAGACAGTGAATAGGAAAAACTTTCAGAAGGAAGTACTTACCTATATGTAAGGTCTTGGGATTGTTTGCTTTGTATCTCTCTCTATGGAGAATGTAGCTGACAAAGACCCACAACTATTGCACTGTAAAATCTTCTGCGACATTGACATGGTCCTAACCACTACTCTCCACCAGTGATGGAGCAAGGCAGGGGAATTAAATGATGACCTTTTTCAGAAAGAGGAGATGTTCTGACGTCCATCTTTATCTTGCAGAAGTACTGGCACCCTGGCTGAAACCTTCTCATCATCCTTATCAGAGGCACTTTCTCTCTGGTGATCACTTATGTTGTAGTCTGATGGTGCTCCCAATCTTTTCAGCTCACTCATACTTCTTTTGTTCCTAGAAAAAAAAATGACCTACCATGTTCAATGTTTAATTTCATTTTGGAGTCTACTTCTTGTATACTTGGTACAAAGAGAGATTTGTGCAAATGAGAAATAGCGGAGGATTGAACTAGCTCTCTCACTATGCCCCATGCAAGGTTATTTGTGTAAGTTATAGTTCTCTACAATAACAGAACTTATAGAAGGAATATATATAAATACATATATATACATGGAGGGTTATTAGATATCCAGCTTTACCTGGCTACTTTACTGTCTTCTTTCACACATGTGTCTCCTAGTAAAAATCCTTGAATTTTTTAACTTCTTTTATTGGCTGCTTTTTGAGAGTCTCTGCAATATCCTTATATAGTATTAGAGTTAAGTTATATCAATACTTCCCAGTCTCTCACTTTACATGGCCTGGGAAGGGTAGAAAACTAGTAAAAAATATTGAAAGCACAAGAAAAATGAGTGTGGGCTACCAGAAGAAGATGCGACAATGCATTTTAAGGAAACCAAAGTAGTGCCATATCATCTGTGCAACTGCTTGCTCTATAGCTGACTATTAGCAATAAGCAGTTTTAGTATTTTTGCTTGTCAATGAAATATCACAGCCTAACTATGGAGGCAGGTTAAGATTCATTTCATGGGGTGTTGCAAGCAAAAAGACAGTGAATTTTTTTTTAATTCTAACTGTCATGCTTTTTAAATTTTATTTAAATAATATTTTTCCATTTATTTTACATGCTGACCACAGTTTCCCCCACCATCTATCTTCTCAATATCCGCCCTTCCATCTGCCCCCTCCACTTCCACTCCTCCACCTCTTTTTTTTTTTTTTTTTTTTTTTTTTTTTGACTGTTAAAGGATTAAGTTTATTTCAGAACAGACCAATAGTAGCCACTAACATCCGTTCAGTCCCATGGATCTGAGTGACTTATTCTGGAAGTCACCAGACCATGCAGACAAGTTGATCATTCAGCTTGCTCTTCATTGAAAATGTTCTCTGGTTTCCTCAAATACCAGCTTGAGGCCTTGTCTTAGTCCACTGACACACCTTTAAAAACTGTACCCAATGGGCTGGAGAGGTGGCTCAGAGGTTAAGAGCACTGACTGCTCTTCCAGAGGTTCTGAGTTCAATTCCCAGCAACCACATGGTGGTTCACAACCACCGGTATTGAGATCTGTCGCCCTCTTCTGGCCTTCAGGGACACATGCAGGCAGAACAAATCTTTCTGCTCTGTCTTCTGCAATGATCACCATGCCTTAGATGCGGAAGTGTTTTGTAGATGTATTCACTGGATCTGGGTTCCACAACTCCACATCTTGATTGGCTATGATTTTCTGTGGTGGTCTTTTTTTTTAAAGTGTGAAGGGAGAGGGAATTTATATTCCATATGAACACCTGGCAAAGCCCACCCGTCTTTGAGTTCCTTAGCATTACCATCAATCCCCCCCCCACCAACACACACACACACACACACACACACACTTCTCACTGCTCACACCTACCTTGTAAGGGCTTCCTCCCACCTACTATCTGTCTGATTTCCTCCTTTCTTCTTTGCCATCTCCACTCATTTTCATAACAATGCCTGGCAATAGTTTAAAATGCTTCTAAGAGTATGTTTAATTTTCATTATTGCCGACATTAGAACGGCTTTCTGAGTGGTCACAAATGGCACTGAGCTGCCCTAGAGCTGAGAGTTCATGCCTTTGGAAGGCTTCAAGCAAAGGTCTCCTGTCTCCTTTAGCTTTCATTTTCAATGGCTGTGTAAAACACTTAGATCCCCCTTTGAAGAGTGAAAATGACTATCCTGGAGTGCTTTGGTAGCACTGGGGAGAACCAATGATTTCTGAAAGTCTTTTAATCAGGTTATCATTTTGTTTACATTTCCTAAGTTTCTTCTTACACAAAAACCAAAGATAAGCTTCAATCTGTCAGTATTGTTACCCACTCCAAATCATCAATGTCAAAAATATTGCTACTTTTTATACTTATAAAATCTTTTCCTTCCAGTCCTCTTTCTGTTGTTCTGTGTTGGGAATATTCTGATGCCAAACTATAAAAGTTTTAGTGAATTTTTTTTTAACTAAATTACCACAAAATGTTTCCAAGGCTAATATCTTACTGTTAGGAAAAGTAAAGTGTTAGAAATCATTCCTCCCCCAGATCTTCATCAAAAGAAACAGAAAACACAAGAAAAAGAGAAAATGCATTTTCATCCATGAAGCTCCACTTTTATTCACTGTTCCCATGCATCTGCACTTACATTTTGTGAGCTCCACTTAAGGTTTAGTGGAAAGGACTCTGTGCAATAAACAAGTGATGCTGGAACCCAGTCATAATTCATCTCCTTCTCCAGATATCACAGTTTCCCAAGGGAAACTCCAAGTCAAAAGTAAATATCTAGGTTCTTTTACTTTTGCAGAAAGTGTAGTGAGGACAGAACCTGCTTTTTAAACTACTGTGAGTTATTTTCATTTGCTAAGTGTGGGCCTTTTTCTTTTACAAACTTAATAATTATTAATGCAACAAGAGATAACATCCAGTGCCCTATGTTAAAAAAAATCCTTCACCTCTTATATAAATGTTTTCAGACTTACATCAAGATTATTTTAATGTATGGAAATAGCTTATCAAATCAAATTAGGTGGAATCAGTGATACCAACACTCACAAACACATATACATAAGCCATTCTAAATATGTCACTAAATATATTATGCATACACCTTTGTTTTAATTAGGATTTCTATTGCTGTGAAGAGACACCATGACCATGGTAACTCTTATAAGGGAAAATATTTAATTTGGGGGTTTACATTTCAGATATTTAGTCCATCATCACCATGGTGGGACATGGTGACATGTAAGCAGACATGGTACTGGAGAAGGAGCTGAGCATTTTACATCTTGATATGCAGGCAACAGGAAGTGAGCTGTCTTCCCTGGGTGTAGCTTGAGCATAGGAAGGAGACCTCAAAGCCCACCTGCACAATGACACACTTCCTCCAACAAGGCCACACCCACTCCAATAAGGGCACACCTCCCATTAGTGCCACTCCCTTTGGGGGACATTTTCTTTCAAACCACCACAAGCTGTATATCTGCATATGTATCATATATGTGATTTTAAGGTCCCAAACTATGGAATGCATTTCAACATGTAATAACTATGTATTCTGAAGTTTTCAACTGTAGATAATAGACCCCTTGTATGTTTCCTTTTTATTTCTTTTTAATCATGCAAATGCATTACATAGAGAACAATTTAGCATAAAAACAATTTCCTTTGCATTGACTTCTTGATTTTTCCATGAAATGAAGCCTTGTGTAACTTTTTGACCATCCCTTGACATTCCATAGAGTACTGACATTTTTTTCTGAAATAATTATTGGGCCTATAATTTGTCTATACCTTCCATCAAAATATATGTTCTATGAAAACCTATAATGTGCATGTTATGCTTTAACCTTTTAAGTGTTTTTCCTTGCATGTCTATTCTAAAATCCTACATTCTCAGAAAGCTGTATACTTCATTGAGTGAATGATTAATTCAGCTTTTTTAAAAATAGCTTTTGTTTGCCCAAATTAAGCACTGGTATATTTCTGCATAAAGAAGAGTAAGACCTTATAATAAGAAATTCCTTGTTCCTCACTTTCAAATCACCTTGGAACAAAATTAAAGTAGTACACATAAAACAAGCACCTGATTACAAGAGGAAGTTTCAACCAGTTTCAGTACATTGCAAGAGGGCGGTGGGCTGGGCAGTAACTGCAGTACTGGATGCCAAGAGAAAGTGTAAGTATATGGCTTACTCCTCTCTAGTAAGGTAATCGAGATATGTATAAAATCACAATGGGAGAAAGGAATGAGAGGGCTTAGAATTTGGCAATTTAATGGATGTCTCAAAAAATGTGAGCCAGGTAGAAAAAGAGAGATATCAAAAGAAGTATATTGCAGGGAAAATGAAGTAGCTTAGCTAGAAACAAGAAGGATGTTCATTCTGTAGAATCACAGAGGTTTGGGGTCTCATAGTCTGGGAAATGCCAGGAAACAGGTAGTTGGAGGAAGATTGGGTGATGAAAATGTGTTACTGGAAGGTGACAGAATAAACAGGCATTGCCCAGAACACAGACCTCCATGCTCTATCAATTTAGTTCTAGCCTTCTAAGCAGATAAAAAGAGATCCTTTGGTGTGGTTGCAGTAAGGGAAAACAAACAAAGTTTAGCTTGAGGTATTATCTTCATAAAAAAAAAATGGGAAGAGTGAAGACAGTTTCTTTATTTTAGGTGATTTTAAACTAAACAATCTTTGTTGCTCAATACCCTAAGGAAAATGTTAATAAAATTGAAGAGTTTGCCGTTTTTGCTGCCTTCTTCTGTGTTATAAATTGTCACTCTTGAAACTGCTTCATGAAACAGCATTTGAAATCAGCAAAGACTTCCCTAATTAAAATTCTTATGACAAAGGTTTGTTTCCTTTTTGCTTCCCTCTCATACACCTCAATAGTTGACTCCTGCTTTTCTCTTTTAAAGGATTCATTTATCTGTATTTTACGTGTGTATGTGTGTCTGCCCGTATGCCTGTAGAGACACCATCCATGCATATGCTGGTGCCTGTGGGGACCAAAAGAGGGTATCAGATCTCCTAGAACTAGAGCTCAGAGCAATTGTGAGCTACTTGCTGTGGATGCTGAGAACAGAGCAAAGGTTTTCTGCAAGGGAGGCAAGTACTCTTAGCCATTGAGCCCTCTCCCCACCCCCTCCTTTATTAATACCCTTTTCACTTGACTGTTTATCTCCTGTCTTGCTGCCTGGTCTTTAGTGTCTGCATCTGGATGCTACTCTGCCTATGCATCTGCATGGGAGCTTCTTTTGATCAGTACAGAAGTAGCTCTGTAGCTGAACCCTCCTCACAGATGGACTAATGTAGCCCAGATCAACACAAAGAACAGTGGGGAAAATATTTCAAGCTATGACATTTTGAGGTGTTTTGTTTCACACTAATATCTAGCTTGATCTGTTTGGGAGGCATCCAGGCAGTGGGTCCCGGTCCTGTGCTCATTGCATGAGTTGGCTGTTTGAAACCTGGGGCTTATGCAGAGTCGCTTGGCTCAGCCTCAGAGGAGGGGACTGGACCTACCTGGACTGAGTGTACCAGGTTGATCTCACTCCTTTGGGGAGGCTTTGCCCTGGAGGAGGTGGGAATGGGGAGGTGGGCTGGGGGGAAGGGGAGAGGGGCGGGAAGGGGGAGAACAAGGGAATCCGTAGCTGATATGTAGAACTGAATTGTATTGCAAAATAAAATTAAATTTTAAAAAATATCTGAATATAATGCATTACTAAAGGTTGCATGTATACATTTTTCTATATCTGTTGTTATATGTTTAATTATAAATCTACAGCATTTTCTGCAAGTTGCTTTGTAAATTGTACTTTATCATTACATTTTAGCAATACATTTTATTACAATATAGAATTCTTTGAACATCATTCATATGGTTGCAGTCTTCACAATTTTGATGTGCCAACAATAGCATTTGTTACTGGATAGCAAAGATATACCAATTTAAAGTATTAAATGACCATTCAATAATATCCTGAATCTATTTCATAAGTAAGTAAATCACTTTGCCAGGCATATAAGGCTCAGGTTTATCAAATATTCCACTTATAGTGTGAGCTAACATTGTGCTCAAGGATTTACCATTACTTGAATCCGACAAGGTTTCAAAACCTTTTTATATTGGCCCAATTTTAAAAAATTTGAGATATGGTATAATTATAACATTTCCTCTTTCCATTTACTCCCTTCAAACCCTACCATATATACTGCTCCTCACTCTTTTTAAATTCATGGCCACTTTTTCCACTGATTGTCATTGCATCCATATATGTACATATACATACATATGTGTGTGTGTGTGTGTGTGTGTGTGTGTGTGTGTGTGTGTGTGTATACTCCTAAATATAACTGACTCAGTCTGTATGTATTACTTGTATGCATTTTGAGGACTGGCTGACCATATGGCACTGGACAACTGGTTGATATACTTTTCAGGAAGGATCACCTCTCAAAAGTTTTGTTTGGGCTATCTCAAAGGACAAAAGTGCTTTCCATGAAGCTTGATCACATGGTGGAAGAAGAGAAGAGACTTGACTCTGACTTCACAGTTGTCCTCTGACCTTCACACATGTGTAATGGCATGTGTACCTGAATGTGCACTGATAGAAGGAAAATAATTAATTAAGCAAATAATGGTAGAATACATATTTGATTGAAGCACAATTTTATATAATTATATATAGCTGACATCTACAAATTGATCATTTTTTGTATATGTATAAACCTGTTAAAAGTGACCCAAATCAAGATCATTAGCACATCTTTCTGTCCTATCTTTTCCTCAGTTGCTCTCAAGGCAGAAAAGTGGAACAATTCATTGGGTTCACTCCACTCCATTTGATTCCCCTTTCTCAGGGATCAGCATCAGCCAATGTCTTTGAAGACTGCTTTCAAATATGTTTTTCAGTTTTTAAATATTTTACACAAAAGGGTGATTGAAAACTCTATGAATCCAGAGTAAATTTTATCTCGTTTAAAAAAAAAAAATTAGTCACTGGCTTAACATTTTTACTTTCAGCAAAAGTGGTTACTATTACTTTTATGCCCTTAACTAGATGAAGTCAAGGGAAACTAACACTCTTCTATTTTCTAAATTATTCACTGCTCTAGAACCCAAGTTAAATAAATTACTAAATTATTTAATTATCTCAATTAATTAAAATAAAAAGAAACACAACCCTTCCCTTCTCCCCCCTCCCCAGTTTACCCAGTAGATCTTAACTATTTTCCCTTCCTGGGACCCTCCATGTGTGTCCCTCTTAGGGCCCTCCTTTTTGCCTAGCTTCTCTGGGGTTGTGGATTGTAGCCTGATTATCCTTTGCTTTGCTTCTAATAATTGCTCAGCCCTGGCACAGCAGGGAGGGGCTCAACTTAGTATGCCAGACTTTCTTGACTCCCTAAGGGAGGCCTTATCCTCTCTGAGGAGTGGATGGGGGATGGGATTGAGGAGGTGAGGAAGGTCAGGAGAAGGGGAGGGAAGGGGAACTGGGATTAGCATGTAAAATAAATTTTAAAAATTTAAATAAGAAACACAAGCTAGTTATTGTGCTTGTTTATAGGAAAAATATGGTGTTTTCATTGCTTTTAACTTTTTAAAGTTCACTGCGCCTATTATTCTAGTGCTTGGAAGGCAGAGAGAAATGATCCCCAGAGCCAGATGGCTAGTAACTCTAGCCTTATTGGCAATTGGTTTTTGGTTCAATAGAGGAATGCTGTTTCCATGAATATGGTGGAAACTGTTTAAGGAAGAGTCCCAACATCAACATCAGGCATTCATACACATGTACACATACATGCACCTTTGTATACATATAAACACATGTACACCACATACCACACACACAAGAGAAAAATAAAAGGATGTTTATTTGATTATTTTCAACATGCACTGTGTATTTTCCTCACTGTGTCCATATGTGTATAGTGCTCTGTCCTATGTCCAAATATATATCTCCTATTGTAGAGTTGTAGACTTAAGGAATTTTCACTTCTGTTAAAAGTTTTCAAACTAGAATGATTTTCAAGCATCAAAAGTCTTTCTCAGGGTTGTAAACGTTTATTTTCAGATTATGGATTAGAAGCAAGAGGAAGGAAACATTATCAAGGCCAACTGTAAGTCCAGCTACTTGGAAATTGAGGCAGATAGACTGTACATTAAGGCATGCCTGGGTCATATAACAAGATCCTGTCTAAAAAAATAATAAAAGAAAACAATCAACAAGCATTTCAGAGAAAAGACTTTAACCCTAATAATTCATTGAATTTTAGTAGAAAAGAGAGTTAAAAATAGTACTTCTATGAAAGTAAAATTACTAATATAATTTAGTTCTTATATTATTCTTGGAGCCATATTTGAATATACTCCAGTGTACTGCTACATATGGAGTTAAGAATTTTGCAACATATTCAGTCTATGTCTCTTTTAATACAGTGATGGCATGAGCAAAATCCAGAATATTCAATGGGTTTATGTAGATGAAGTGCACTGATACATCCTGCTAGAAATTACAATTGGTATAGCTAGGCTAGTTATTCTCTTAATTGTTAGATATTTGCAAGCACTCCTAATCTCCTGTATACTGTAAAACAACAATAATAATAATGCTCATCCTAAGTTTGCTGATGGCCAAATGGTACAGTCTATATTCTCTTTGGTTTCATACTAGGCTTCCTATCATATTTACATTGCCAGTGACAAGGTCTCGTGAGTCTTTGCCAGAAAAGTAAACAAATGAAGCAAACTGTATTGTTTTCTTTTCACTTATATTTTTTTTTAACTTTTGAAAGTTAGAAAACTTGTTTACTATTAAATGTACATTTCAAAATTTTATTTTCTGTGAATGACTATCATGACAATGTTGTTAGCTATAGCCAGTTGCCTTCCAGGCTACTGAAATACAGTATATATATATATATATATATATATATATATATATATATATATATATATACACACTGTATTTTATATGTATATATATGTATATATATACATATATATACTGTATATATGTATGTATATGTTTTAATTATAATCTGTATAGTGTTTAAGCACATTTACTTGGCTATACCTGCTAACAATATGAAACAGATTTTTTTTTCAGATTTAGGCAGAAGATAAGAAACAGAAATGAATAATAACTTGGATTTTTAGTGGTTTGCTAATACCTAGACTGAACTTACCAGGGAGTATGATCTTAATTGCATTTAGTGCCAAGAAACTCTCTCTCATAGGTACTAAACCAAGACAGACATGCAACTGCACTCCTGTTCACTTGTTCCTCTCTGACCATATCATTAGTAAAAGCCATGCCTCACAAAAAAAAAAGAAAAATGAATTTGCACAGTTACTTGTGTCCCCTTATTTGGAATCATTATCAGTTGCTAAAGTGTAAGTGATTAATGCTGCCTTAATAATGAAGGAAACATGAAAGTCTTGTGCATTAATGTGACCTTGGACAAACTTTTCCAAGATAAATATGGTGGTTTGAAAAGAATGGACCTCATTGGCTCATATATTTGAATGCTTAGTCATCAGGGAGTGGCACTATTTGAAAACAATTAGGAGGTGTGGCCTTGATAGAGGAAGTCAGTCAGTCAAACTCTCTCTCTCTCTTTCTCTCTCTCTCTCCCTACGGATTAGGATATAACTCTTAGCTACTTCTCCAGCACCAGGCTTGCTTGCCCACAGTGATGATAATGAACTAAACCTCTGCAACTGTAAGTAAGTCCCAAGTAAATGTTTCCTCTGTAAGAGTTGCCTTGGTCTCTTTACAGCAACAGAAAAGTGACTCGGACAATAAAGTATACTAAAAGAGAAATTTGGCAAATTGCCCAATGTGTAACTTTTCTGCATCAAGCTCTGGCCTCTGCACCTTCCTGTGAAGAGATTTTGCTTGGTAGCATACGTATTTATCCCTACAACTGCGGCTCCTATCAGAAGTTTGTCAAACTTTTTTCCTATGTATAATAAGCTCAATCTTTTATGATACAGGGATTGTGATGGTGCCCTGGGAGTTAAAGTCCAGACTTTCCTGTCCCAGAACCTCAGTATCCTCTATTAGAATTTTCCTGGAAAATGGGTTAGAAACCTTATAAAGAGTGCTGTTTGAAAAAACAAACAAACAAAAACTAATCTACTAGGGCCTATAATTCTCTATTGATCTTATTGTCTTTTGTGTTCCATCATTTCCTGAGGAAAATTCATCTAAAATAGCAGACTGAATTATTTTCAGCATGATTAGAATGGCCCAGACTGGTTGCAAACAATGTGAAATGCACTGTTCTCCTTGAGTTTCTATTGCTGTGATAAAACACCATGACCAAAAGTATTTGGAAAGCAAAGGGTTTGTTTCACTCTTATAATTCCATATCACAGTTCATCATTAAAGAAAGTTACAGTGGGAACTCATTGTGGGAACCTGGAGGCAGAAACTAAGGCAGAAGCTGTGGAGGACTGCTGCTTACTGGCTTGCTCAGCCTGCCTTCTTATGCCATCCAGGACCATCATCCCAGAGGTGGCACTGACCACAGTGGGCTGGGCCCTCCCACATCAATCATTAAGAAAGAAAATGTTCTTTCCACAAGCTTGTGCACAGGCTGATCTAACAGGGGCATTTTCTCAATGGAGGTTCCCTCTTTCTAAATGAGTCTAGTTTGTGTCAGGTTGACATGAAGCTAGCCAGCACAATTGTATTCAATATGTTAGCACTGTGATAATATAAGGAAAAATTAGATGCATGGATACTTTTGTTTCTGATATTGCAATATTTCCACAGAGATCTCAATGTAAAGTTGAAACTTTTGTGTGTTATTTGAGTATATTCCTATTGACCTAATACTCAGGAATGCCCATATTTGTCTATAGTCACTATAGTATCTAGCAACTTCTGACTTCAACACACCCCTAGAGCTCCATTCATATAGCATATAAACATTTACTTAATATTCACTGTTTCAAACTCTAGGACTACAGACACAAATTAAAATTAAAAATCAATGATTTTCTTATTTTAAGAGGACATGAAAGTTGCCAAAGGCCAATGAATGACAGGAGCAGAGTGAAATAAGCTAATGCATTCTGACTCATATTCATAATTATCAGGGTTCTCCTTACTTTGAAATAGCTGTGACCTGGCCAGCACCTACCTGCTGCCCAATGCCCAGAACACTTGACTCTCCCATGTTAAGGACTTCCTTTCTGGCCTGTCACAGCATAAAGCACTCAGCCTGACAAAATGTCTGACATCAAGAGTAAAGGAAGTAGACGCATCATCTAGTTACTGTGCTGCACTCATGGGAGTCCTGAGGCCAACTGCATCAAACTTCTAATTGTCTACTGCCAAGTCTGCTATCATGTCACATCACCAAGGCCCATACCTTACAAAGGTCCAAGTCTTTAAGAACATTTTGAATTCATACAACATCTGGCATCCAACTTTGGGGACGTGAATTCACGAAAAAGCCTCTTGTCTGTGACTTTGCAGCCTGATCAAGTCCAGACTCAGGCCCAGACTTGGACTCCAAAAATGCCAGAATTAGCCAGTTTTGCACATTCCCCCATGCAGATAGCTGGGTTTTTGGCTTCTTTCCTCTCCTGGTGTGCTTTGGCTTTCACTGGGCCCCCTCCTCGGGCTGCTGCCACACCATCATCTGAATCATCACTGTCAGCAGATTTGGTGAGTCAATTGGGATTTCTTAAAGGGAGGACTTAGTTAAAAGAAAGTTTTTTTTCCCACATTAAAAAAATGGGAAACGTTTTTACAATGGAGAGAGTTTGGACTCTGCCTTATAATACTATGGACTGTCTAAAAATGGAACAATTAAATGAGAGGATAATTAATGTTGATGGGATTTATGTAATGTCAATTATAAATATTATTTGTTTTTCATTTCTGTTTTATCATTAAAAAAGCTGGTTAATATGAGTGCCAAGATAAAAGTTTTAGAAAAACCTGTTAAAACAGATCATAGAGATATTCAAACCCAAACAGAGGAATTTAAAAGTAAACCAATCTCAACATTGCATTATAAGGTTACAGAGAAACAGGCTAAGGCTTTCAAATAGCCAGCCTTAATCTATCCAGTAACCTTACAGAAACGATAGCTCTGCTCAAGGCTGTGTAGGAGCTGACTGGACTCCTGTGCAAATGTTAGATTTGAGGAGATTCAAAGAAGCAATACTCTCATAAGGCATCCACTCATCTTTCGTGAAGCAGATGTTAATCTTGTGGTCAACTTGTAATAGAATTTTCCCTCAAGACTGGAGAGATTTGGTTACAACAGTCTTAGAGTCTGGTCCCCAATTACAATGGAGGACGTGGTGGAAAGATGACCACTGAACAATGAAGTAGAGCTAGCAGTATGGAAATTTCCCAAGATCGACTTCTTGGAGAAGGTAATTATATTGATATACAAAGACAATCTTTATATGATGACCACACCCTAGCTTATACAGAATGGCAGCTTTGAATGCTTGGGACCAATTTGTAGAAGTAGGGAAAAAAATGAGTCATTTACAAAAGTTATACAGGGTCCAAAATAAACCTTCACTGATTTCTTACAAAGACAGACTTCAGCAGGAAATAGAATGATACCAAATTCAGAAGTTAGACAAGTAATAATTGAATGTTTGACTTTTGAAAATGCTAATGCACAATGAAAAAAGGTAATTAGGCCATGAAATGAAAGATTAACACCCTTGGAGGAATGGATCTGAGATACAGTTTATATTGAAACTCATGATCATGGTGATGCTTGGATAGGAGAGGTGATTTCCAGAGGTCTGAAGAAAAATAGTAATGTCAAATGTTTCAATTGTGGTAAACAATGTCACCTAAAAAGGGACTATAAACAGGGGGTTCCTAGAAATAATGTTTTTTCAAGGAATAATCCCAACAAAATTCTGGATTATGCAGAAGGTGTGGCAAAGGCAGACATTGGATTAATGAATGTAGATCAACAAGGGACAGATAGACAAGGTAATCCCTCACCTTTGCCATCAGGAAAATCCCTGAGGGGCCTGTCGCAGGCACCCATGTCAAATTCCTTTCAGTCATTACCTCTCATTGTAGAAAAAATTCCTTCCCAGAGCAAAGAATCTAATGCCTATTATAAAAAACTATACTGCTCTGGATGATAGAAGAGCTTTAGAAAATAAAACAAAAATTTAAGGAAAAACCATAAATCAAAATTGATAAATATTAGATTTGGAAACTCCTCAAAGTTAGGTTGGGGAAGAGTTTTGTTTTTGTCTTTCAGGAGAATGAAAGCATCCAACTCAGGAATCTGAGGAACACTGGAGAAATGAGACATCTGAAGAAAAAGGACAATGTCCCATGAAAAAGATTTTTTGCAGTGAACCATAATCATGCCTAACAGCTACTTTGAAGTCTCTAAAAAGATGATGGGATCCCACAATGATGATTCCATCAGGACAAATGATTATGCCATTAAGCTCACAAACACCATCTGAAGATCAGCTTTGGACTATAAACTGCTCAGGACAATATTGAGATGGCTAACTGAGATGATACAGCCTCACAGACTACTCTGTAGTTGGAAGTTTTTCTGTGTCCTGCCCAGTCCTCCAGCCACTCAGACCAAATAAACACATAGAGGCTTATATTAATTATAACTACTTGGACATTAGTTCAGGATTATTATTGACTAGCTCTTACACTTAATTTAACCCATCATTCTCATGTATGTTTAGCTGCGTGACTTGGTACCTTTTCTCAGTTCTGTTTGGTCATCTTGCTTCCTCTGTGTCTGGCTGGTGACTCCTGATTCTGTCCTCTTCCCAGCATTCGCCTCTTCTGCTTGCCCACCTATACTTCCTGCCTGACTACTGGGCAATTAGTGTGTTATTTCTCAACCAATCAGAGCAACACATATTCACAGCATATAGAACGACATTCCACAGACTACTCTAGTCAGTACTTGATCATAATCCTAAATTTTCTTTGTGTCCCCATAAGACTACCAGTACCCCCAACCAGCAGGAAGTAGCCTAGAAAAATACACCTACATTTCCACAAATGGATTATGGATGCTTGTCTTTGTTTAGTGGTTGGATAGAAATTGTTGATGGTCATAGTCAATCTATTTCTAAAAAAAAAAAAAAAAAAAAAAAAAGATACAGATATGAAAGGATAAAAGGGTAGATTATTGAATCTACTTTTAAAAAGTTGCTAGTTTTAAATATTTTACATTGGATTGGATTTTTGTATATTGTATACAACTTTGTATATTGATACAAAGTTAAGATTATTTTTGTTGGCACATACTATGCATACATTTCTTTTTTGGGTTTTTTTATTTGTTTTGTTTTGTTTTGTTTTTTGAGACAGGGTTTCTCTGTGTAGCTTTGTGCCTTTCCTTGAACTCACTTTGTAGACCAGGCTGGCCTTGAACTCACAGAGATTCTCCTGTCTCTGCCTCCCAAGTACTGGGATTAAAAGCTTGTACCACCACTGTCTGGCTGTACATACATTTCTAATCATGTTCAAGGTATTGTACCTATACAACTTATTTAACAATGTAATGTAATTTTCTAGTCCTTGAAAGTTATTGCCAACCAAAGAAATGCAAGTTAGTATTTAGTCACCTATTACAATCAAACTTATTGTATTAGGTATATTTTCAAGGTCAAACAGAAATATATTTTAGATAGACAAGTCATCTTCAAACATTTCAGAGATCTACATTTCTGGCTCTGGGATTTTTATTAAAAGACCTATTAGATTTCATGTTACGGGGTCCCCAAAAACCTATGCTTTTAAAAAGGTAGCAATAAGTGAACATGCAATTTTTGAGTTTGAGTTTCTAAAGCTTTCTTTCATATCAATTCAGATTCTGAAAACATAGAGATCTCTGTACTACTGCCACATAGAGGAAATGCCACTTAAGGCCAGAGTATTAACTCAGTATAATATATTGTTAAAAACATACAATATTATTTTTAGATAGAATGAATAAGTAAGATGAATTCAACTCAGAGGTCACTCAGAAGAGCTTGCTGAGGGACATTTAGAGACTTGAGAAAGATATTTATTATTATATTTGAGTTTAGAAGTGTTTTCTCAACAATAATTCATTAATAGGAAACGCTCCTTTTATCACAACGCATGGTTTCCCTCAAATGGTGTAATGTTCTTGGTACTTATTCCTTAGACTCATACTTCAACATTATGAGAACCACAGTATCATTTACTTCTACATATCTTGTGTAGACTTGAAAATGAATCAAACTTAAGGTATTATTGATACATGAAAGACAAGTTAATAATCACAGTATGATTTAGAACAAGAGACCTGAATAACAGCATTTTCTTAACGATTTCTAGAAGTATCTCTTGCCTGGCACTTTACCTGGGAGTTTCATACAAAATCAAGTTAAAAAATTGCCACATATATCTCTAGAGCATTTCAGTTTAAACATATGTCACAAATCCTGGGAAGAAGTTTAAACCATTTTGAAAATGATGTAGAAAAGGAAATAATTTGAAGATTGACCTTCCTGTTGCCATCATCTAAATATCTGAAGGACCTGTCACTTAGAATTTATTTTAAAAGATCAGGGAATATAACTTTACATACACTCATGTACACTGAGTACCTGTCATCTCACCAAAAAGTAAATAACAAAACTAGTAAATGACTTGAATTAACAAGGAATAGGGAGCAAAGGATGACCTCCCTTAAGTATTTTATTAGCATTTCATTTTCCATAAATGTCATAATATCATTGGAAATTAATTTCCCCACAGTTAGAAAAGTGTAGAGATATGGTCATTTAAATGTACTTATTAAGTATCACTTTTATTTTTATTTTTATTTTTTTTTTTTTGGTTTTTCGAGACAGGGTTTCTCTATGTAGCTTTGCGCCTTTCCTGGAACTCACTCGGTAGCCCAGGCTGGCCTAGAACTCACAGAGATCTGCCTGCCTCTGCCTCCCAAGTGCTGGGATTAAAGGCGTGCGCCACCACCGCCCGGCAAAGTATCACTTTACATGATCTTCAACAACAGGAACTGACTCAGGAGAACGGCTCAGGCAGCAGCTCCACCCTTGAGGAGTTTAAAACAGCAGATAACAACAGTACAATAAGACAGTCTCGTGTGTGCAGGGATGACTGAAAGCAGGTGCGTGAACACTGTCATCAATTCACTTAAAGATGAATGCTGGAAGGCTGGGTAATGGTGAGTAGAGGTGCAGAGACGCGGGCCATGTCAGCACCCCTCTGATCACTGTGATACCCTGGAAACGTGAGGCTTACCAAGAACCTAAGTTGGGGCAAAGCAAGAGAGTGGTGCTGTGTGTGGTTAAAGAGTTCTGGGACAGCCTGCACCATGCTGGGCAGTGGGAGTGAGTCACAGAATGGAGAGCAACTGATAGAACTGCAAGTTTTCAGGGATGTTCCCACAACAAAGCAGGCAATAGGGTTAAGTACAGCCAGAAAACTTGTGCACCACCATCACGAGGACAGTGTCTCCAGGCCAAGGAGACACTCATTCTGTCTTATGTTTGAAAGAGAAACTGTAAACATAAGACAAATCTGGAAATTGCTCATTAAGAGATTCCCATACAGACATTTTCTCCCTCAAAGCTACAAATCAAGTTGTGAAACATACAAACTAAAGACAAAGCAATCTTAAAATTATGAATTGTAAATGCATAATTCTATTAAGAAAAGAAGAAAAATGAGGAACTGATTTTTCACCTATTATTCAGGACTTCCACCTGAAACTAAAAACATTAATTAGCTTTGGTTATGATAAGAAGGCTCAAAACATGTTTTTTCTTTGTCAATCTGGTTGACTGGTTACTTACCACCTTTTTCTCTGCCTCTCGTAAATATTCATAGGAGGTAGTAAACTATATGTCCTGTGCCCAGATCTACAAGACCACATTCCATTGATTCAGACTGAACCACGTGACTGTCTTTCTCTCCTCTTTGTCAATATATTCAGCTTACAGTGAACTTTTGCAGTGAACTGGTGTTTGAGATTTGAAAAATACTTTGCCATTTTAGACAGATTTTCTTTTAAGGAACTAAAGAAAAGGAAGAGAAGGAAAAATGCATGCATATGTATGTGTACATATGTATGTATGTTCTATATCTAGAACAGAAATTAATTTTTCTTTATCTAGTGTGGTATAGCTAGTTGCACAGGAGTAAAACATTCCCTTCTGGAGAGGGAATGAAGGAAATGAGATTCAGGGAAGTCAACGAACCATAAAAGGAACAGGCAATAAACAAAACTTTGTAAAATCTCACAAAACTTCTGAAAGTTGAAAGATTCACAAAGACTCCTCCGGGCTCCCCTCTAAGGTTATGCAGCCAGTAGCAGATGCTAGGGAGAGGAGACTCTCATCAGCACCGCACCCTGCATGCTGTCCAGGGAGCTCCTGACATACAGCATCCATGAGTCATCACCCGTTCTGGGGAAGGCTATTTGGTGATGCAGTCATCTTACAATCACCCATGATCCTCCTGGAAGTAAATTCTTACCTGAAAGTTACCCACCCCTCCCAAAAAAGCCTTGCAACCTATAATTATAATTCCCTTTCTCTCTGAACTCTTGCCTGATACATATGTACAAACGGAAAAAAAGAATGCAAAACTAAGTTAAGTTGTCTATCTTGTATTTTGGACCAAAGCATTGGGAACACTTCACCAATAATACTTTCATCTCAGGGGAAGAGATCTACTAGATTACAAAGTGGCAGTTGCTCTGAATCTCCAGAGAGCAAAACAGCAAAGTAAAAACAAGAAAAGAATTCTGACAACATGAAGTTATTTGTACTCAATTTATGTATATTATGAAATTGCTTGGGAACTTTTTACATATTTACCTTGCTGAACACATGAGTGAAAATGTGAGTCTTACTTGGAAAATAGTCATTGCTCAAATGAAAGATACTTTTAATTTTTTTTAGTAGGAAGTCTAATAAATTGAACTGAGGTTAGCATTTGAAAAGACTAATTTGTTCAAATAAACCCAGGTCATGTGTCGAAGGCAGTGAAAGAAAGTGAGCAGCGATGTGCTGGGCATCAGTAGGAAAACAGCTGCCATGAGCAATGAAGGAATGATATTTGCACTGCCTTTTCCCGTTCCTTTTATTTTAGTCTTTGATAGATACGTAATAATTATATTTTATAAGAATGCCAGTGGTGATGGAAGTGCTTCTCCTAATGCAGAGGCTGTAAAGCTATCAGAAGAGCTTTAAGCAAATGTTATCTGTTTTACAGAAGAAATCAATTACCCACAGATTGCTCAAACCAGTGGCAGGCATGGGAAGGAATAAAATGTGTTAAGTAGAAAAGTTACAGCCATAAACATGAAGGAATTACATGATATATGAAAGCAATCACTTGTTCAATTTACCTTCAAAACTAAAACAAGTTCTTCTGCACTGGAAATAAACATGAACCTCTCTCTGAAGAGGGAACAATTTCCAACTCAATAGGGAAAGTACTGTATAAATTTTAGCCAGGAATAGCACTATTAGGAACGCACAGCCAGGTCTTCAGAGATAAAGTATGTGAACTATTTAACATACTTATTTCAAAGTAGGTATCAGTTTATCTTCATCTTCCTGCAATTCAGCATTATGTAATTTTCTACATACACTCAGAATAAAAAATGGTCTGCCAGAAAATGTTCCACACATTAAAATGTACCTTATATTTATATCAAAATGCAAAATATGTCACCCAATTAAAAAATTTATTTTGTATATATAGATTCTAATTTTCATCATTCTCTATTGATACATTGTGTTTATAATACTAAGAAACACCATAGAAGTAGACATTTTCAATGCTTAAAGAAGAAAAATAAATGTTCCAATGAAGCCCTGCTGGTTCTAATAGCGACATCATGGTATGAATGTTCACCAAGCTGGAAGTCCTTGGGTGGACTTGGATTCTTGGTTGTGAGACAAGGTCATAATTTTTAGTCTTTTCTCTCCCTAGTCCTTGAGGAATCTTTAGACTGTATCATTGAAAAGTTTAAGTGGATTCATTCAAATCACATGTAACATAAAAAGTGATTTCCTAATTTTGTAAAACAGAAGTCATTTTACCAGATGTGTTTCCAAAGAATCACAACATAACCATCAGGCTTCATAGTCATCATGTGTGATGACAGCCTTGAAAAGAGATACCTGCTTAATGAAGAACTTCTGTTTTCTTTTTTGTCTTTTTCATTTTTTAAGCTGAGAAGTGTTTAGAAGAATTTCCTCACATGATCTTTTAATGGAATCAGGAGTAATATACCAGCTGGTGCACATCAGTTTTTTAAGAGATTCTAAAGGAAAGTTCTATACTAATTTAATTTCTTGTGAATTAAATATGTGTAGTCAGGTTTAATGTAAGTCAATTGTCCTAATGGACAAGTGTTAATGATAAATTCAAAGTACTATATTTTGGGGACATATTTTATCAAAAATTTTAAGTAGGGTCCTATTAGTAAATACTATAACTCAGAAAATAATAGTACTGAGAAAATTCCCCAATAAAATACAGCACTGCTAATGCTGTTTCCTCCTAAGATGATCAGGTTGATATACTGGAGAGGTCCCGCTGATTATTCTCCACAGACCTTCCTGCAGGATAATGCATTCTGAAAACACTAACTTGAAGCTAAAATATTAAATATGCATTTCTTCCTCTTACAGGACATGTTGCAACAGCACACGCTGCTGGGGAGAATGACCCATAAGTGCTGGCTTTCTCTCCCCCTTGCTCTTCTTTTGCAGAAACAGTTAGTGTGGCGTGCAGTGAACCAAATCAGCAATGTGATTCAAGCTGTCTCCATAGCTTCTTGGCAAAAGAAAGGATAAACTATAAAAACTCCCCTCCTACTGCTTTCAGCTCTTGCTTCCCACACTTTAACATCTTCTGTCACCTCTGGCGCTGTTACTGACCCATGCTAAGCTAAACTAAAGGATGATAAGTTTGCTGCCTTTGCCCTTGTCCTAAGGGGCTGCACATTATCCTATCAAGTATCAGTAGCCATTTTAGTAGGATATTTGTCACCCCACGAAGGCCCTGGAACAAATGAAATGGGCAGCGAATTACAAAAATGTCATTCTCTAAAGGAAATGGATGAAGGCTTTTGTTCTCTAGTAATAAATAGATGCCATAGGCCTATAACACTATTTTTATATTAAATTTGACAGGGTTACTATTTCCAGTTCATTAAGGGAACAGCTTGAAAACTATTTCTTTCTGTACTTTTAAAAATAACACAGTGCACCTTTCCTCTCCAGTAATAAATATAAACAATATGTGGTAATAGATCTAAGAAATCATAGATCATGAAGAACTCCAAACTTTCATTAATGTTTACTTTTAAAAATGTGCAAACATCATTTGGAGGAGGTCTTGTGATTACAGATGGATTATATGAGGTACCTATGAATGGGTCCTAAAGATTGATTTATACCGTTCCTCCTGTCTTTATAAATCACAAATATATGACTTCCGTTCCTCACTTTTCTCACACATTAGTTTTACAGGGCATCATGATAAATATGCCATGGACAAAGGTCTAGCAAAGGATAATAACTCAAGCCCTTAAATGAAAGCTTCAAAGTAAATCCTCTGTGCTTAGCAGCAGTATACAAGGGTCAAGATGACAATGTCCCAGACTAGAGAATAAAGTGTGTTTTAGCACCTTTGAGCCTCAGTACATTTGTTAATGGGTGCACTCGGAAGGGCATACAAACTTGTCTTTGGAGTGGAACGTATGCAAGATATATAAGATAGCAAGTTAGATTGCACCATATATTTGACAGTAAACTTGGATTTTGCGATTTACTCAGTAATGCTCTAGGGGCATTTACAGAGTAGTTACTAGCTCTATCCAATTTAATAGACATTGTTTAGTAGTTTCTCCTATTCGGTGACTTTGGAATTGAGTTCTCTTCTACTTACTATTTGCTAAGACTGGGTAGTACAAGTAATTCATGGGGAATTTTAAACGACAGTTTGACACCTCTGTGTTCCAATAAACTGTTACTAGATGTGATGTACCCTTAATGTCATTTAATAAAATTTTTGATCATGTTTTAAAACTCAAATTCTAGAGTTTGTCTTAAGTTTCATGTATATATGTTTATATTTTGATCCTTTTAATGAGCACAGCTCTCAAAACTGGCTAAAAGATTCCATTTTTCAGTTTAAGAAATCAGAGTAAGTTATTTCATAAAGGCAAATGACTTTAAAATATCAAACTCAGAGCTATGTGCTATCTGTGGAAATTCACCATTTCCAAATGTGTGTGTGTGTGTATGCGTACATGCATTCCAATTTTTCTTTGTTTTTCAACATAAAAACACACTCTGATCTTTATAAACTCCCTGCTTGTATAAGCTTTGATAACGTCACTAATACAACCAGCAGTCCAACACAGAATATCCAAGTATATGATTTTGCATCTATTTATTTAACACATGAATTTAAGCTCAAAGTTATTAATGTGTATTTTAATCTCTGCCTTATCACTCTCATTACATCTCCTGTGTACTGCTGGGAGCCTTCCAATATCAATCCCCTTGTGTCTTTTAATTTATTTTGGCTGTTGGTGCTTTCTGACAAGCTAGACTCCATTTCTTATAACTAAAGCCTCTTTAAATTTTCTACATTTCATTGACAAATTCAGACAATAATTCCTGTACTAAAGGATAGGGAAAAATAAGTAATAGCTAGAAGATGAGAAGGAGATGACTTTTGAAGAACACAATTGTCTTGGAAAACAAAGACTAAAGAGGAAAAAGCTGGTTTTTAGTTTGCAAATGGAAAATGATAAGTAGTATTTTTTATTGTTGTATCATAAATACACAAGTTTAAATAGAAATATGGTAGATAAAGACTTTCATTAATGGAAACTGTTCCATCCTTACCATGAGGTTTTTTTATTGATCTTAAAAAATAAAGCAAACTCAACATTACGATTCTTTTTTCTTCTGCACTGGAAACAGACATAGGAAATAACATGCATGTTATTGGCATACATTTCATTATATAAATATCTATTATTTAAATTTTGAGTTTTATCCTCAACTTCTAAAAGACACTTTTCAAAGGTTTGTGTAGTGATATTTTATTTGTGCTCTATCAGAGGATTTGGGTATCAGAGGATAAAGCCAGCCACTGAGGTCAGGCAGTGGTAGCACATGACTTTAATCCTAGCATTTTGGAGCAGAGATTCATCTGAATCTCTGTGAGTTCAAGGCCACACTGGAAACAGAGCCAGTGACACAGGCCTTTAATCCCAGCACTAGTTAACCATAGAGGTCTGGAGGTCTGTACAGAAAGCCAGGAAGTGATAGAGCTGAGTGGAAAGAGGAAGTGATGTAGCTGGATAGAGAGAGGAAGTAAGATGGCAGGGCACGGAAAGGTATATAGGGCATAAGTTTACAGGAAGTAGCTCTCTTGGGCTGAGGATTTCCTAGCAGTAAGAACTTGTGGCTGGCTTGTTCTATTCCTCTGATCTTTCAGCTTTCACCCCAATATCTGGCTCTGGGTTTTCTATTAATAAGATAATTTAGCAATTTGTGTTACAGTTTTGTTTTATTTAAATATCAAATACAAAGACATTTTAAAATACATTTCCCATTATTTGTATTCTTCAACTGAAACAATGGGTTTAAAGTCTCTTAATTCCCAAAATATCTCATCCTGATTTCTTCCTTGTGATACACTTCCTGCAGGAAACACCTTCACCCACTGGATTGTGGGAAATCCCATAGGAAGAACCCCTAGTTTCTCCTACAGGGGAATGGCAACAAACCAAAAGGAATGAGGCCCTCAACCCACTAGTGAAACTGAAGATTGTTCAGCCAGATTTAACCCATGGCTTTCAGAATAAGAAAATTTAGGTACGGCAGACCAGAAACTTGGCAGAATACAGCCCTGACAAAAGCTGGAAGAAGTGCCTGGCTTCAGAACTATATCCCACAGGAAGAACTTTTTGTATCCAGAGTTCTCTTCATTTGACAGCCAGCTCATATACAGAAACATGGGGTCTGCTGCTTCAGCAAAGACCATGGGAGCAGCTCACTGTGTTGTAGCAGTTACTTGATTCTGTATTAACCACATGATGTATTTGTAAATTAAATGGCTACTTGGGTTAAGAGTACTTGTTTTATTTATAGTTATATTTCATGAAAAAGGGAACCACAGAAGTTATAATACGCTACCTTGGAAATACTTTAAAAAAAAAATCACAGGGCATTTCCTCCCTCCTCCCATAAGCTGCTTAATGATTTCCAACAGATGCTTTGTGGCATCTGAATGTGGAATGGAGTCCAGAGGGAAGTGAGCTCTTTTCTTCTTGGGTTCTTTGTTTGTTTGTTTGCTTGTTTTCCTTTCATAAATGAGAAACATGGTGAGAAAAATAACATTTTATTTGTTTGTTTATTTCCATTTTGCCAATATGCCAGGGAGGCATTGCAGGAGGCAGGCTTGGAAGCTGGATCAGGAAGCTGAGAGTTCACATCCTCAACTGAACTTCAGGGCTGGATGTGGGAGTCACCACATTATGAGATGAGAAAGGATGCAGATTTAGGACAAACCTGAGAGAAGGCTACATTAAAGGCAAAGGGAAGTCTCAGAGGATTTGTTGCGTGTCCTTGAACTCCTGACCCTCCTGCCTTCACCTCAAGTGCTGGTAGTATAGGCTTAAAACTTTTTATTTTTAAGCCATTAAAAAATAGTGGCAGGTCACTCGGAGTTTGAGTAATTTCCTTTTGTACTGATACTTTAAAATAGTGTAAACTCTACCCTGTTTAGACAGTTACCTTCAACCTTGTTAAACACATTTTTCTTTCATTCTTGTCCAGTCATTGCCCTCTTCATCCTGAAATTTTAGAGATCAATCCTGTTTCTTTAGTCTCATTTGAACCCTCTTAATCTCTCTCTCTCTCTCTCTCTCTCTCTCTCTCTCTCTCTCTCTCTCTCTCTCTCTCTCTCTCTTTCTCTCTCGCACGCACGCTCGCACACTCGCTCACTCTCTCCCTCCCTCTCCTTTTCTCCCTCTCTTCCTCCCCCCCCCCACCCCGTGTTAGGATGTGTCTTACTCTACCTCTCTCACATCAATTGGTACCCAAACCAGAAACAATTCAGGCTGTCAGGCTAACCCCCTGCTCTCTGCACATGTTATAAACTGTGGTAGAAGAACTTCCATAACTCATGCTCTCCCATCAGGCCTGCCAGCTCCCTAGCAAGAGTCAGACTGCTGCAGCTCTCTGGTTAACTTGGCTAGATTGCTGAAACTCTCCAAGACTCATTTTCCTTGTTCAGAGATGCAGAACTAATAATAGATCCTCCTTCGAAGGACTGATATTTTGAAAACAATTAAATAGTTTGCAAAGGTTTGCTTAAGCTATTTGTCACAACTCTTTTCCAAGATGCAGACTTGGGTGGGTGTGTTTCCTAACAACATCCAAATACTATGAAGTATAAAATATGTTATTCTTCCCATTGTCTGGAAATTAGAACACATGTAAAAAGTATTATTTCCAAAATGATGAACATTTCTTCTAGAAACATAATATATACTAATCATTTTATACTTATATGTTTATGTTGTATTATAAATTGCTTCTAAATATAAGTTGCTTAAAATAATGTATATTAAAATAAATCTAGATTAAGTTTTTGAATAATGTTTTGTTTTGATATTATGATAAAATTTTATTATGTCCCCCTTCCATTTCATCCCTCCCTCCCACTTACCACTCCTTGCTCTCATTCCAATTCATGGCTGCTTCTTCTTTAATTGTTGTTGCGTGTGTGTGTGTGTGTGTGTGTGTGTGTGTGTGTGTGTGTTCCTAAGTATATAAAACAACCTGCTCAGTCTCCTTACTGTTACTTGTATAAATATTTTCAGGCTCCACATCTCTGCATTTTAATCAGTTGTGTTGTCTCTGTCTATTCCAAAGAGAAGATTTGGGAATAAGGACAAATATTTAGAATGTAGTTGGGGGTTATGCTGGTTTAATATTAAACCAGATCTAGATGAACTTTTTTTGTAAATTATCTTGTAAAAATGGGTCTGGCCGGGCGTTGGTGGCGCACGCCTTTAATCCCAGCACTCGGGAGGCAGAGCCAGGCATATCTCTGTGAGTTCGAGGCCAGCCTGGGCTACCAAGTGAGCTCCAGGAAAGGCGCAAAGCTACACAGAGAAACCCTGTCTTGAAAAACCAAAAAAAAAAAAAAAAAAAAAAAAATGGGTCTGGTACCCAGCAAGGGTCTCAGGAGGCAAAGGCATTCACCACCTGACAACATGACTTTCCCCCCAGAACCCACATAGTAGAAGTAAAGAACCAACTCCCACAAGTTGTTTTTTGACCTTCGGACATGTGTGTTACACAGTACTGTGATTCTACATTCCAAATAAGTGTGAAAGTGTTTAATAAACTAAAATAAATATTAAAAACAGGGCTGGCGTGGATGTAACTCGGTAGTAGAGTGCTTGCCTAGCATGCATAAGGCTCCGGGTTCCATCACCAATACTGAAAAAAAAAAAGTTAAAATAAACCAACAAAAGACTAATATGTGTTTATGGAATCTGGACCCGGTTTTGACTAATATTAAAGTGTTAGTGTAGTCCTCTAAAAGCAGAAGCTTTAACTGTCTTTTTATAGTAGCATTAATATAATTTCCATTAAGAACATAATAACTCCCACATTCACTCCATCCTGAGGAATAATCATGACGGGTGATTTTTATCACCATCTTAATTTTCAGATGGCAACATTAAAGTGGAGTCACAAACTTGTGCTGTTAACGTCTAGTAAAATTAAATGTGATTTTAATCCATAATGCATGATTTTAAAAGGGAAGTAAATTACTAGTTTTATATGGCTTGGTTTGTATTGATAAAAGTTGGCACAAATTGCTAATTTTTTTAAAGTTTACTTTCCAAATTTAACTTTGAGCTGCAGCTATCTCTGGCTTAAAAAAAAAAAAAAGCTTTGCAAACTCAGACATAAAATGTGCATTATATATACATTTAATATGAAAAATAACTCCTTATATCATATTAATTAGCTATGTGGCATAGCAAGCCATGCTTAGGGTACCCACTGAACTAATTTAATTTGCACAGTGGCAACTAATTTAAAGTAAGTATCCTCTGGCCAAGCTTGTTTCTGATTGTTTTAGGAGAAATTATGTAAAAATTATTAGTCTTGGATTTGAAAATTTTTTCCATTCATTTCGTCCCTTTTGGAAGTGACTGTGGAATTTCTCCTCTTGGCAGATAGAAGAATAAGTGTTTAGGAATTATTAAGAATAAACTAGAGAGTGAAAACATTAGTAGAATATGATGACTAACTTCTGAGATAAACTCTAAATTTTCATTTTTATGGTTTTTTCAAGGACTCTTTCATTGTCAATGGGAACCCTATGAAATAGAGTAAGAAATAATACATCCTAAGTATTTTCATGGAATGTACTCAGAACACACAAATGGAAGCTGAACTCTACTTTTTGATGATCCTATATGTTTGTTTCAATGAATCACCCATTGTACAGATACAAATATATTCCATGTGATCCAGAGATATAAACTAGAGAGAAAGCAAAGGAAGAAAAATCCTTGATACAAATAATTTTGCAAACTATAGGAAAGAAGATGGCACAAAAATATTTATATGACTATTCATTTGAGACTTCCACACAAATTATTACAAAGAGGCTCATGTTGAAGAATAAATAACACAACTACATCAATACTATAAAATATACAGATTTGTTCCATCTTAAAACCTGCTGGAAATAAGATCAGAGTTGTTAGAAATGTATCTTACGAGGCATTCTAATTAAACTACTGTATCTGTACTCCAAATTTGTCAATGAGTTTAGCACTGGAAATAAATAATAAAACTGATGGAAAAACAGAAAAAAATCATTATCTTTGATATTAAAATATGGAGACTATTTAAAATAAATGAAATTGTTGAATTAATTGATATGTGGCTAAAAATATGAAACTGAAAACAAATAGGTTAATGTTCTCATATAACTTGCAAAACAGTCAAGGTAGTTTAAAAGTATATTCCAGAATATTTTTGGGAAATGGCAACATCAAGTTCAAATTCAAGGTATGATATTACTGGCAAAGTTATACACATAGTTAGTTATTCAGCAATTTAAGAGTTCATGGTCTTCCATGATCATTTACTAGAACACAGTTTTTCTGTAACGTTTTTATTAACAAGTCATTCTGTTCAAATAAATTCACTCCTCCTTAATCATTTCCTATCTAAATCAAAGCTATATGGCAAAAGTAAGTTAGTAAAGAAAGAAGAAAAAAGTTTCTGTGAATAAAGAACAAAATGAAAAAAAGAATAAGGTATTAAGTCAGCCTTCAAACATCAAGGTTATTGATGTAGACAAATTTCTTAAACGTCTTATTAATAAAAACAAACCCGGAGCCAGGTATAGGGTGTACGCTGAAAGATCAGAGAAACAGAACAAGCCACAGCTAACCTCACCTCGCCAATTTCTCAGCTGATCTTGTTTCCTCAAACTGGAAGCCTCTGAGTCCTCATCCAAATGGATCCTCAGCTGAACTGATGCTAAAAGCCTAAAAGCTTCAAGGCCTAAAGTTCCTGGTCTTCACACCTTATGTATTTTTCTGCTTCCTGTCATCACTTCCTGGGATGAAAGGCGTATGTCACCATGCCTGGCTGTTTCCAGTGTGGCTTTGAACTCAAGGAGGTCTGGATGGATCTCTGCCTCCAGAATGCTAGGATTAAAGGTGTGTGTGCCACCATTTTCTGGCCTCTATGTCCATCTAGTGACTGTTGTATTCTCTGACCCCAGATAAGTTTATTAGGGTGCACAATATATTGGGGAACACAATATCACTACATATTGACCAGCTCACCTGATTCATATTTTCATCCTTTTCATTACTTTTGTATAAACATGACCATCTAATATCTAGTTACCCATGCTGTTCCATTAGTTTGTCATATTTTAAATGTTTGCTTTTTACATTTCTTGATAAGCTTTCCTGCATTTTTCTTCTGGCTATTCTCAAGTCTTATACTTCACACCCCACCTCTACAAATAAGCTAAAATAGAAATAAGATTTGTACTAGTCAAAATATAAATACTGATACTTATAAAAATGAATTATATAAAGGAATGGTGTTAGAATTGGATTTTAAAATGAACAAGAGTATCTTCTCAAATAAGCCTAACCCCAAAAGAGTTCATGAGGCATTCATTCAATTTAAAAAGATCATCTATGAAAAGCTATAGTAAAGAAAGACAATGATTTAGTCAAGGGAACAATGTCTTCATGAAATTTCAAAGTAGCAGCAAGAGGGATCAAAGTCTATGCTGTGTATGGCCTGGTCTGTGCTTGTTCAAGATAACCTAGGAAGCATGGGGATTCAGACATTCAAGTTAAGCTGGACACATAGATAAATTTCCTAGTAAGAGTGTTGACTCTCCATGGGAGACCTTGCCTTGGAGGAGGTGGAAATGAGTGGGGTGCAGGAGGAGGGATGTGAGGGGAATCTGTGGTTGCTATTTAAAAATGAATAGAAAAATCTATTAATAATAATAATAAAAGAGTGAAGAAATGATTGTTTTGTATTATTTAATAAGGTTTTTTTAAGGAATTTTTTATTCATTTTGCATACATATTCTCCTATCTTCCCTCCTCTCACCCCTCCAGCCTTCCCCCTGTGCCCCTCTGCTCCCATCAATACACCCCCTATTCCCTCCACCAACAAGGTATGGCCTCCCATGGGGAGTCAGCAAAGCTTGGTACATTCAGTAGAGGCAGGCCAAGCTCCTCCCCCTGTATCAAGGCTGTGCAAGTTGTTCCACCATAGGTAATGGCCTCCAAAAAGCCAGCTCATGCACCAGGGATGAATTCTGATCCTACTGCCAGGCAGCCCCTTAAGCATATCTTGGTTATGCAGAGGGCCTAGTCCAGTCCCATGGAGGCTCCACAGCTATTGGTCTAAAGTTCATGAGTTCTCACTAGTTAGGTTTGTTTGTCTCTGTATGTTTTCCCATCATTATGTTTATATCCCCTGCTCATGGAAATCCCCTTCTCTCTCTTCGATTGGACACCTGGAACTCAGCCTGGTGCTTTATAAAGGCCCACATAGGTTTCCTAGTAAGATTTGAGCTTGCTTTACCCAGCAGAACTGCATTAGAAGATTACTTGGCCACGTGCATGGTTTCTGGGTGATTGGAAGGGTCTACACTTGGCTGTACTAGGGGGAGGTCTTTTGCTCCACCCCTTGGCATTCCTATAAAAAAGCCCTTTAGAAGAGACAGAAGGGACCAGTGAATAATGATCCAGGCCCTCCAAGAGTATCCTGTGTTTCTTTCTGTTTCTCTCCCCTCTATCCTTTAATATCTCTTATCCCTCATTCCTCAAGGTAAAACATGGAAGCCAGTCTCCCAGTTGGGCTCCCACAGTGCTTGGCTGTGAATCTCTGCATCTGCTTCCATCAGTTACTGGATGAAGACTCTATGATGACAGTTAGTTATTTAATAAGTTTTTTTATTGATATAGAATTACATCACTTTCCCCTCTTTCCTCTCTAGAGTCCCTCCCAAGTACTCTCCCATGTCCTCCTAGCTCTCTAGTTGATAGCCTCCTTTCAATTGATTATTATTGTTACATGTGTATGTATATATATATATATATATACATATATATGTTATATATGTATATACATCCTGCTGAGTCCATTTTTGCTGTTTGTGTATGTTTCAAGATCATTCTATTATGATAGAATATCTGCTTCATTACTTTGCTTTGAGAAAGTGCCTAGTCAGAAAGTAGGAACCCGGTGAATCTATAACCTTGGAAAATTTTATCAACATTGTTACCTGTGCCTTCACCAGGTAGTAGTTATATCAAGGCCCTGAACCTTAAGATATCTGACAACAAAATCAATTCAAGGAATACTCAGCTTCTCTTTATTAGAACAGCTTTCACTCTGAGAGGAAAAATAATATCTGTAATGAACACAGTATCGGAGTAACTCAGAAAAAAAATTAAAAAAGGCATGGCAAATACCAATGAAGAGAACAGAGGGCTCTTCACATGACACTGCCTTCCACTACTCCTGTGTGTGCTTCCTCTTTCTGACACGCTTACGTATTTTGTCCATACATGTATATAGAATTGAGGACTTTAAAAAGATTTTTGTCATTTCTGATAGTTTAAGAATTTGGGGGATTGTAGGAGATAGCTGATTATTCCTTAAAAAGAAATTTAATCAGGAAGAATTTGCTCTGCAAACCATGGTGATTTGTAGAATCTTCTTGTTCACAATAAGGGATGCGCTGTTGTTTGCTTAGTGTTTTGGGAAGAATTTTCTGCATCTTAGTCTGTTCTATTTCTCTGTTTTATTCAGTCACACAAGGATAGAGAGCAGTGTAAAGGAGAGCCTAGTGTGATTGCAAAAGTTAAAATTCAAGGTAGGAACCTTCACAACTTCATTAACATTGAAAACACTGAAACTCAACACACAACTTTTGTTTTCATTTTCTCTGAATTGTTTTCAATAATATTTTTTAAGTACAGAGAAATTATTTTAATGGAGTTAATTTAGACTATCAAAGATACATTTCTTTTAAATCAAATATCTGCTTACTCATGATCTAGATTACAGGAAATACTATTAGAATAAGGAATTTTTAATTAAGAATAAAACTATTTAATAAGAAACTCTTAGAGTGAACAAGCTAGCCATTTTCTACACTAAAGGATGAGCAGATACATTTTTGACTATTAATGAACTACTTTTGACCAAACAACAACCATTCCAGACCCCTGTAATGTCTACCCATTCATGAAGACTTCCCCCCACCCCCATACCTTTCTGTCCAATATCTGTATACAATATTATTCTTCAGCCTGAAAGTTTTACAATGGGCACTTTACTTCTGTAATTTACAAAGGAAAAAAAGAACTTGAGAGAGAGAGGCAGAAAGAGAGAGACAGAGAGAGAATGAGCTAGTGATACAGAATATCATATTTTTCTTTTCTAATGGATGAGTAATAACCAAGAGATTCTGAATAGCTGTCCAGGGTGCCTGTCAGCCATGGCAAAATTATGAGTTACTGGCCTCTTCTGAGAGAGAAGCTTAAGCATCAGAGAAATAATAAAACTGGCCTAAATACTTGGCACGCAGAATTTACTATCCACCCATATAGTTTTGCATGCAGGAAAATATATAAAATTATGTTTCCAACTAAGTTTAAAATAGCATATATGAAATATGTGGTTACAAGATCTCTACAACAAAATACTATTTCAGTAGATGCCAAAGGGTTAGAAATCAGTAAATGGATGTAAATTAAATCAGGCTTTGGCACCTTGTAGATCCATGTTCCCATCAGCTGATTTCTGTGCTTGAATTTAACTTGATTCTGAAGATCCTTTTTGTGGAATCTGTCTATCTCCCCCCCCACACACACACCCTTTGAAATGAGAGCAATGAGAGAGGAGGGAAGGGGTATGTGAAGAAAGGGAACAACAGTTCACTTGAATTAGTGTAAATTAGTGGTCTCTTTTCTTCCTGTTTCATTTGGGTCCCTCCCACCCTTGCATGGATCTTGGCAAAAGTTTCTGTTTCAGTGCCAATTTAGTGAAGGCAGTGGGCACGGTGCTAGAGTTGAGAGCAGCTACATCCCATTTCCACATAGGAGCTGCTTGATACACACCAGAAACCAGCAGAGAAAACTGCAAAAATGGGGCTCTGTGCAAGTATTATTACTTTGATTTTCTACAAAGGGTTAAAACAGCTGTGATCGTTCAAATCAGTCCTATGCTCCACTTGGGATTTCCTGAGGAAGAAAGGGAATCCTTTAGCTTCACCCCTTGGGAAAACTCTACAACTGGGGCATGACTCTCTAGACAGCTTCTCAGAAGGCTGTGCACTGTGCATAATATGAAAAGTATCTCTGACATGTGTGCTTAGGAACCTATATGAAATATGTATATGTATATTCATAGAATATATATATTACATGAATTTAAAATGAAAACAACTAATGATTAATTTTGTTTACATAGTCTCTGTGCATCCAGTAACTTTCCTGAATAAAATCAGATAAAGTGGCAGTTTGGAATCCCACAGAACAAACACCTGGCTGATTGGCAGAAATTCCACTTATGAATCAGCAGATTTAGCACTATGCAGACACAATCAGAGATCAATTTTATGACGTACTCTGAGGGTATTTGTGCTTCATCTTGAAACTTAGGCAAATGTCCAACTGTGATTGTGGTTATACTGTTGTAGTTATAACTCTATCTAGTGAGTAAATCATGTAAATAGTAATGGGGAAGATCATAGAAACACTAATTGGTGCCATATTCATAGTCTGCAAAGTATTTCTCTAGGGATTCTCATCCTAACCCATGGTAAACAAGGAAAGAGTTTCAATTTCATAGTTGAAGAAACAGAGGCCAAGAAAACTTTTTAAAACATAAACTTGAAGAAAGGTCACCTGAACACAATTCAGGTGCTCATTTAAACTCACTGTGGATAGGATGATACTAAATAAAAGAAAGATGGATTTGAAGAGGGACCATTTTTAAAAAATGTAAATAGCTCCTCACAATTCAAAGTTTGCTATAGCCCAGTTGCTGTGGATGTTTGAGAGACACAATATGTAGATATACACATTTGACCCAGAAATGGGAGAACTTAACAAAAGAAAGAAATAAAAAGAACTATATTCTCAAAATTCAAAATTTAATATAGCCCAGTTCTGAATTGACAGAATAGATACAATATGTAAATGTCCATCTTTCCACTGTGCATGTAGCCATGCTACAGATGGTAACCAGTATTCAGGTACAATGCATTGGCACTGCTGCTTTTCTTAGTCACCATAGTGTGCAGAATCCACATCCCAATGTGCAGCTAAGCTCAATTAGACTCTTTAGGATGATATAAAGCAGAAAAGCAGATCGTGCTGGAGCAATGGAGAACACCATCCCTGTCTCTTTGTGTGCCTTGGGTAGGAAATGGTCTTGAGTCTCCATCATATTTGAAGTTAGAAATTAAAGTTCCAATTTTTATTTCAATGTCTTTATAATTATATCATCTTCATTATTAAAAAGTTCTAAAATATAAAACATACACTAAGCATGAATGATATTCTGGATGTCCTATGAGATCCAGACTTAATCCAAATTTATTACATTTTGCTAAATCTCACTTTAGAGAAAAACTAAAATCTCAATTTAGAAAATTGAGGAAAGCAACTTCCGATGTATGTACCTGGAAACATTTAAACCTGTGTTCAAAGAAGTAATAAGGAGATGCTAAGGACTAGAAACACCACAAAGCATGCTCTATTACATAGAACTCCTTCTTAATTCCAGACAGTTTTATGCTTCAAAAATAAAACAAAGAACATGCGAACAAGCGGAGATTAATGCAGGAAAGGCGGCTCTTCCCCAGACATTCCACTGGTTTATCCCACTGTCTGGAAAACGAATTGAGGGTTCCGAAACTATCGGTGCTTTTACATTTCTCTTCATTAGGAAGTGTATTTGTAAAACAAGCTCCAAATTCTTGCTCTTCACAATTCCTGGCCGCAGGGTGATATTCTTCAGTGCCACAATCTTCAATGCATATGAGTTAGAGGATCATTTCTTACCCGGAGCACAGGACAGAGCTAAGACACAGCTGAAACCAGCCCTCCCACACGTGCCCCTCCAACAACAGCAGCGGCTCATTATCAGAAGCATTTGCAGAGGGCGGTGCAAGCACAAGAATCAATCTGATTGCCGGTGTAGCTCTGCAAAATCATTCCCAGGGAGGAAAAAAAATGTCAAAATAAGGAGAAGAGGCAGGAGAGTGGGATAGAGCAGGAATGGGGACATAAACCCTCACAGGTCCATAAGGACTGAAGTTTAATGGCTGAGTGCTTATTTTGAACTGTGACCTGAGGTTTGGCTGGGCACTAACAGTGGCATGCCTCATCAGCCACTGTCATAGCCACCCCAGGGTACACTTCCAGCAGGGAGTCAGCTCCATATCCTGAATTCTCAACTACCAGATACCCACTGCCTCCTCTGCACGCACTGCTGAGACCCTGCAGAGAGATCAGCATGCAGCCCAAGGAAGCTTCCTTTCCTCTGGAATAAAAATTAATATTACTTGTCATATTTCATGTCTGAGCTCTTTTCATGCTTTATCCTCTGGTAATGAGGGCTAAATTACCAATATTAGTAGATTTTCATGGCTAGCACAGAAAGAGCTGTTACCAGAATAAATGTTTGCCTTGCTTCTGTTGGACACAGGCTTTGCTAATGCAGCTTTGCTAATTATTTCTAAATAGGCAATAATCTGCATCCCCTAGTGCTGGATAGTGGATTGGCCACGTACCTGCTATTTCCCTTATTTACATGTTTTACAACTTTATCAACTACACTAATTACACTCTGAGCACTGTTTAAAATTTTCTGTTAATAGAGATACAATGATTCACCAGAGGATGTGTATTTATGCCATAATTGCGCCTCTGTTCCTACGATGCAGTCTCCAATTAGCTGTCTACGGTGGCACAAGCAGCTGCCTGATATTCTAAAGCAGCGAAACATCTGCACGGCGGATGATACGCTCACATGGATTTTTTTTTAAGCCTAGAAATTTACACCCAAGGGAGCGCAGACAAATAGGAGCCTGTCATGTGTAGGGATGATTAGAAATCCTCACCATGGCAACATTGGAGCAGCCATGTCACAGAGTGAGGGGACACATGTCTAGATGAAGGCGCTAAAAACATTTGCCATTTTTTTTAAGCTTCAGTCTTCCAAACTTCCCTCCCACCCCCACCCCTTTTCTCTTTTTCATATTCTTCTCTTTGCATCTAAAGCCAGCCCAAACAGCAGGTGAGAAGGGCAGAGTCTGCAGCCATGCAAGGCGTGTGACATGCGATATTCAGTGTTAGGAAAAACAGTGAGCAATCAGAAATGTTAGAACCAGAAAACATGCATGGCCTGGAATGGGTGGGTAGGTTTCATTTCAAAATATTATCATTATTAATGTTAGGAGTTGGTTGTGTTAAGATCAGGAGGTAAGGAAGAAAAGAATTTAGACAGGATATAACAGTTGAGGTACCTTAGTGGAGAGATGACACCTGATTTAAAATTTCCTTTTAACCCTCATTAACAGTTACAATTTCTGCATGAACAGTTGGCTAACACACATTAGTGGGACTAGAGGAGACACACAAATGTCTTCTCGCCTGATACTGAATGTATTTCTTAATGGCTGTTTCCTGCATGGCTTATCCAAGACTGCCCTTCTCACCTGCTGTTTTGGTTGGTTTTAGATGCAAAGAATGGAATATGAAAAAAAAAAAAAAAAAGCAGGGGAGGGAATTGGAAGACTGAAGCTAAAAACTTAGCAAGCTTTCTTGTTTAAGAATAGTATATGGATGCATTTAGCCATATGTAAAATAGATCAGCGAACCCTATAGAAAAGCATGGAAGAAATGAAAAAAAAACACATCATTAACTTTTCTAGAATCAGATTGATTTGCACATTCAATTGATTACACTGTTCATTGAAATAACATTGTCTTACCTATGAGTTGACACAAAGGTGTGTCTCTTGATAATATGCCATGCTTGTACCACAAGCTGCTTTACTCTATGTATGGCTATGACAATACTTAGGTTTAAGTTATTAATTTAAATGTGTCTTGCAAATAATTATTTTATCATATGGTCATGGCAACACTGTACAATTCATAACAAAGACACATTTAAAGGTATTTAATTAGCAGAGAGCTGAGAGGTGAAGAGGGTTACTAGTAGCGAAATAATTAGAGAGAAAATGCTTTAATATAAAGAGTAATTATAGGTAGGAGCAAAAAACGTAACATATGCGCTAAGTTATAAGAGAACCTCAGGAACGTGAACTGCATGAAGGATGAAAGTCTTCAGATAAAATCAGCCACTGTTCAGTGACGACGGCCCCACTGGCAGACACTACTTCTCATACCTGCCTGCCTCACAAGCATCATTTGACTGCTGCTTCAGAATCTCTAAGACCTCAAGACAGCATGCAGACTGTGCTAGAATCACTGAACTTCTCTTGAGAATAAATTTCAAGGGGTTACACTCCAGGAAATCATTTCAATCTTTCCTTTGGAAAGAAATACATTAGCAAATGTTCTATTTACAAGAAATAGTTTAAATATTAGATGTGCATAGATCAAACAAAGTATGTGTGGTTTCAAATTAGTTTTATGGTATTGTATTCCATAGTATACAATCTTAAAAATGTAGTTTGTATTTTACAAATGGGGATTAGCACCTTCTCAATACGTTAAAATAACTTCATGAAATTCTAATAACAATTCTAAGAAAAGATCACTTGGAATTAACAGACTATATTAGCATTATTTTAGGTTAATGGCAGCTAAGTCTCCTAAGCCCATTCTTCTAATTTCCCAGCATCCTGGTACCATTGGGTACTAGATGATCAATATTTCCATCAGCCCCCTCAGGCTCCTGGCTTTTATCAGACCATGGCACTGAGGCACCGTACAGTGTTTACCAATGAGTCCTATAGCATTAAGCTAACAGTGAAAATGCCTTTCCTCTCTCTCTATTTAACACTTTCACAACATGAGAATTACCTGTTCATTTCAAAAGAGAAACCAAGAGATGCCTTTCTCTGTTGTGTACTTCAATTCTGAGCACAACGGGATAACTGTTACCTGAGCAATTCTTGTCATAGTGTTGGTCAGTGGATCTCATTGTCCTGTCCCTCAGCATACCATTCTTTATACAGGACTTAGAGAAGTATGGTACCTAAGACCCACCATCTACCACATCTATCAGAATAAAGACAGAGTTTATCTGATAAACAAGTCATTTTTGGAAACTGCAGATGCTCCCACTGTGAAGTATTAAATGTGGCCCTGCTCTGATACATAGAATGGGGTTCCAGTCGACTGAATGTGGGCTGATAAGCTCCGCACAGCTCTGAATGCTGTTTGCCCACATACTAACGTTAAACAAAAGAACTGCAGACTGCAGAGAAAGGATGCAGGTCAGACCAGTCAATTGCTTAAACCCTAAGGCAGCCTTCTGAAAGAATAAGCATGAAAGGAGCTGATATGAGCTTTTATGTAGAATTGTTCTGTTTATTACCCCTGTTAAGAAAATGATGGCAAGTATCTTGTTAAACTATATATTCTCAATAAGACAGGAGGACTGACTTTCTCTGAACAAGACTTAATATACCACTGGTCATCCCTGATAAACCACACATCTCTGCTATGTTATTGCTAGGTTATGAACACAATAAAAAGACAATAATAAAGTTGAACACATGAAGCCATAAAGGCTGTTAGATTGTGTCTTAGTATCACACAACCTGATTTGTCACTGGGAATTCCAGGCTAATAACAACTTGTCATGGAAGAGATCTATTTTATATAAAAATTTCACTATCATCTACTAAAACTTTGTTAGTTCTCAATTGTGATAACTCTATTTCAAATTAATTGCTGGGACAGGTTAATAACAGAATAGGAATAGTGTATCTTTGTGACAACATGTAAACTTACCCTGAATTGAGCATGGGTATAATTTTATTACTAAAATTCTCCAGTGGGTAACATGACAGTAAGTATTGAATCTTGCCCATGTTAGGGGTTAGAGTTGAGGGAAATGAAGAAGAAGCTTCTCTAGTTTGCCAGATTTTCAATACTTATCTTCAGGTTTCTCTTATCATGTCCCAGTCTCCTCTCTTCTCCCTCACCTCCTGCAGGGACACTAAGTTTTGATTCCTATGTTAGAACAAAAGAAATGAGGGAAGATCCCAACTAAGGCTTAGGGAAGATCAGATGAGGGATTCCTAACAAACAATAAGCGATCTTTCCCTTGTAAATCACAAAGCAAGAAAAGATTTCACATCAAAGGCCTTCTTACGGGGGCAGGAAGAAATGAAACCACACGAGGTAAAGACAGAATAAAGAAAAACACACACAGGCAAAATGTACCAACAATAAAAAATTAAAAATTACCCTTTGCTTAAATCCAGTATAACATGTCATTGAGTACTACTTTGACATTTCCCTGCGGCTTTTCTCAACAGGAAACAAATGAAAACAATCTTGAAAGCATTCTGTGAAAGGCTCAGTGCAGGAGGCATGTCCACACGTTGTCATCAGATACTCTTACAATAGAGGTCAGCCTTAAGTTTTTATACCAATGAGGCATCAGGCTTTTAACAGGAACTACTCAAATCTGGTGCCAGATGTTTGTCAAACAACCAACAAAATTGAAAATTGAAGACAGACATGTACAAACTACTGGAAGTCTTCCATACTGAATAAAATGTAGAGAAAGGGGGTTTATTAGGAAGGAATATAAGAAGCTGAGTATAAAAGAGATAACACATATACCCTAAGCCAGCAGAGATCAGGGAGTCAGGCCAGTGAAATGCCCAATACTGCTGACTACAGGCATCACTGGATAGCTCATGAACAGATTCAAAAGAAGGAAAGTGGTGTACTGCAGAGAGGTTTAAAATAAAAGTCTCCAGATCTAAAAAACAGACAGGCAAATTAAAACAAAACTCCCCCAATAAACAAAATGAAAACTCAGATGATACCAAGATTCTGACACTGTGACATTGCAACTCTAATGAATGGTCCATGGAGGGAGCTGTTGACACAAGTTCCTGGGTGGATATCCATCAGAACAGCAGAAGGAAAGGAGAAAGAACTTAACTAAATCACAAATTTGAAATGAATTAGCTGAAGGTGTGTTCCTTTAAAGTACAAATCTACTTTTTCACGTGTCACCTCACATAGTCACTCTCAAACCCTTCTACCTCCTGTCTGGGTAAGACCTGAGCACAGGTTATTATTTCTAATTTTTCATGGCAGAGGCAGCCATTCTTCAAAGTATACAAATAACCCACTACACCAAAGAGGGAAGCAGGCACAGGGCAATGCAGAAGAGAATTAACCCCAGCAATACCAACAGCTGTGTCTAGTAAGTTGTTGATGGTAGCTGGTTCATTCAGCACATAGACTAGAACAACACTTTCAGAAAAATGTATCCTCAAGCTGCATCAGCACTCTGTTGGGAAAGGCCTGTAGAGAGCACAGGTTATTTTCAAGACCCCTCTGTACAGACAGGCCACACAGACGTCTTTTGGCAGAATGTCTGATTCCAGAATGCATAATGGGAACATCCTTTCAAATACTTTCCATTTCACACATTTTCCTGTGCAGAACTTTTGCAGAGTAAGCTTTTCTTTTTCTTCTTTTTACTTGGCAAGAAGCACTGACAGGCTTCAGATGATGAAAGTGGAAGATGCTATCTGCGGGCTGAGGATTCCATCTGCTCACAAATTTTACCCAAAGACCTTCATCCTCCTAATGTGAAATGCTGCTGCAGAGTAGAGGGATCTCCACTGTGCCTCAAAGGTTGCCTGTAGCAGAGAACAGGGTTGAGATAGAGCAAGACCCCAAAATAGTATGTCCTGGACTGCCTTCTGCTTCAGCGCTCCTTCGAGAAAAACATTAGGAAGCACACACACACTTCTTGGAGTATAGGGCAGCATAGACACAATTGGTTCAAATGGGGTTTCTTTTTGAAAAGATGGCAGACTTCCTCCCTTTCTTTTCCTTATACCTCTGTGTGAAAGAGTGAGAAATCAGCTCAAGAAGGAAAATTATATAACTTGGTATACTTATATGGTTTAAAGATAATCTTTGGGAAATAATTTTCATAACACAAACACACACACACACGCACACACACACACACACACACACACACACACACACATATGTGTGTCTTCCAAGCAGGACCAGTTTCATATCTCCATATTCTATGACTCAAGTTTGTATGTTTTTACCAGTAGGGTCTTACTATCAAGTTCTAGAAGGTAACTAATGGCATTGGCAATAACCTATAATGTTTGGGGTTTAATGGATCTCAATGGCCAATGCCTTAGTTACTTTTCTATTGCTCGAAGACACCATGAACAAGTCAACTTATAGCAGAAAGTTGAGGAGGTTACAGTTTCGGAGGATGAGTGCATGGCAGAAGGTAGGTAGGTGGGAAGGCATAGTGCCGGAACAAGAGCTGAGAGCTCTCATCTTGAGACAATAACCAAAGGCAAAAAGGGTTAACTGGGAGTGGGCCATGATTTTGAAACCTCCAAGTCTACTCTCAGTGACACATCTCCTCCAACAAGACCACACAGACTAATCCTTTCCAGACAGTTCTCCTAACTGAGGTCCAAGTATTCAAGCATATAAGTCTACAGAAGTCATTCTCATTCAAATCACCACAGCTGACAACTCTACAGCAGTAATCCATTCCCAAGCACTAGGTGTTTCATTTGCTAGCTTGAGATCTAGTGGAGACTCTGCTTTTGCTGTCCCATTAGAGGGTAACTCCACTTTATGTTTTAAATATTTTAAAATTATTTCTCCTATTTTTGTTCTCAAGAATATGAGGAATTTCTCATTCAAATTACCACTATCTGTATCATGGGCCCCTTTTCAAGGATCAGGGATCATTGTAGAAGACATAGAGGAAAGACTGTAGCAGCCAGAAGTGCTAGATGACTCTAAGGGAGTATTTATTGTCTTTTGGACACAGTGGGGCAGCTGCACAAATCTGTTTTATCTCAAAATGAGTAAACTCCCAGCAGGGACAGCAAAGGTAGACAGAAAGTCCCTTGATAAGCTAAAGCTATTGTCAACTGATAATGTCGAAGTGATGGGAGAGAATTTTCTTTAACAGCTTTGCTCCTGGTAAGTTGACCATGCTCCAGGAGAAGACCGCACATCCAAGAGTAAATGAGCAAAACAAACTGTACTTTATGGATGTAAAATTAAATATATAAATAAATAGGATATAAAGCTGGGTGGAGAGGGAGTGGGGTGGACCTGGGAAGAATTGCAGGTGAGGATGAGTATGAGGAGACACATTGTACAAAATTCTCAAAGAATTTATTTTAAAAATTAAAAAAACATGTGTATAAAACTTAGAAATTATATCTCATATATAATGGTTTGGAGCTGAGGAGACAGCTCAGACTTAACCTAGCATGGATAGAGTTTATTTTTTAAATCACAGAAAAGAAAAAGAAAAGACAAAAGTAAAATAAAAAAGAAAATCTACTGTGAAGGTTTTAAGTGATATTTGAAAGCCCGTTTAGCTCTTATGAAGAAATGAGAAAAGACAAAAGGTCCTTCTAAGTCTTTATTCAGTACTGTGCAAAACATTGCATCTGCAGGTCAGAAAATTATATGTACATTTTAAGGAATATGCAATCCTCTCAAATTGACTAAAATTAATGAATATAAAAATGATATCAAAACTACGTTTCACTTCTGTAAATGCCTGGGATTGTATTAAAGATACACAAAGAAGCCAAAATAACATTTTCCATGGAATTTTGGCAAAAATCCATGATGACACCAATTAGTATTTAAGGACTACTTTGTTTATAATACCCTGTTTATGCTCATTATATTCATGATGTAGCAGATCACTTTTTATTAAATATAGGTTAAAGTGTAAAATCATGGCAAAATGAAGATAATGAGCATCAATTAATTACTGTTTTAATTAGTAGGAGGAAATTTTCTATTATCTTCATGATTTTTTATCAGGTTTTGCTTTTTGCAAAGTGATTTCAGATATTGGAAGAAAGTCCAATGTGCTTCCCAATACTGGTTCACAAAAGCACTTTTCTACAATTGGCTCTCACTCAGCATTGCTTGAGTGTGATTTGCCACACAGTGCTGATGAGTTCTATCATTGATCAATTATTGTTTTCATTTACTACTAGAGAATTCTCAGACTGGCTTTCTTGTGCGCAACCATGAAGGTGTTTGCAAGATTTGTCTACACCAATGCATTCTTTTGTTAGTTATGTAAACTTCGACATGTTTCGGAAAGGGTGGAACAAAATGAAGATACAACAAAATGTAAATGAATTCAGAAAAGGGATGAAAGGAACAGCGGCACAATCAGGCCATTTTCTGTCAATGCAAATACAATTTGACATCCTAAGTTTTCAAAGGTGGGATCACACTGAACCGCATGCTTTAGGCCTTAAAATGAATATATAGGTTTGTCATCAGCAGTGGTACACAGGCCGGAGATACAGCTCCAGGAAGAAAAAGAGCTCTGTCCAGGTCAGACTGAGATTCTTCACATAACTGCTGAAAAGAACTTCAGGACTGGCCAGCATGAGGCAGACTGCGAATTTATTAAGAAGCATTTTACAGTCAGGCAGTGGTGGTTCGTGCCTTTAATCCCTGAAGGGGCAGGAGAATCTCTGTGAGTATTGCACAAGAGGTTACAACATGTATCATATTGTAAATGGAGTTTCTTATAAGATTACTAAAAATTGTAGTTACACTTTAGAAGAGAGGTCCATACGCACTTAGGCCTTATGTATGGTATATTAATATTTTAATAGTCTCATTTGAGACATCTCTATATGAAATGAATGTGGTCTCTTTGCAGAAACATTTTTTAATTGTGCTATAATTCTTGACTCTCATGTAGAGAGAGGCTTCATCAGACACTGTGGTAAATGGTTCCTTCTATTGTTCCCCAGTTTTTGTTATCTTTTTGTCCTGTCTTAGGTTTTATTTACTTAAGACACTCTATCCCTGAAGCCACAGAAGACGGAATATTTTCATAGTTAGCCTACTTCTCATAGTCTCAGAGCTATTACATCCTCTTCTCTACTATACCTCTCCTGATGATAGGTCATCATATAACAATAAACTAATTCATAAGGTTGATATGGCAATGTAATCCCAGCAATTCAGACAACTAAGGATTTAGTATTGATTTGGCTTGATATTTTGTTTTTATTGATAGCTATTGGAGTTAAATAAAAACAATGTGTGTGTATCTAACAAGATTGGTTATATTTGAAGTGAACAGTTAAAACTTTTTCTGGAAATGAAAGAAGAGAGTTTTCTGTACACTTGGGTCACAGCCCTGGCTTCCCTTCAGGAGGAGATCCTGCCTCTCACTTTTTCTTTCGTTCCCTCTCATTCGCTCCCTCTCTCTCTCCTTCCCTCCCTCTCTCCTTCTCTTCCCTCCAGTACAAGCAGTAACTCACTGCCAAGAAATGCCCCTCTGTTGCATGCTCACGCTTTGATATTGAATACCTCCTCTGGAAAGCTGTCGCTTTGGTTTCTAGCTTTGCCATGCACATAATGTACTGGGTTTAAAAGGAGGCACACTAGATACTCTCTGACATAAGAAGTAGGTCATCTATTTACAGTTATCACCCACTGATAAGTAATTTAATTATTAAATCAACTCAACAAATTGGGAAGTATTTTCCTCTTAGCACATTCTTCTAACCTGAGCGACACAGTGGAACATGAAGGATATCTGTCTCGGGGAAACTGTTTTTTGTAATCGTATTTTGTTAAAAATATACCTAAAGTATTTTATAGCGTTGAAACAGTTGTTTATAGGGGAGTCTGCTGAATTAAACTCAATAGGGAAATACTCAGCCATTTTTAGATAATTTCAAAAGGGCTTACAAGTCTGACATTAGTACTCATTGATTTTTGTCTTAATTTTGAAACACAAGCCATTATAGGCTATTGATGAAGCTCTCATTTCTATCTCATTGGTGATTATCTCCATCACATCTAATGTACACAGATTCTGAACAAAATTCTATGGAATGTTGCTGCTTCAGTGATGCTGTAGCAGTACATGTTCTAGGCAGGGGTGGTAAACAATGCCCTCATGAGACCTGAAGATGGTTAGAAGATTGGCCTGCTATCAAGTCTGACCTGACACAATCACAAATGCTTGATATATGTGCTGTAGTTACTAAGGCTAATCTCTTGATCAATATGTCAGATTTCAAAGGTGATAGCAGCAAAGTAGACTCTGGGTTATGAGGAAGCGGAATGCATGAAGGAGATGGAAGGACACATCAGGCAGGGCTGCCTGCATTCTGTATGTCAAAGGACAGAGTACACGTTGTCCGGATCTATAGATGCCTTCATACTGCAGAAGGGTCTATGGATCATTTGAAGTACTGAAAATGTGAAACACTCTAAGGTAATTATTAGGAAAAGGAAGAGTAGCATGAGCCCAAACAGTAAACCCCAGTAATTTTGCTCAGGCTGTGATTTGCTCAGATCTCACCTAAGTAGCCATTAACATGATAATGCTCATTAATCCTGCCAAACACAACTCATCTGTCATCCTCTGTGGCAACCCATCTGTGTGCATGGTGAGGGAAAAAATTCACAGTTTTAACTGCCCAGGGATTATCTGCAGAGGAGAGGCTGATTTCCCCTAATTCTTTGCTAGGAAAGCACGCACTAGTTTGCATTTACTGAAGCACCCACTTACTTTTCAGCTTCTTTCATCTCACCAACATCTTAAGCAGAAGTTACACAGAGATGGATCTCATGGAAATTAAAAACACTGCAGAAGAATCAAGCTGAAGTCCAGAGTAGTTCCTAAACTTCATGATTCCATTTCCATGTCTTGGCTGACCAGAGAGCCTTACATCAGATCATGGAAAAGAGAGAGATGTGCCCACTTTCCTATCTTTAACTGTTGCCAATTAATGGACTATGCTCTCCTAATACTGCCTTTATCTAGTTGATGCAAAATGGGCAAAAGCAGCATATGACTTTTAGGATAGATAATAGCTGTTTCTTGGAAAATATAAAAATATACCCACTTCAGAGAATTTAAGAACAAAATCTTCAGGCTGGAGAGATGGCTCAGGGGCTGATGGGTACTGGCTGCTCTTTCTGGGGACTCAGGAACTGCTTTTTGGGCTCCACAGTCATCGGGCATGCACCACGTGGTACACAGACATACAAGCAGGCAAAACACACACACACACACACACACACACACACACACACACACATACACACACGTTTTTAAAAGAATTAAAACAGTTTGATTTATTTTTCACTAATTATTCAGATAAGCCTGTGCTTATGTCTTTCTTTGCAATGAATAATTTCACTCAAATTATTTGAGATATAGCTATTCTAAACAAAATTATATATGTATAATTTACAAACACAAACTACTATAATGCAAACTTTTTAACAAAAAGAATCTTATAAAATACAAGAAGCACTAGCAGAAGAAATATAATCAAAATATTTAGAGGGTCAAACAAAACTGTGTAATCCACTGGGAACAAAACTGAGTAACAAGACGCCAAGACTGGATGCTTAACCTAATCATTTCATTTCTCAGTTAGGTAGGTTGGAGTAATACAGCACTGACCTACTCTGAGAATGTAAACATTCAAGTGAATATTTTTAAAAGCCACCATCAAGTGATTTCCCTGAATGATTTGACATCAAAATGACCTATCATTAGCTTAAAATTAAGAGTTCATTGTATTCTGTTTGGGTATAGATAGGTATTATTAAATATAATATAAAATATCATATTATATAAAATTTTATATTATACAAAATAATATAAAATGAAGTATAATTTCTTTTTGTGTTCATCATTAACAGTGTCCTAAAGTGTGTTTCGTGGGATGTTAAAAGGCCTTAGATGCAAAATGTTCCATAATAAATTGACCTTAGTAAGAATAAGATCATATGATATTTACCAGGTTGACACTTAACAGGTTAATGAATACACTGCATCTGTGAGTGTATTCACAGAAACCCACAACAGAACTGTTTTAGACTTTAGATTCTGTTTCTTCATATGTAAAATAAAGGGTGGAAAAGACCTCAATTAATGTGCGCAGAGCAATTACAACTGCCACACACACCAGAAGCTCCATATCAAAATGGAGTTCCTATTATTAGCACACATATTATTTAAACTTATTTAGCAAATATAATTTCCCCTCGAGTGACTATTTGAAGTTAAATTTGAAGAATCTACTCTAAGAAGCTCATAGATTAAAACTGGAGGATATCCAATGTTAGATTATCTATTCAATAATATCTCCAACAACTAACTTCAGTGGGCAACACAGAATGTTTCTTAAGACTGTATTAAGAACAATTAAAATCAAGGCAATATATTCGATGAAAGGGTTAAATGTTAAAAACTTGTTATTTGGGCAACTTGCTTTTGGGTATCTACTTTTGAGCATCCGTCACCACTCATCCATCCCTAGTGGGAAATGAACACCCATTAGAAAGTGGACACAGGAAGGCGAATGCTGCTATTCAGCTATTGTTTTCTTTCATCTCTCAACCAGGATGCGACTAATAGAAATGACACAAAAATCTGTTTATGACAGCAATTCTGGGAAACAGCATCTACGGAAATAGAGCATGAAGGAGGCATGAAGGAATCCAGCAAGCTCAGTTTGGGTCTTTAGCACTAATAGCCCAGCTTTGGCTCTCAGACATCTGTTCAGGAGGTGATACTAAATTTGACTAGAGCTATGCAAACAGTCCTAAAGTAAAATAAGCACAAGGCATAATGTCTAGAAAGTTGAAAATACAACTTTCACACAGAAAGCCATAGAAAAGCTGCTCTTAAGAACAGGAAATGTCCTGTTTCATTCTATCTGGGACCAAAAAGACATTTTTTTTTTTTTAAGTAAGAAATGTTTAGGCTTTGTTTCTGTTTTTTGTCAAGCCACTAATTATTAGATTTCTTTTCAAAATTCTATAAATCCACAAAAAAATCACATCTTGGGAAATAAAACACATTTCATTTCAGTCACTTAAAAAATGTGGGCAGTTAGCCGGGCGTTGGTGGCGCACGCCTTTAATCCCAGCACTCAGGAGGCAGAGGCAGGCGGATCTCTGTGAGTTCGAGGCCAGCCTGGGCTACCAAGTGAGCTCCAGGAAAGGCGCAAAGCTACACAGAGAAACCCTGTCTCGAAAAACCAAAAAAAAAAAAAAAAAAAAAATGTGGGCAGTCGTGATCTATCAAAGTCAGTGAGAGGCTTGAAACTTGTGTGTTCAGAACTTCAGCTTTGCTGAAGTAAAAAGAGTGCGTTTGCCTGCATATGCAATGATGCAATCACTAAAATAAATGTCCTTGCTGCACTCAATTAAGCATTGTATTGTACATGTGTGTTTATTCAATTGTGTGACGATACAGTGATTGAAACACACACGCTCAGTGCATTTGTCTCAATCCGCAGTGCATTTATTTAAATGTACAATCAATCACAGGTCTCTGCTTCTAGCTTTTCCCTTTTATTTTTAGAGCACACTGAAGATAAGGCATGGTGAGTATGCTATAAAATGATAAAAAAAATAAGTGCACATTAAATATAGCAATATAAAATTTAAATTTCAGGAAAAGAATATATATAACTAGTATATGTGAATGGTCAACTGCCGAGTACATACATATATACATACATACATACATACATACATATGTGAGAGGTAAAAGTTGTTTTACTGCCATGTTCCTATTGATAAGTGCCTATGTGTATATCAGTATAAACATTTATTTAATCAGAATCTTCAAGAACATTCTAACCCACAGTGAAATTTTATGGAGCTTGAGTTTTATTCCATATTATTAATTATTTACAAGCTTCTTGTTACATTTCTCATGTTTGATTCTCCTGATTTTTGTGACTCTTTTCCTTCTTTCTGCCCAGTCTTTGAACTCATACTTGTGAAGCAAAAGAGCATATCTTGTAATTATAAGGAGTGGGTCCTGGAAGGGAACTGTTTGTGCCTTTTCCAAGTGAACTAACTTGAAGAAAATATCTTTGGAGAGCAACTTATCCCTTTCCCGATGTTCTGGCATGGATCTATTTATCTTAACTATAAATCCTTAACACATTCTGTTGTAATCATGAGATCATATTCTAAAAAGACATTTGTTTCCATTAGAAACCTTAGGGATTCTATTGCTGTGAAGAGACACCATGACCATGGTAAATCTTATAAAGGAAAACATTTCACTGGAGCTGGCTTACAGTTTCTGAGGTCTGAAGTTTTGTCCATTGTCATTGTGGCAGTAAAAATAGTGGCATTCAGGAAGAGATGGTGCTGGAGAAGGAGATGAGAGTTCTACATCTTGATCCACAGACAGCAGAAGGAAACTGTGCCACACGGGGCATAGCTTGAACATATAAGACCTCAAAGACTATTATTCCCACAGTGACATACCTCCTCCAACAAGGTCACACCTATTCCAGTTAGGCCACACCTCCTAATAGTTCCACTCCCTATGGGCCAAGCACTCAAACACAAGAATCTATGGGGGCCATTCCTAGTCAAACCACCACAAGTGCCAAGATAGAGACGAACTTCCTTCCTACTTCTAGACTTAACTACGCCATTCTGTACTTAGCAAGCACTTTGCTTCAGTGCTAAAAATTGCTACTCAACTTTTTTAAGTAGCTATTCCTAAAGAAAGTTATACTCTTTTTAAAATTCATCCAGCCATTCAATTAAATTTATTAATAGGCCTCAATATTCCAGGCCAAGGGAACAAAGATGAACAGGACAGATACAACCCTCTACAAAGGATATCAACAATCTTACATTGTGAATTTCCCCAGTTCATTTCAAAACTCCATTGTTTGCCTAGCACATGTTTCAATTTGTGAATTTGTTTACTTTTTTAGTGCCTCTCTTACTTGGTACCACATTTCCTAGGAATCAACATAATGACTCTCTTTCTTATTGTTTTCCTCCACACCCAGGAGAGTGCCTAGCACAGAGTATGTAGTCACAAGATTCCAGTCAATTAGTTGAAAAGAACAGAGGAATTTAGTCCTTACAATAACTGAAAGCAACCTGCAGTGAGCCACAGGAACTGGGTGGCACTAAAGGTTTCTTCAAACCAGTCTGCAGTCTTACAGGCTTTGGGCCAGCAAGTAAAGTTCAGCCAAGATGGTTCACAGTGACAACGTTGGCTTTTGGATTCTTTCATTGTGCTCCTGTAAGTAGCAGGGGATACTCATAAGGGGACTCCAAAGGGAGCCAAGCACAAATTCAGAACAGGCACTTGCACCCCTTCAGTTACCATAAACATACTATAAACATTAAATAAAGCTCTTAGAACAATGTTGTGATTGTTCAAATGAAAATGGCCCCCCTAGAATCATGTTTGAATGCTTGGTCCCCATTTAGGAAGGATTAGGAAGTGTGACCTTGCTGGAAGAGGCCTGTCACTGGGGACAGTTTTGAGATCTCAAAAGCCATGCACATTCCCCATTGGCTATCACTATTTGTAGTTTGAAGTGTGAGCTCTCAGCTGCTCCAGTTGCCATGCCTTGGCTCCACAATCATGGACACTAAACATCTGGAATGGTAAGCCCAATTAAACACTTCCTTTTACAAGTCAACTTGGTCATGGTGTTTTATCAAAGCAATAGAAAAGTAATTAATACAAATGTGAATATTGTTTCTGTTGTAGTAATTATCACTATGATATAAGGACAAAGAATATATAATTTTTAGGAGATCTGCTAGTGAAAATGTTTTGAATTACAGTCATTTTTATAAAAGGGATAAAACAACATTTTTATATTCCCTTTGTATTTAAGGTAGGAAACAAGTCTGTTCCATTTCTGAAATGGAAAAGTTATTTAATCTGTATGTGTTCAGTAGACAAGTAAGACTCAATTCTATTGCTGATGAAAGTTTTTGAAAATGAAAATAAATCTAAAAATTACTAATCAGGAATTTATTCAATTATTTATTTATTTATTTATTTATTTGTTGTTTAATTATTGAGATTGGATCTCACTGTATAGCCCTGGCTAGCCTGGAATTTGGCATGTAGTTCATGTTGACCTTGAACTCATAGAGATTTATCTGTTTCTGCCTCCAGAATGCTGGGATCAAAGACAATTTCCACAATGCCCAGTTCAAGCATGGATGTCTAACATGCTTTTCAATATTAGAGTGGTGTGGTTTTGACTACAGAGAATACTCAAATATGGTGATCAGAATACTCCAGAATATTAACTCAGATTTTAGCTTAATCTCTCTTTCATAAATCATCATCACAATGCCTACACAACACTAACACTAGTTTTAGAAAAGCTAACACTTGTAAAACAAATCACATAAGGCCAATATAATCACTGAAGATAGATTTTGAACCTTAAAAGGTTTATGACAGGTGTGTTGTCCATACTTATCATAGAACTTATGAGTCTGAGACAAAGGTATTAGCACATTGGAGGCTAGTCTGGACTACACAGAGCTCCATGTCAGCCTGGGCTACACAGCTAGACCTTATTTCAAATGCTAAACCAATTAAAATGTTTATATTTTGCTTGAAAATATTATACACTAAGTAGCTATTAGTTTAGAAATAACTACTAAATAAAGAGAAAATGACTGATTGACCACTCATTTCTTTATTTACACTTGTTTGAAAGTTTCAGTCCATTCTGTCCTGTGATTTGAATGAAACCAAGAATATGACCAGTGTGTGGTTTAGTATAGCAGGATTTCTCAGTCTGCCAGCTCCCAAATCATGACATGGAGACTTATTATTAGTTATGAATGCTTGGCCTTATCTTATGCTTGTCCCACTAACTCTTACAACTTAAACTAACCTGTTTCTCTTCATCTACATTTTGCCTCAAGCTTTTTGCCTTTCTTTCATTCTGTATGTCGTACTTGGTGTCCCATTGACTGGCCACTGCTTGGCTTCTGGCCCCAGGTGTATTCCTCTCTTTCTAGCTCATTTTCTCCTCCTACCTGTTCTCTCTGCCTGGAAGCCCCACCTATCCCTCTTCTGCCTAGCTATTGGCCATTCAGCCTTTTATTAGACCAATCAGGTACCTTAGACAGGCAAGGTAAAACAGCAACACATCTTTACATAACTAAACAAATGAGGCATAAACAAAGACAACATGCCTTTACATAGTAAAAGTAATATTCCATAACAGTTGAGGAGAAGGATTTTATTGTAGATATGAGAGAAAGAACATCCAGAGGCATCTGGAACAGTCCAGACTGAATATGGCCAGCAGAACAGACAGAGCCATGAGAGGAGAGAGAAATTGGGAGAGGGAGAAGAAGAGAAGTGAGATGGGCAAGCAGATAAAGAGAGGAGCTGTGGACCAAGAAGCTGAAAGTGAGCCAGGAGACCCAAGAGAGGGAATGGGAACCAAGAGAGTAAGTTACATAGAAATCAGGAGATGGGGGAAGGGAAGCCCAGTCCATGAGCTGGAGACATTTAGAGTAGGGGCCTGGGCAAGAAGTGCTTAGAAGAGCCAAGGTATGGGGTGAGATTTGTTCCAGGTTTCTTTGGGACCTTGCATGATCCTTTTCTTCTTAGGAAATTCAGTGATCAGAGTGCTGTCTGAATCCTGGGTAGAGAGGAGTTAAATAAGCTGAGAGCCATGCAACTCTTTCTCACCCATTGTTCTAGGGTCTGGACCATTCCCTGCCACTCTATTCCCCACAAAAGACTGAGATGACCTTTCCTGTTACCCACCACAGAGTCATGTGGCTATCTAGAACAAGTAAGCCCTGTTTCTTCACCAAAGACAACTATCTTCCCGCATGAGCAGGCTGCAGAACCCACAAAGATCTGTGTGAATACCAGACTGACTACCCTGTACTTGGCAGCTCGTTTCCACCAGGACAACCTTCTCAACCAACTCTCAGCGATTTTGTTAATGAGGTCTGTACTCTGGCCACTATCTCATCTTTCTCAATCTTTATCAATCTCATCTTTCTCAGATATTACATCCATCACCATTATTTTTACAGAAGAGATCCTATACACTACTGCTATCACTTCCTCCTTATTCTTTGAAGGCTTCTCATCAAGTCCCTCCTGATGACTGGTATAATATGTGGTCCCAGTGAAACCTGAAACAACCCTGTTTTTACAGATTCCTCTTACATGATACCTGCACATTTATTTCACTCTCACATGAGTCCTAATGTGTACCACAAAATGAACATATACAGACTGACTGTAAGAGAACCTGCTTTCATAGTCCTTAAAAAGGGAAAGACATCAACAGACTTGCGAAATTATCAGTAAGTAAAACACAGTTAGGGTATCCACGGTAACTGCCAATGATTAAAACCAAAGGACTTCTTGAGGGGGGGTCTTTGTAGGTGTCAGGCAGGAAAGTGAACCTTGAAGAGGTGAGAGTCAAAACTTGGTTCAGATTGATTCCTCAACCTGGACCAAGACTGCTGAAGAGTCTGATGCTAGCCAGTTCATTGCCAGAATATTTAAAACAGAGTCAAATTTGGGGGAAAAAAGTTTCCTGTGTAGTACAATCCCTGGTATACAAGAAAGCATAATTACATTAAAATGCAACTCAGGGTACATGTCATTTCTTCCAAGAAGATGGGTTTTAGAGATAGGCTACATGTGTTAGTTTAAGAGCATAGGGAGGGGTCTGGTCCGGTCTCTGTCAAACAGATAACATAGAGGTCATTTGAGCTATTAGCCATCTACACACGTGGTTGTGGGAGCCCCTGCTATAAGGGTCATCTAGATTACTAGGCACTTCTCATACTCCTGGTTATAGGGGCTTGATATGGCATGGGCCAATCAATAACACAGATCACAAAACAGTTATTTAGCCTCCAATTCCCAGCCTTCTGGATTGAAAAACAGGTATTTTCTTCTTTGAAGAGACAGCCCTACATAATTCGCAGTTTCCCTCTTTGTCTGGGGCTGCAAGGACCTTCACACTATGCTCCCAACAACTTCTAACACCACAGCATTTATCATGGGCTGACATACTGTATGTACCTTGTTTATAATTGGAATATAAATTCAACAAGAGTGGGTGTGTTTTCCATTCTGTAGACTACCCTAGTTACAACAGAGATTATTAATATTCTAGGGTTAGATGAATGAGAAAACAAAACAAAACACCTAAAGACTAAAAGGAACAGATTTTTTACCTCGGAACTACTCTATCCTAATAATATCCTAAAAATAATCATATAGTACAGATGGATAAAAATTAGTAGAGATTTACAAAACAAACAACAAATGTAGCCGATGTCCTATCCTATAGCAGTGTTCTGGCTCAGAACACTAACATGGACTCTGAAAGTATAGGCTGGTGATGTTATCACTGAACCATACACCCTTCAGTTCTTTTTCATTTTCAAATACGATGTAGGCACAGGAGTACACAAGCCCATATTTGTTCCAGCAGATAAAGAAATGAAGCTTAGATGGAACTAATCTTTTTTTTTTTATTTCTGATAGTGTATATTTTGGTTTTTCAAAAACCAATATATTGAAACCTTGTCATGTGTCTAAGTCTAGACAGTGTTTCCTGAAAACCCTATGGCTCACTGTCGTGTTCTTCTAGGATATGTGAAGTGCTTAACAATGAATCAAGCCATGTTGTCTGCTTTATCAGCATTTTGCTAGTAGACAGCAGAGGGAACTGTTAGTACATTCAGCAGCAGAGAGGTAGAGCCAGGTAAGAGGGGGAGCGACCAGTGCAGGTATGTATATCAGGCCTAGGTCCCTTCTCCTTTTAAACACTTCATTTTACTGGAAACTTGCACCCTGCCAACACCTTGTAGCCAGTTGTGAATGATATCTCTAAAAGGTTGGCTTTGCATGATAAAGAATTTAGCATTTCTTTTTACTAGACTTTCTTTCTGGGAGTTTCATTGTCATTCAGATGAAGTTTTAGTTACCTGCCCAAGTCCCTAAGGATTTTCAAGACTGCTCTTCTCTCTCTTTCACTCCAGACATTGCCTCATCTGACCTCTCCACCTCCTTCTCACAATCTCAACCATCTGGAACAATTTCTTATTTTCCTTTGACAAGTGTCATATCTTACTCAAGACTCCTTAAAACTGTTCTCTTCTGAGCAGGCAATTCCAAGTTTTTTGTTTTTTGTTTTTTTTTTTTGTTTGTTTTTTTTTTTTTTTTTTGATGAATACGTGGGAATTCTGCTCATGACATCTACCTCCCTTCTAATAGTCAGGGTCTGAAGCCCTAATCTGCTATCTAATCTAATGATCTATCCTGTCTCACTACTCTGTGCATTCTTCCTTCTAAAAAGTGCCAGTAAATCAAAGAGAATTACAGCCCATCACAAGAAACAGTTCTCCTTTGATAATCAGCTACTATAACTACAAATAGTAGCAGCAATTAGTGACCCCAGTGCACAGCTTTCTAACTCCTCTGGTTCATGTGATCTTTAGGCATTGAGGTAAATTATGCCATTTAAATTCCATAGGAATCGTTTAGAACTGGGAAACAAGGCTAATTACAATTTCAATAGGGAATTGAGTAGCATAGTAGGACAGGCATTTATAAAATAATAATAATAATAATAATAATAGACATTTTATAAGTTTCTGATGTCAGAAAATGGAAATCATAGAGGTTTTATAGCTACAGAGTCTGGAGTACAGTACCACGCACTTCCCACCATGGAAATACATAATAGACATTATAGGGAAGTTTGTGAATTACCCTGTCAAACAATCTCTATGATTTTATTTGTATTTTCCAAATTCGTGACTCTTTAGAATTTTTCTTTTGATTAGCACATGGCTAATTATTACTTAGCAGAACTATTAACTACAAGGTTCAGATGCAATCTGATGATATTTGTTAATCCATCCCCAAAAGTTTCCTGTGAGAGTCACAAGGATATTAGAACACACACACACACACACACACACACACACTCGAACAATAGATGGCTATTAAGGTAATTAAAGAGAGGCAGCATACATATGTTACAATTTTGTACATATTACACAAATTTACAATATATATATATATATATATATATATATATATATATATACACACATATATTCTTTGTGTGTGTGTGTGTGTGTGTGTGTGTGTGTGTGTGTGTGTGTGTGTGTGTGTTTGGTCCATATAATGTTATTTACATGTATACGGCTTTAGGGACAATATACATTCCTTCAGGAAACAGACAGTAGAAAGATTTTAAGAGCTGAAAAAGCAGGATGTCTACTGTGAGACTGCTTCTTCTAAAAATAATAGGAAAACTACACCCATAAAGTCTTAACAAAAGGGTGACCTAAACATGAAATGAACAAGGATAATAAAAATCAACATGCTAACATGGAAGGTGGAAATCTCATGGGCTACAACCCTAGAAAGAAAACTACAGGCCATTAAAGAATGTTGAGAGCTGGAGAAAATAGGCTTCTCCAGGGAAGTTATTTTTAAATCATCACTTTAACTCATGGTTGAGTAATTCAAAACTATCTCATGGCTATTGGCTAAAATTCACCGTCTTCATAAAGATTTCTACAATTGGGGTGAATTAGATACATGATTTCAGTATCTTCTATCACTATACTTTTTAAACGTGCCGTGCCCATGTGCTCTCAAAATGTAGAGCTTCTTTTTAAAGTCATGCTCTGCCTTCCTACCCTAGGAATCTGCTGCAGTGGGTACCAACACCAGCCTATGCCTGAGGCCTCTCAATGGTACTTTCTTTGTAAGGGTTTCTAGGATGCCTCTTGCTGTAATTCTATGTTTTGTCATGCCCTCCAAATGCAACTTAATTTTACTCTAGCTTATAATAATTTATCATGTAATCAAGGACTTGTCTGAGAATCTCTGTGGGACAGAAAATTCCTGATGAATAGGGTTTGTGTTTGCTCCTTTCCAGAATGTTTCAAATAAAGAAAATAGTTCTAGTTAAACCACATCATCCACATACAGGCATTAGGGTCAGAGTGAAAACTAGACCACTCACCTTTAAGGAAGTTGTTGTCTCTAATGAAACATAGTACACCAAAGGAGGTGGAGATTTGGGTCCAGTACTTCTCACTCTTGTGCTCATAGGAAGACAAGGTAGCATCAGTTTTGCTACTGCTGTGCACTGCTCTATTATGTTGTAGTCATAGTTTGATAATGAGAAGTGATGATATGTGAAATTACGATGTAACTAAAGATGTGCTATTTTTGGATTAATCTCAATTGTTCCCATAAATAATTAATATTAGAATGATGAGCAGAGTATCATTTGAGACTGATATAAATGTGACTCAACTCCTTTCTTCAGGTGCATCCTACTTCTATGATCACTGTCAACTCTCTGGGCCTCCACTTTTTCACTTGTAAAATGTCAAAGAGCATGGGGCAGCCATTATGCTAAATATTGGGCAGTTTGTTGGTATTAGCATGCAAAAATCTCAATTTTTATAATAAGACTATGGTGTAGATAGTCCCATTTTATTTGTGTGTAAGGAATATCAGCTCTGAAATTAGTCAAATGAATTGACTAAAGATAAACATATGACTACAATTCAGCTGAAACAATGGTTAAAACCCAACTCACTATAGCTAACTTCGGAGAATTTAAGAAAATACATATTGAACATGAAGTTACCTGTTACAATACAAAACCCTAGTAGGTTTGCCCCACAAAAGTCCCTTTCTCACTTTCTTCTCTACTCACCAAAAATGGAAATTGTCTAAATCAACACCAAGAAGCCCTAGATTTTGGAAGGGTTTTACACAAAATGGGATCATAACTGCAAAGTGCCTTAAAAGTTCAAAAGCCACAATAAATGTAAATCTTTGTACCTTCTTAAATGGGCACCACAATTACGTACCTGCTTGCTTGGCGTTCTCTGATAATCATGCCAAAAAGACCTGTGGCTCTAGTGATATATTGTGTACCTTAATAAAATTTGCCTGAAGATCAGAAAGACAAAGGAACAAGCCACTGCCATGTCTCACTTCACCAATTCCAGGAATCCTTGGACTGAAATCCTCTTTTATCCCCCCTTGAAAGGCTCCAGCCAAAAAAGCCTCTAGCCGAAAGGGACATTTCTGTCTAAAAGCCTTTAGTTCCTGTCTCCTCACACCTTAAATACCTTTCTCGCCCAGCCATCACTTTCTGGGATTAAAGGTGTGTATACTTCCCAAGCAAAGGCATGAGGTCTCAAGTGCTGGGATTAAAGGTATGTGCCACCACTGCCTGGCTCTGTTTTCTCTCCTAGATGGAATCAATCTCATGTAGTCCAGGGTGACTTTGAACACACAGATATAGACAGATCTCTGCTTTTGGAGTGCTAGGATTAAAGATGTGTGCCACCACTGCCTGGCATCTATGTTGAATCTAGTGGCTTGCTCTGTTCTCTGATCTTCAAGCAAATTTTATTAGGGCACAAGATATATCCCCACACCTGCCATTTTATGTGAGGGCTCAAAGTCACATGTCCACTTAAATTCTTTTCTAAGAAAGAATATTTGTAAACATATTATCTTGCATTTTTTCTTTGTCAACATAGGTAAGATGCCCAGGCAATAAACTGACTTTGCCCAAGTAGCCTCTGATTCCCTTCCAGAGAGTCATGTCTGGTGTCTACTGATATTTGAGTTGAAACCATAAGAGGCTGTCATGCCTTTCATACTTTGTCACTGTCTTTCAGAAATGTTCAAATTTGAACTTCAGCATCCAAGTCTTCATTTCAGATTTGGAACTTCAGAGAAATGTGATTGCACACAAAGCTCGCTGCTCTTTTTTTTTTTTTTTTTTCCTGGCAAGTTTTGTCTGAGTTACTGGTGACTTTTTTTTTCTTCAACACACACATGCAAATGCATAAGCACAGCATGTGTAATCAAAGAAGTGCCAAAAAGTATACAGATGTAAAATGAAAACTCAGCCAATCATCTTAATGTTTAAAAAATACCCAGATGTTAGATAGGATACAGATAAACCATCTGGCACATCAGCTTTGTTTTTCCTTTTCATCCAGCTGTTGAGTACTGTGGAAGGACAACCTTGTTCTGTGCTTAAAGTTGAACAAAGAGAAGGCTGTCACATGAGTACTGCTGGTCCTCCAGAAATCATTTCCAATCCTATAGTTCTGACATCTTTAATATTCATGAGTGACACAATTAGTCTGCCAATTAGTCTTTTTGTCCTAGGATATGTGTTTTAAGAGGACCAGTTCCTCTTAAAAGAGCACTGCATCACACCAATCTATAGACTGGAAGATGTTCTACAGAAACTGCCCGCTCTAGCAACAGCAAATGCAAAAGTCATGAGACACCCAGATCAAGTCCCACACTAGAAATGACCCAGTTTTTTGAATTAAAACTCATTTGAAAACACCTTAGAAAACTTTTGAATTCTTGTAAGTATCTTGATTTAGTTAAAAATTCATATCTAAAATTAAAGAGCAACACATTTTCTTCATATATAGTTTATATTATATATTATATATATTTTATATTATATATATAATATATATTATATATTATATTTTAATACTAGTTTTTAAAATAAAACTTTATTTTAAAATTAGCAATTAAAATAAACTTTGCTTTCTCTTCACATCAATAAAGCATTTTGTATATCTAATACTTACAAAAGATATAAAAATATCCTACAACAAAACGTTAAATAAAAATGAAATGATACAGCAAATATTGTATTAACTATAAATCTACCACAAAGTCATCATACACACACCATCCTCATAAAAGCTAGTAAATAATACCACCGGCTAAAGTAGAGAGAAATGGTGGGGTAAAACACCCTGGAAAAGCACAGAAGGGAAGATGGGCATGAAATTTGTAGACAGTTTGTAGGTAGGTTTTCAAAGTGGCATGTGGTAGAGCCAAACACAAATCCTCTTACTTATTAACAAGATTTGTCCCTGAGCCTGTCAAACATTGCTTTGATAGTACCTGCTTTTGTGAAAGTTATACTGCTTTTCCCTGCCAGGTTTACTCCTGAGAGATTAATGTATAATCTCTTTAGGTTTCATCATTTCATTTCTGTGAATATGACAAATTGTTTTGAGCACTCTTCATACATACACAGAACAATATAGGCACTAAATGCTTATTGGTACATATTTAAAGCCCTCAGAGACACTATTTTCCTCATTGGAAATTATTGTTGTATTAAAATAATCTCAAGATTTATCATTGAAACTTTCTAACTAATGCATGTGTTCCTTGATATCAAAAGATGGTTGCTTTCAACCTCAACAGATCTGATACCTACTTTTTTGCAAGTATTTTACACTTCATTTACTATTGTGAAATGAAATTCATAGATACTACAGCTATGTTGAGGCTATCACTTAAAAAAAAAAAAAAAAAACCCAACACCATGCCTGTGTCCCAACTATAAAACAAAGGTAATAAAAAAGAAAGTACATCATAGCAAAACAGTATATATTTTGAAATGTGAACATTTAAAACCTCCTGTATAAGAGAGACATGGAGTCTACCACTGGTATATATGCAAGAACTATTCTAAGTTTGTTAGAAGCATCAGCTACCAATTAAGCTGAAGTAAAGTCATTATTTTGATGCAACAATACTATAAACAGCTGCCATTGGTGACCAATAATGAATGAAATTCAAAATAATTTCTCTCAATTTGCATGTAAGTTTGATTCCTAGAAAAGTTAGGACATATTAGACCATATTAAAGGTTTGTAATTATAAGTTTGGAAAGAGGACTCAGCAGTTAAGAACATATACTGGTGTAGAGGACCTGAATTTGTTTCCCAGCATGCACATTGGGCTGCTCCCAACTACTTGTAACTCCACCTCCAGAGCTTCCCACCCCCTCTTCTGGAATCTGTGGGCACCTACATTCAAACACGCACAGACCTATATATACAAACATAGCACATAACTAAAAACAAAGTAAAATAAAAATTTAAAATATCTTAAGTCTAAAATGGAAATGGGGTATAAGTATAGATAATGGTAAGTAGATATTTCAACTACATGCATGTCTGCCTCATAAGATGCTTAAAAGCCCGATAAGCACAGGACAATTGATCTCTCAATGAGTTGACCTTTCTTCAGGCCACGAATGTCTACCTTCCCTTGGCCAGCACAAGTCAATGCGGCCCTGGATACAATCTATTTCCTACAAAGATCTAATACATCCCATACATTTCCCAAACTCTATACAATGTATCCTGATTCCTCCATGTAAATACTGCTGTAATTTTGGAGGGCTGAAAGAAAACCTTACCTATGACATTTATGATCTCATATCCATGTCATTATGATGTCATACCCATCAGAGACAAAGCCCAATGTTTAAGTCCACACAACTCTTGATGTTAGGCTCATGAATTCTATGACAAAGGTATTCACTAATACTTTCATTCTAAAATTTAAACATATAGATGTGGGGCACATGGGCTTATCATATGGGCTGGGGGCATTTTAATGAAACTTAACAAAGCATAACAGGCTGGGATTGATGATTGATTTTTAAAAAAGAATATACTTTTGTAAGAATAACATATGCATAAAGACTCTGCAAACAAACTACATAATGTGTAAAGCAGAAGATAAAATGAAACTCAGAAAGAATGTGAGAGAAAGAGAAAAAAAGAAAAACTGGTACAAGCTGTTGTTTCAGGGGAAAGAATGTTACCATATGACATGATATGGTGCTAGATTTATTATTCCATTTATCCATTTATCCTTAAAACAAACCAACCATAGACGTTTACCTTTGAAATATAAAGTTGCTATTTCTGTGCAGCACAGTTTTACAGAACCATGGATTTATAGTTTCACTAGGTATCAGTCACACTTCCATGGCATTTGCTGATATAAATATAAAAGCTTCATTTTAAAGGATAAATAAAGCCACACTATTATCTAAACAGGGTAAAATTTAACATCCTTGTGGTTTGTGGAAATTTTTGATGTGCCTGCTGGCTTTTCAATAAAAATCAATTATGCCTTAAATGCGAGCGGTAGTCAACATACTACAGACTATAAATTCAATTTCATACTCAGAAATATGGATTAGCTGAACTTGATGCCCTTCCATTGATTTCAGAAAGCAAAAGCTGATAAGGTAAATAATAGTAAGAGGCTCTCTGACACTCCACATCAAGTTCCGGATTTCCATATTATTTTTTGTAAGAACTTTGCAGTCACCACAATATCCTCCTTGTGAAATATGTATGATGAATAGATATTATATGGATTGCTGATTCATCTCTCCATACAGAATGGATATTTGGCTTTCATAAGTCAAGGAAAGAGCTGCAACAGGAAAAAAAAAGAATATGCTTATTTCCCTGGGCTCAGCATGAAGTGTGTGTCAAGCAATTGTTAATAAATCCTGTGAGTAATTAGAACACAGATTAAACAGTGAGATTCCACCTATAAATAAAAATTGTATAAACCCAGAACTCATGATGTTTTCCAGTTCTCCAGCACATGTTTATGTATATTTGTATGATTATATAGAGGCAGAGAGAGAGGAAGAGAGGGAAGGTAGAGAGAATTTTTAAACACTAAAAAAAAAAAAAAAAAAAAAAAAAAAAAAGATCGCATTGTTCTGCTCATTTAAAAAATTATTTCAATGACTAGAATCTGAAAGAGGACAGGATCTTCAGAGGGGAGAGGAGCTGATTTGGCACTAAGAAATCAGAAAAATAATGACTGCGAGGAAGAAATGTAGACTGGTTTTCAGCATAATATAATCACATCTGAGATAATTTTGTTTCTTCTTCCTTTAATACGCAGAACACTTAGGTTTTATAGAGCTGTCCAGGTCCACACGTATAGCATGTCATGACTTAGTTTTTCTCTTTTCAGTAAGCTTAGTGAACTCAGCTTAAATCCTGAGCTCTGAAGATTTCCTCCATGGGACCCTGGTCTCACCTTTCCCCGGGACAAGACGGCTTTACTTACAAACAAGAATTGCTTTGTCTCATATCCAGCATGTGAAGGGAACAACTATGGTCCTATCAGGTACAAGATGCACATTCTTAAAACAAGGGTCTCACAGCCTTCCTAGAAGGAATCACCTTTGAGATTTTATATTCTCATTTTCATAAAATTCCTACTTCAAGAAATTTACACTTGAATTTCTCTAGATAGAAGTGAATCATTAAGAGTGCATTTATGTATTACTTGTGCTGAATTACAAGAGGTTTCATTAGTGGACAATAGCCATGAGAATGGTTTGTTCAAAAGTGAGACCACAAAAAGAGACAGACATTGAAGGAAAATACGTTCCCTAGTAGATTTTTTTTTATGTATTTGGCCATAGAATATTTGTTATTTCTTCTGATTAATTTTGAGAGAAACCAGACAGGAACATTTCAACAGTTATTGTGGGCTCCTTTTTTGTTTGAAATTTTCTTAACAAGGGAATTGTTTATATGAGAAAAATCATAAAAGTAGTAGAAATGGATGATATAGTCTCATTCTGACGTTCCAGTTATTGACTTGCTGGATGGAAAAAAAAAAAACCTCAAGAAACATTTCTTTTGCATGTGTGCTCATTTATGAATAACACTGTGTTCTTGGAGCAGGAAATGTGTGGGCACATTTTCCATCATAGAATTTTCCATCTTATTTCAGTAAGAATACAACCGGAAATCATGTTTGTCTTATAGCACTGTAGACTAACATATCTGTAAAACATGAAGTTTCTAATGAATATTTGCTATAAGATTATGAAATCTTAACTTTTAACTTTCAGTATTTGAAACCCATCTAACAAAAAAATGCCACAGCCAACCATTTTCATCATAGGCTGTAATAATGCAGCTGGAGCATGTGAGCAAGAAGCACACATTGTTTATGAAAAACAATTCTTGTAGATACACTTGGAAAGCTGCAAACATTCATAAACAGCTACTCTTTGGGGATAGAGAAAAACTGCCATTAAACAGGTGTTAGAATTTAAATGACATCTCATTAGTGACTCCTTTTTGCAGCTCAGAGACAAATAAAACCTTCATTTAAAAGCATTAGTGCTATTCCTAAGGGTTTCTGGTATCATAATGTTTTGTTTTATGAAGATATTTAGCTTCTTCCAGCATTCTTGCTTATTTATACAAAATAAACCAATTGCATTTGCAAGTTTATCTGAGTGTGAAGTCAGGGGGTGAATTCAACCTCCTCAAGTATTTTCTATTCCTTTGCCCCTCCCTCATCTTCAGCAAGTCCATGAGGTTGGAGTACAACATTTTAAACAACGCTATATTTGAACTGCACTTCCTGATAGAGATTTAGTCTTTTGTTTCATTTGCCCTCAGTTAAACAACTTACTTTTTCTTGGTGTCAATTCCATTAACTATTTTGCCAGTTGCTCTCAATGTAAAATGTGAAGCTGCCTCTATATTCATGGATTATAGCTGAACATATGTCTACTGGAAACTCACCTGCTAATTTTGAAATCCATCTCTCTAACACCGTATAATTCCTTCATAGAGACAACTATCTGAGGTTACAAAATATGAAACTAAAGGACAGCATTCAGAATGCAAGTCTCAACAAACAGTTCAAAATCATTAAAAAATCAGTGATTTCATAGTTTTGAGAATTTACAACATAATTTCATTCAGCTGTCTGAAGCCTTTTAATTCTACCAATTAAGCTGACCACAGAATTTCAAGAAGCATGTACTAAGGCAAGCATTGAGGTTTAATAATTCTCTGCATTAAAATAATAGTTATTGAGTATTGCTAAGAAATTACAGTGATGTATTTTGATAATGTAATGATAACTGAATCATATCTGGCTCACCAAGAGCTTAAGCTTGAACAGGGACAGAGTTTCTGGAGAAAGGGGAGAAGATAATCTTTAGAGATCTATAACATGGTAAAGGCTATTGAACAAAAAGTGTTGGCAAGTAAAAGTCACAGAGAAAACAAATGACAATATGAGAACTGGGGGAAGAAATTACATCTGCACTGCATGTATGGGCATGCACTAACTTCTGAGAAGTGGCTGGGCAGTGAAAACTACACTTACCTATACAGGTAGGGACGCACGATTATATGTTATTGTTAGGGAATATACTAAGCTAGTCTGTGTCTTAGCTAGGGTTTCTATTGCTGTGAAGAGACATCATGAGCACGGAAACTCTTATAAAGAAAAACATTTAAATGGGGCTGGCTTATAGGTTCAGAGGTTTAGTCCATTACTGTCATGGCAGGAAGTGTGGTGGCACACAGGCAGACATGGTGCTGGAGAAGGAGCAAAGAGTTCTCATCGGATCAGCAGGCAGCAGGAAAAGAGACTGGGCTTGGCTTAAGCTACTGAAACCCTCAAACCTACTACCCATGACACCTCCTCCAACAAGGCCTGACCTACTCCTACAAGGCCACAGTCAAATAAGGCCACTCCCTAGGAGCCTATGGGGGCCATTTTCATTCAAACCTCACAGCCTAGCAACATACCATAATAAATCAGTCGCTGTAGATTCCCCTCCAATAATCATGACTTCACTAACACTGGGTAATTTGCTAGGTTTCCAGAAAAAGGAATGGTATCCCTCCTGTTGAACAGGTGGTTAAGTACCATTAGAGAGCTGTTGGTTACCATGAGCCCCCACTGCAACCTTAGGGTTATGATGCCATAATGGTTGCCGATCTGTTTAATAGGCATCAAAGCTGAATAGAACTATTGGTCACCTCCCTTCTTTGGAAGCTTGTATGGTGCCTTCTGATACCAAAAAGATAATTTTCAGGGAGGGGCCATTCAGGTCAGTTCCTTCTCAGAGTTCTCTGAACCCTGTGTCTGACATTCATGGTGTCTTCTGCAATAGTGATTTACCTTCTACTTTTAGGGAGTAACCATACGTGAGCTAAACAAGAATGACACCAATGGATAAGCCTAACCTTTTGAAGCAAAGCCTATGAGGCTTCAGTCCTAAACAAAGAACTACAGGCCACTACAGAAAGCCAGAAGCAGGAGAGGTGCTCTTCCCCAGAGAAGCACACTGGCTGGTTTTTCCTATGCAGGAAAAAAATCAGCCCTGAAAACATACATACTGGTATAATTTTAGAAACTGAACAGGTCATATTTAGGAATATATATGTATATACATATAAATATACAAGCCATTAATTTGGAGGAGAGTGAGAATGAGTATATGGAAGAGTTTGAAGGAAAGAAATGGAAAAGAGAAATATCGTAATTAGGTAATTATCTAAAAAATATTTAAAATGTGAATGGGCCTGTTAAACTGGAGTGTCTCTTTGTACAAGTTTTATGCAAATGATTAAAAAGAAAATTACCAAGATACAAATGTTTTTGAGTATAAACCAGGGAAGATATTTGAAACTTGTGAAAGGCAAGAAGCCTCTAACGTTCTGAGAGAGACCAGGGAGAAGCCAAGGAAAGGAGAAATTGTAGAAGGGAGGGTTCCTCAGAGGTTGTTTTCAGTGCAGATATCAAATGTTAGGTGGCTTGCCCTAGAAAACACAGCAGGTGTGTGTATGTGCAGGGGTGTATGTGTATGGGTATATTGTAGGTAGTGTATGTGTAGGGGGTATATGTGTAGGGGGTGTATGATTAAGGGTGTATTGTAGGGGTGTATGTGTAGGGGGATATTCATGGCATGGAACTAGATTGTACTGATTAGAAAATGCCCAAGAACAAGAAGCAAAAAGAGACTAAAGATGGTTGTTGGTCTAAGGGAGATAGAAGATGAACATACTTAGAATGATGAATTATCATAAAATCTTGAAGACATTCTACAAAGTGACTGGGCAATCCTCCAGTTACAGGTTAAGTTTTGGTTCCCTCTCTACAACTGAATATTGAAGTTTAGGATAATTAGAGTCTCATAATATACAAGGAAGGACTGAGAAAGATGTTAGTGACTGACTTAGGGAAATATTAATGTTACATAACTATTATTAAACTCAGTGACACAACTGAGACTTGAAATACATTTGCAAGTATTAGCATATAAATGTTCCATAGGAGGCGATAGCATTAAAAACAGAGAAATCACAAAAAGAAAAAGAGAAGAGAGAGAGAGATGTAGAGAAAACCTACATTCATTTTTGCAATGGTCTAGGATGCGTTCACTTACAGTTTATACAATTAGTGAATACAAATAACACTGACAGATGATGAAATTACCTATTTAGTATTGCTTATTATAATAATTGCTAAATCAAATTCAGCTAATTTTGACAAAGTTTTGATTCTGTGGTTTTTTTGAATCATTGTCTAGTTCTCAGTCACCTAGTAAGTAACAATCAAAGCCCAAAGAAAGGGGATGATGCCCAGAGAGGCAAAAGCAGTGGAGCCCCAGCATTTATGGGAAAGATCGAGTTTCAGGGCTACAAGAAAAAAATAGAAAAGATGACTAAGCTGAAATCAGTTTATATCACATATAACCTGTGACCTAACCATTAAAACACTACTCAAGACAACTCTAGAATAGCAGAATACAGATATGCCTACTTTTTAACATTTAAATAACAATCCCCTTTGACTAAAATGAACACACAAATTTTCTTGTTCGTTGGCTTTATTTTAGTTCTCATCCAGGAAATTAATTAAGATTTTATGAGAAGAATGAAATCAAAAGGGAAAGAAAGAAAGGTATGTAACAAAATGCTTTGGCACCTATAAACACTGAGTAATTTTGTCTTTTTACTGTGGCAAAAGTAGTGATCTATCTCAGCATTCTTGGACCTTCTCCATCCACCCTATCTCCTTGCTCCCAGGTTTTTCAGGAATTCTCTATGGAAACCATCTTATCCCAACACCAATTCAGAGATAAATCTATCTTGATGATGTATATATTTATGTTAATTCAGCTCAGTATTATGTATAACAGAAATTGTCTTTTGTACAGAGTAAATTGTCATTGTCTCTATAACAGACTCAAATATGCTAATTATTTATTAATTTATTTTACATCCAGTCCTCAGTTTTCCCTCCCTCCTCTCTTTCCAGTCCTTCTCCCCCGCATTCCCTCAGACTTGCCCCCACCCCAATCCCTACCCATTCCTCCCCTGTTTCTCTTCAGAAAAGGGCAGGGCTCCCATGGATAACAACAAAACATGGCATATCAAGTTGCAGTAAGACTAAGCAACTTGCCTTCCTTGTATTAAAGCTGGGCAAGGCAACCCAATATGAGGAATAGGGTCCCAAAAGCCAGCAAAAGAGTCAGCGACAGCACCTTCTCCCACTGTTAGGAGTCCCGAAAGAAGACCAAGCTACACAACTGTAACATATATGCAGAGGGCCTAGGTCAGTCCAACACAGGCTCCTTGGTTGTCAGTTCAGTCTCTGTGAGCTCTTATGAACCCAGGTTAGTTGTTGATTCTGTGGGTTTTCTTGGGGTGTCCTTAACCTTCCGGCTATTGCAATCCCTCCTGCCTCTCTTCAGCAGGATTCCCTGAGCTCTGCTTAATGTTTGACTGTGGGTCTCTGCATCTGTTTCTACCAGTTTCTGGATGAAACCGCTCTGATTAGCAATGCTAAGTGATGATAACTCTAATGACATTCTTGGTTTCGTGCATATGTGTTTTTTCTACCATTAGCTAGGACCTTGGGCCCCATGGTCCAGAGTCTGCTCGCTGGACCCACATATACTCAGACTGACTTGGAAAGCCTTCATACTCACTTTTGGTAGGCAAACTAGAACACCTGGTTAGAAGATCATTCTGTATGTTCTGCCTTATCTTCTATTTTTCTATGCCCAAACTTCCAGGTCCTCTTCGAGGATCTGAATCTATTGGTTCTGCCCAATTGCTGATACAGGAAACACTGGAAAAATGAATTGCAATTTGTAATTCTTAAACCAGGAAAACGCATCCCCAAGCTATGATCAGGTCATTTGCTGTCATTATTCATACGTCTGAGCTATTCATTCTCCCTTGTATTGATTAATGAAAACATCAAGCTCATATAAACTAGTTCAAGAGTAGTCAGCTAACAGGTAACATAATGAGACCTCAAAGTCCATCCATGTTTCCCTTCCATTCTATGGGCTCAAATCACCAACAGTGTCTTTCTTATCCAGGCTGCTTCTCATAACAAATTGCAAGTCAGCATCATCATCTTCAAATAAATAGGAAATGTTCATAAAATTTGGAAGCAAAATCTGATAATGTACATGTAACAAATATAATAATGTCGGTGAATAGAAAGTTAATTCTGAACTAAGCTCGCACTTCTAATTTCACATAGCTTTCTGAAATACTGCTTTGGAAAGATCCAGAAAGCTGCAAAACAAAACTAACAAACAACAACAGCAACAGAAAACAAAACAAGGACTTGCTTTTTACCATTGAGGACATTGATGGACAGAGCTAATTTCTACCATTCTGTTCCTCTGCATTTATGTCTCTTGATTGTTCCGCATATGACCAAATGCATTTTTAACTATTTTAAAAAATGTATGTCAAACAAACTAAAAGAGTGTTTTGACTGCATGTATGTCTGTCCACCATAGAATGTACTGCCTATCAACAACATTGCCCCCCCTGCCCCCCCGGACTGGAGTTAAGGTAGTTGTGAGCTGCCATGTGGGTGCTAGGAATGAACTCTAGACCCTAGCCCTGGGAATGAACTCTTGACTCTAGCCCTGGGCAGGAGCAGGAAGTGCTGAGTCACCTGCAGCCATGAGCGAAGCCTTTTAAAATAGTCACATGTACGTTAGTTTGTGAAAAGTTTCTGTATGCCTATACATCTATCTCATACAATAGGAAAGCACACCACTGAGGCATTTTTCTGCTTTCTTTGTGTATAAGGGAAAGACCAACAAAAAGCATCAGCACACTGAAAGTTCTGTGAACTCTTAGGTGTAATTAGTTTGCTTCTTAAGCCAAGCATACTGGCAGGAAGAGTGTTCTTTCTGGGAAATATGGTCTGATTAAAAATAAGTTGCTTTTAGGCTGTATCAGCCTTTTGAATAATTATGACAAAAGAAACAATTTTTTATCCTTTAAAGTGATATTCTGTTGTGCATCTCATTGATTCTAGTAGACACACAGACACAAAAAGACCCAACAATATGTTAAAATATGAATGAAACTGAAGATAAAAAAGTAGTAAAAACAGCAAATCATTGAAATATAAACATGCCTTTTACTATCTTCAAACTCTCAGTCACGGTGTAGAATTTCTAGGAAACTGATTTAATAACACTAGTGCAGAATTAGGTATTTCCTGCAATATTCAAAACACTCATTTCTAACTTTAAGATAGTTGACTTTTCTCACATTATCTAATTATTCACAATTATTTAGAAAGGTTATGAGAAATTTTCTAAGAACCACAATAATCCTATCAGCAACCAATGAATGTGAAACATTGCTTTATATGTCTAATAAATGCATTCCTCGGTAAGGTTTGCCCTGGTTGCCTTTGTCCTATACTCCAGACTCACAAAGTTCTTAAACATGAGACTTGTACACTCTGCATCGCATCGCAAATCAGTCCCAATCCATCTTAAGCGGGATTTTCTTCTTTTTTTTTTTTTTTTGATTCTCCCCCTTTTCCTTCTTGCTCTTTTTTAAAGGGGGAAAACTGCTTTATATCAACAACCATCTGTGAGCCTGTCTCTCAGGCCATCAAACTCTCCCATCCATTACGGGAGCCTTCCTCACCTCCGCTGCATGACAGCACAATAAAGATGACATACTAATTCAATGACTTGTAATTTCGGCTAGACAAAGGCAAGAGCTGCATCGCCTGCCTCTGTGCTAACGGCGGCATATCGGGGAAGGCAGCTATGCAAACACAGCACCGGGAGGGGTTTATGACAGCAGTTGAATGGGGACACTGGCTTGGTGTTGCGTTTTATGGTTTTTGGCTCCATAATTTTTGGCTCTGTGCTGCTGGCCATGGCTATTGTGTCTGGATTTTGTGTCAGCAGCAGCTAATTGTTCCAATAATGTTTATCATAGGGATCCACCAGGGAGCTGTATATGTGGAGATAAGCTACAGGGCAATGATACACACTATCTTACTGATCTCTATACACAGAGCTTTTGCCTCATGCCAAAAAGCCTTTTAGTTTCCCAGTCTTAAAAAAAAAAAAAAATAACAGCTTAATCATCGTGCCAACAATAGTGTCTAAGGGGATGTAATCAGGTTCCTCTGATAATCTTAGCAACACATGAAAGTCATGCGCAAAAGCAGTAATTGAAGCAGTTGGCTCATTCGACCACCTGCTGTTGAAGTCACAGGTTAATCTAAATGAGGTCCTCTTCCGATGAAGCAAGTATGCAAAGCATTTTTTATATCATAAACGTGCATTCCGGAAGCTTTGCAAAATAATAAAGTAACAGTTCATTAAATGAACTGTATGAAGTATCCTAGGCTTGTCCAGCTTCTCCCACTGCTGCTGGATGGTGAATCCAAGTACCAATTCTGTCCTCATGTCTGTACCCCAAAGCACACTTCAGTTTGCATATGGTTTCAGACAATGGGAGTTCCTGAGACAGATGCCCAAATGTAACTAAACGTCAGGCAATCAGGGAGTCAGCTGCAGGAAAGGGAAACATTTTTCTTTGTCTGCTTTTGATGCTATTTCCCCCAAGATTACTAAATAGAATGTTGACAATGTAAAATAGCCTGAGAATTGAAAATTAAGCAGCTTGCCACAGTCTGCATTAGCCCATGTGCAAGGGATGAATTTTCTAATTAAACTTTTAACACCTGATTGCCATTGAATTTTTTTCTTGAAGGTTTTCAATCAGTCCTCATCTTCTCCCCAAACCTCTAAGGTTATGTAGTATTCAGTATTTCTGATAGCACTTTCTTTAGATTAAAAAAAAAAAAAGACTTTAAAATTATAGAAAGTTTAAATAAGACTGTAATGGAAAATTTTAAGTATAAGAGAAATTCCACTTTCATTAATTAAAATGCCTTATTTTAAGTAATTTTACTGAAAATGGTAACTCATTTATTGAGCATTGACTCAGCACGAGGGGCTAAAATAGGCAACATAATCTTATTTAGGACTCAGTGATTCTCAGAAATTGTTATGGCATCTGGAAAAATGGAAGAAAGTAATACTCAGAGTGAGGCTGTGGAAAAATCCAATCAATCCTATGGGTTGAGGAATCAGCTATTCGAGGAGAGAAAACCACTCAGCCAGAGTTCAAAGCACATGCTTTTCCTACCAAATGAAAAGGATGTACTTCATTTAGTGTAAAAGAAGGTTAAAGACAACATGGTAACCCACAACTGGAGTTCTACCCCTCCAAAGACTGAGAAGAAGGCCTACTTGGGATGTATATGAAACCTAGTCTCAGAAGAAATAAAAACAGCAAAATTGAATTAGTAATCCATTAGCAACTCATGATAATATAAACTGTCTTATTCCTAAATTTAGTAATGTGTGGGGCATGTGGATGAAAAATATTGTTATAAGACTAGAGACATCTTAAATTTCAATTTTTGTCTTTGTGTGTATATGTGTACATATACATGTGCCAAGGCACATTTATAGAGCTCAAAAGACACTTTTTAGGAGTCTGTTCTCTCCATGTAGGTCCAGAGATAACACTCAAGTTGTCTGTTAAGCTTGGGGACAAATTCTTTTACCAACTGAGCCATCTTGTTGGCCTAGCTTTTTTATTGTTGTTGAATTTTTTTCTTTGTTTGGTCTGTGTATATAAAAGATAAAATAGTGTTCCTTTAACCTAAATTGGTATAAGATAATGAGCAATTAACATGGAAATATAAAATTGAAATTACAATGATAGCTAACTTTGGTTATTAACTGATTACATTCAGAATCAGTTAAACCCAATAGCTGGCATTACTGTGAGGGATTTCCTTGATTCCAACATGAATGGAAGATGACTGTCTCTGTAGGAATTCCTTGGGACTATAGTACCACATTGGGGTGGTCCAGACACCTCACTGATAGAACAACTACTGGATGCTTTGTCTTTCTATCACCAGACAGTTGTAAGACTGTTTGAATCACAGTGGGTAAGTCACCATAATAAATTCCCTTTTACTATTTATATAGATAGATATAAATATTTAACAGAGATAGATATAGGTAGATAGGTGTATGTATATTCTATTACTTCTGTTCCTCTAGGGAAACCTGACAAGTAGAGTACCTAATCAATACTTGAAAATTTTTAACAAATAAATGAATTACAAATAATAAATGCAACCACATCAGTGAGCATGTTTAGCAGTACTTACTTTATTCTAGGCATTTAATAGTACACTTGTACTTTGCCATGCATTGTGTAACCACTTTTTAAGTTTGGAATTATCCCCACCTTGCAATGGAGGAATTTGGCTATGAGATATTATATCGCTTGTATATGATGGAATAATTTGGAAGGAAAAAAGTCTGCATTTAAGCCCAAAATAATCTAACCACTTGCCTGGTGGTGGTGGTGGTGAGGCACACCTTTAATCCCAGCACTTGGGAGGCAGAGACAGGCAGATCTCTGTGAGTTCGAGGCCAGCCTGGTCTACAGAGTGAGATCCAGGGCAGGCACCAAAACTACACAGAGAAACCCTGTCTAGAAAAAAACAAAAAACAAAAACAAAAACAAAAAAAAAATCTAACCCCTTAAGGAGGGAGTGCCTGAGCCAATTATTGGTGAGTTTTGAAAATTAAAGTTCTCTTCACTGTCAATAGTTCTTTACATTGCTCTCGAGGAGAGAAACTTTGTGTTTATAGGAGTTTACAAAAGAATTGCTATCAAGACCATAGCATTTTCATGTTTTTGGCATGTAGTAAACTTTCTTAACAGCAAGGATTATTAAGAAAACAATACCCTAATAGTGTCAAGCTCTTTGAAAAAAATTGTACTTATATTTGTCTTGATAATTCCATTTGAAATCTGGAAGAGTTGGGGAACTGATATTTAAAGATGTATTTAGCACAGGGTTGCTTTAATATGAAAAGGCAACATTTCTAGAATATTTTTCATGATAATCTATCAAAATATGTAAAATATCCCCAATGCATTGTCTCTAGCTTTCAATACCTTACTAGTGTGTATCTCATGGCACCAAACATCAGTAAAGTTTCATTTCTGAGCTTTGAGTAGTAACTGCCTATTAATTCAGGACTGATACAAATTCCTGATGAAAGTAAATTAGAAAAGAAGAAAAATATAACAAAAGGAGAGACTTGCAGTTATTATTATTATTATTATTATTATATTTTTATTTGATTGTGTTTACAGTAACTGAGTCCTCCTTTAACTTCAAGGAGCATTTTTCAAGAGTTGTTGGAATTGATTACATTATAAAATTTAACAAGAGGCTTAGATTTGATATAACTAATTCCTACAAGTCACGTAATAAAATTCAGTTTTTTTCTATCACAAGTTATTTGGTATGTTCAACTGTAATGTTACTTGAATAATCTATTTAATGGTATTTGTAAAATAATAATTTTCCATTTTTAACTATTTCCTGTTTATAAGAAAATGCACTATCCTTTTACAAACCCACTAAATTATCAGAGTTACTAGTTTCCAGGCCAGCATTTACGTTCTAATAAGTGCTAAACTTACAACAAATCTTCTTGAAGCTAACAAAAAAGTGAGGTCATAGGTCACTATTACCAAACTGAAGAGAAAAATAAGCTACTGTAGAAGATCACCTCATCGGTAATAGAGGTTTATAAATGGAAGTGTGTGTGTGTGTGTGTGTGTGTGTGTGTGTGTGTGTGTGTATTATTTAGTTCTGGTGGAATCATAACTGGTAAACTTGATGTTCTGTGCTAACAAGACTGAATATTGAAACCTCAAGGAATTCTAGATTCTAGCATAACTTCTGTCCCAGAATCCTGATGAGGGGCAGTGAGAGACTGTGCAATAGATAAGCACATGGATAGGACAGCTGGCATAAGGTGGTCTGGGCTCCTTGATAGAGAAGCTGCTGCAGTCATGAAGCTTAGTGTGTTTATTATACACAGTTGAACAGAGGGGTGAGTTATTTCATTTAGCTGAACCAAATGGCAGGGTTTATGGCATATACCTGAATCAAGAAGGCAGTTTTAGCTACTCTTGCAAAAGAAGTCTCTGCTGGAGGAAAGTCTTCAGGCTATAAATATCTAGGGGGAGAAAGTTATGGTAGGCATTTTCTGCTCACACAGTCAACAGGTGGACAGACACTGGCCTTTTGACATTCCATGTGTCTTTCTCAGGGGAAGGCTTTGCCAATTTGCCACATTTCTAAGGCTTTGGTCCTTGATACGTCTGGTTTATGCCAACAAAACACATTTACTCAGGACTTTATGCCTTCAGGGATTCCTCCTTTCCCCACAAAGGGACAACCAGTCTTGAGGTAAAATAAAGAACATACATTTATGGATTTTGCTTCCAAAAATTCTATCAGATCTTACAATGAATGTTAGTGGAAAGTGCTGCTTCTAGCAGAATGCTCTTCATATTGCCATAACAAGACAAAATATCACAGATAAGGAGGGCATGGTGTAACTTTGATGGAGCCAATAACCATAACAACAATCATAAACAAAGGGCTGGAGAGATGGCCAAATGGTTAGGAGTACTAGCTGCTCTTCCAGAGCACTGAGATTTAATTCCCAGCACCTACATAGCTGCTGTGTGATGGTCTTTCTGTATGCCGTGATTAAGAATTGCTCTGATTGGTTGATAAATAAAGCTGCATTGGCCTATGGCAAGATAGCTTAGAGGCAGGTAGGAAATCCAAGCAGATATACAGAGAAAAGAAAGGAAAGGAGAGGAGAGAAGAGAGAAGGAGAGGAGAGGGGAGGGAGAGGGAGAGAAAGGGAGGGAGGGAGGGAGGGAGGGAGGGAGGGAGGGAGGGAGAGAGAGAGAGAGAGAGAAGCTGCAGTTGCAGAAGGGGCAGCAAGATACCAGCAGACCAGTAATGCCATAGCCATGTGGCAACTTATAGATTAATAGAAATGGGTTAAGTTAAGAGCTAGCTAGCAAGAAGCCCACCATAGGTCATGCAATTGGTAATTAATATTAAGTCTCTGAATGATTATTTTATAAGCTGCTAAGGGATCACAGGGCCAGGTGGAAGCAGAGGAACAGTCTGGCTACACACAGCAGATAACAACAGTCTGTAATTTCAGTTCCAAAAGATCCGATGCCCTCTTCTGGCCTTTTTGGGCACCAGGAATGAACTTGGTACACAGACACACATGCCAGCAAAAAACTCATACACAGAAGATAAAATAATAGATTATTTTTAAAATAAAATCAATAATTATATACAATAATAATAATAAAAAGCAAACATCAGTATGCACATATCTAGAAAATGTTTATTTGTAAATAAATTTGATATTCATTACAATTGGGAATGTAAACACCTTCTTTTTTCTTTTCTTGTATTCTGTGTCTTTTACATCATGTATCTTGATCCCATTCATTTCCCAGTCCCTTTGCATCTGTCCTCCAACCCTGCACCCCTGCTCACAAAGTACAAAAAATTTAAGAGGAAAGAGGGAGAAGGGGGAGGTTAAAAATCTCATCATGGAAGGTGTAGTATGACACAGTGTGTTGAGCAGTAAACCCTCTGAGTATCTTGCAAGTGTTCATTGCAAAGAGTCATTGATCTGGTTTGAGACCTTTGTTTTCTATCATACTTTGGATGCTAGGTCTTCACTAGGACTCTCCTTGGATATCCTGTTATTGCCCTGTGTTGTGGAGATCCTGAAGCTTTGGGTCTGTGGGTCAGGCCCTTCACATGCTCTAGCAGATCGTAGATGGGGTGGATGTTAGGGTGGGCCAAGTCAAACCAGGTTCTGGGCCTGGGCTACTGCAGGGTTGTTTTGCCTGTCAGCTCTCCCCTGTCCTTGCCACCAGGGTGAGCTCTCTGGAGTTGCCCTACCTAATTCACGTCTTGCAGCAATGATCAAGGGGTGGGGCCAGTTCTTCTGCTTTCATGCCCCAGGATCTGTTCTTCCACACCTACACCATCAGGGCCAGCTCTATTGTGTTGCCCCATGTGTCTTCTCTATTGCAGATGGTAAGGGGCAAAGGGCAAGGGGGGGCATTTCTCCCCTAACCATACTATCTCATGATAGGCAAGTAGTGGGGGCAGCTCTCCCATGCTTACAGCTTTGAGGCTGGCTCACTCACATCTCTGCCAATAAGGATGGCTCTATTGTGCTACCCTTGTGAGGTGCAGGGCCTGCTCTCCCAAGTGTTGCATCTGGTGGGGGTCAGGGACAGTTCACCTTCTCTTGTCACCTCAGGGCCAGTTCCCCCACCTGCCTCAGGCATTGATGGGCAGATGGGAGGGACAACTCTCTCTTGCCCATGCCACTGTAGTACAGATGGGTAATGGGGGCAGCTCTTTCTTCAGGGCTGGCTCACCCATCCCTATGCCAACAGGCTTGGCCCTATTGTGTTGCACAGGCAAGGTGCAGGGCCTGCTCTCCCAAGTGTTACAGCTGAACATTTTTTAAAACATAATTTTACATTATGCATCTCAATCCTGCTCACTACCCAGTCCCTCCACATCATCCCCTCAAACTTGCAGCATGCCCCCCAAATTAATGAAAAACAAAACAAATTAAAAAAAAAAAAAACACCTCACTCCTCCATCTTTTAAACACCTCCCCATTCACGACAGTAGCAACAGGAGCTATGGTGCGTCACACAGTATACCCTTTTGCCCAATCAGCCCCACCCAAAAATGTTCATTGCAATGAGTCATTGGTCTGATTCAAGCCTTTGGCATACCATCATCACAAGTCCCTCACTCTTCTTGGATATCCTGCTGTTGCCCCAAGTCATGGACATCCTGTGGCTATCATTCTTCAGTACCAGTTCCTTCAAGTACTCCAGCAGATCATAGAAAGGGTAGATGTTAGTGTGCACCAACCCAATCCCAGGAGGTGCGTTGTCTGGATGGTAACTGAGTTGGACTGTCCCAGCCACTAGGACAGCCCCCTCAGTCGAAGGGCAGAGTCATGATGAGGGGTAGGGACATCTCTCCTGAGTGTGAGGGTGGAGGGGAGCACTCCCATGGGGGGGCAGGTATCCTAGGACAAAGTCCCGCCCCTTATAAACAACTTTTTATCAGAACTAAAAAAATCCAAAAGGCAGAAAATCCTTGAAGATATTCATGAAACTAGCATCTATGCAGAACTAGCATCCATAGATTATTTTAACCAATGGCAGCAGATATACTTTTCTCAGGATCAATAGAAAATTCATTAAGATAGATCATACACTAGGTCATAAAATGCATGGTAACAATTTTAAAGGACATGACTTACACTATATCAACTTCAACTTCATGAACTCAAACTAGAAATCAGCAACAGGAAAATCCTCAAACACTTCGGCATCAAACAGCAAAGTTCTAAACAGCACAAGTGTAAAAGAAATCTCATCAGAACTTCAGAATTCTAGTGCTCTGCCTAACATTTGGCTGTGAGTCTCTGTATCTGTTTCCATCAGTTGCTGGTTGAAGCCTCTCTGATTACAACTGAGCTAGGCAACAATCTATGACTATAACAGAGCATCATTAGCAACAATTTCATTGACTTTTGTCCTTTTTTGCCAGGCCTGTTTGATTGCATCCTAGGTCTCTGACTGTCCAGCCTCTTGGTCCTGGCCCTCCAGGCAGGGGCCGGGCTGGGCTCCCTCTCATAGTATGGGTCTCAAGCTAGACCAGTCATTTGTTGGCCACCCCATAATTTCTGCACCATCTTGTATCCCACTGCCTTATGGGCAGGGAAATTTGTAGGTCAGAGGTTGTAACTGGGCTGGGGTCCCAATCCTTCCACTGGAAGTCTTGCTTGGTTACAGGAGAGGGCCAGTTTAGGCTCTGTGGCTCCTGTTACTAGGAGTCTTAATTATCATCACCCTCATAGATTCCTGGGAGTTTCCATTGCACTAGGTCTCTAGCTCATCCCAGAGGTGTCCCTGGGAGTCAGAGAAGCCAAGAACACCACAAGAAAACCCACAGAATCAACTAACCTGGGCTTATAGGGGCTCACAGAGACTGAACCGACAACAGAGAGCCTGCAGGGGACTGACCTAGGCCCTCTACACATGTTATAGTTGTGTCGCTTTCTTCTGATGGGACTCCTAACAGAGGGAATAGGGGGCTGGCTCTGACTCTGTTACCTGCTTTTGGGGCCCTTTCCTCCTACTGGGTTGCTTGTCTAGCCTTAATAGCTTTACTGCAACTTGATATACCATTGCTGGCTGATATACATGGGAGACCTACACTTTTCTGAAGAGAAAGGAGGAGCGGAAGATAGGGGAGGAGAGAGGAGGAGATGAGTGAGGGAGGGGAAACCGTGATAGGGCTGGGAATAATTAATAATTAATTAATTAATTGAAAAAAATATTTTCTGGGAAAATAACTTCAAAATTATTTCCAAATAAAAGCAAATAAAGGCACAGGCATCAAATTTTGTGAGATACAATGAAAATAGAGCCTAGAAATATATTTATAGTATTGACTATACATTAGGAAAAAGAATTTCAAAGAAAAAACATGAAACCTTACAATTTATGAACTCTAGAAAAAAGATCAAGGAAAGCACACACAGACATCATCATCATCATCATCAATATGTACAAAAGGCAATTAAATTGAAAAAAAGGGAATTAATATTGAAAAATGAAAAAAGTACTTGTATACAGACATATAGATCAAATTATCAATCTAGCTAACTGAACACTAAAACAAAACATAAATAAAATACCAATATCAAGCATGAGTGAGTAGGTATCAACACAGACTTTATGAACACAACAGAACAACACATTAAAAACTATGAAGAAATCTATGTGCACAAATTTTATAGTCTAAGTAAAATTGACCAGTTCCTTAAAAAGCAAAACATGCTAAAATACACACCTGAAGAAATAGAAACTCTAAATAGGCCCATGTCTCTTAAAAATTAAATCAGTAATAACATTCTAAAACAGATAGTATCAGTCTCCTATTGCTTTTATGGTGAAATCTACCAAATATATATATATATATATATATTTTTTTTTTTTGCTTTTTTTTTTTTTTTTTTTTTTTTCTGAGACAGGGTTTCTCCTATAGTTTTGTGCCTTTCCTGGAACTCGCTTTGTAGACCAGGCTGGCCTTGAACTCACAAAGATCTGCCTGCCTCTGCCTCCCAAGTGCTGGGATTAAAGGCGTATGCCACCACCACCCGGCTGAAATCTACCAAATATTAAAGGAAAAAAATTACACAAATTCTTTTTTTTGTTTGTTTTTGTTTGTTTGTTTGTTTGCTTGTTTTCAAGATAGGGTTTCCCTATGTAGTTTTGGTGCCTGTCCTGGATCTCGCTCTGTAGACCAGGCTGGCCTCGAACTCACAGAGATCTGCCTGCCTCTGCCTCCTGAGTGCTGGGATCAAAGGCGAACTCCACTGCCACCAGGCTACACAAATTCCTTTTACTCGCTTTCACATATAGAATCAGAGGGCATACAGTTTATTTAATTCTGAGACCAATATTACCTTAATACTAAAACTTAATAAAGACATTACATAAAACTATACACCAACATCTCTAATGAACAGAGATGTAAAGATCCTCAAAGTGAGCAGCACAGAATTTGAAATGATTTTCATGTAATTCTTACAAATTTTCATATTCTTTCAATTTTTAATGTACCTCTGAAGTGAGCACTGAGGACATATTTAAAGACCAAAACTTACTGAAATAATAAATGGAATAGTGAGGTTTCTATATACACATTTGATACACAAAAGTTAGTTGTTTTCTTGTATTCCAATTATGAGTAAATGGATTTTGAAATTTAAAACAGTGAAAATTTTATTATGCAACCAAAGGAAATACTTTAGTAAGTTGTATCAAATAAACATAATAAATACATGTAGCAAAGTCTACAACTCTGATGAAAAAATAAAATAATAAAAAAAAAAACTAAAAGAAAAATGGAATAGCATTCCATGACTTGGCACGGAATACTTACCATTGTGGTGATGTTGGATTTTAATCTCTGTCTATAGCTTCGATGAGAACCCAGCCCACATGGGCCAGTTATATTGTAGGCATAAACAAATCTTGATTTGATAGTTCATTTGGAGAGATCAAAGACCTATGGCATGAGGTATTTTTAGATGAAGGGCTCACAACTGTCTGTCTCAAGATTTGCTATAAAGCTATATTGATTACCATGTGGTATTGTTGAAAACAAACAAACAAACAAAAAAACAGTAGATCAATACAACATAATGGAGACCCCAGAGCATAAGTTTAGTCAACTTACCTTTATAAAAGATGTAAATGGTGTGTTTGCTGAAAAGATTACCTTTCTGGAGCAATTTCAATTACATGAACATAAACTATCCTGGCACAATCTTACATTAAAAACAAAAAAAAAACCAAAACAAAAGTGGATCATAATCTTCACTGTAAAATGTCAAACTATAAAACTCCCTGGAAATTAGGTCAATTTGGGTAAACCCATAGATTTATTTAACATAATGCCAAAGGCATGATCCATGAGAAAATAAGAGAAACAGCTAGATTTTCAAAACTAGGAACTTCTCTGAAAAAGACACTGTTAAGGACTGAGAAGACAAATTACTTGACCTTGAGAAAACATTTGTAAAGAGATAATCTCATAAATGTCATTTATCCAAAATATGCATGGATTTCTCAAAACTCAACATTATGGTAAAAGACTCAAAATTGAGACCTCAACAAAGAAAATACAGGGATAGTAATCATAGGGGAGCATTTATAGCAGGGAGATGCTTAACAAATGTTACAGGGGGACTACAAATTAAAACACCTCTGAGGACTGAGAATATAGGTCAATGGATGCAATAAAATGACCCCTAATGACATCACTCTATGCATATCACTCAGTTCTCATCACTCCATTCAATAGGTGGGAATTAACATAGAGATGGGCAACTGGACAATGCCCAGAGAGTGAGAGGCAATGGAGAACCTAGTCATAATGTGATGTCTTCACCATAGCCCTTCGTTCAAGATTCAGGAATACAGATGGAAAAGGAGACAGAATGATTGCAAGAACTGTAAGTGGTGGATGATTCCAAGAAGAGAACATCTTCGAGACATGACAGACTTGGCGTATATACGAACTCACAGAGCCTGGAGCAGCATGCACAGGACCCACACATTCCAAACCAGATCAATTACCAGTACTGAGCAGGGGAAGTTGGCACAAAATCCCACCTCTAACTAAGAAGCTATTTATATTTGGTACTTTCTGGGAAATGGGAAATCAGTTTTTCTCAATGGACTATAACTAGGTATATCAACCACGCTCCAGGGCAGACCCCATGCTCAGGAATAAATGGTCAATTCAAAATAGACTAAATGTTGTTGGTTTGCTTGATTTTTTTTTTGGGGGGGGTGTTGATTTTTTTTTTGTCTTATTGGTGTTTGAGCAAGTGAAAGAGAATGTGAGGGAGAGAGCTGAGGCTGGATGATGAGTGGAGAAGTCAAGGAGATAAGGAAGGAGATGGGGATGGACATAAAACATGATCAAAATATATTTTAATCTGGGTGTGGTGGTACAAACCTTTAATCTCAGCACTCAGGAGGCAGAGGCTGGCTGATCTCTGTGAGTTTGAGGCCAACTTGGTCTACAAAGCAAGTTCCAGGACAGCCAGGACTGTTACAGAGAGAAACCCTGCCTCAAATATGTATATATGTATATATATACATATATATACATATATATGTGTATATATATGTAATACATATATGTTATAAAATGTTTAAATAAAGATAAAATGGATATTAAAAGTGTAAAACACCAAGATTAACTTCTAAACTACATTAATAACTTTGCTGCTAATAATATTCCATTATAGGACTATAGGACTCTCCTTTGCCTTAAATGTGCCTCTCCCAGGAAAACTATTGAAAGCTGAACTTCTGTCTTAGGTATTCTTTTGCTGCAAAGAGATACCATGACTATGGCAATTCCTATAAAGGAAATAATTTAAGTGGGGCTTGCTTAAAGTTTCAGAGTCTTAGTTCACTATCATCAAGGTAGGGGACATGGCTGGCCGTATTCAGGAAGTCATAGTGCTGGAGAAGCAGCTGAGGAGTTTTACATCCTAATCTTCACTCCAACAGCAAGCAGAAAGAGACACACTGAGCCTAGTGTATGCTTTTGAAATCTCAAAGTCCACATATGGTGACACACCTCCTCTAACAAGGCCGCACCTCCTAGTCCTATTCAATCTACCAACTGTAGTCTAGTCATTAAACATATGAACCTATGGGACCATTCTCATTCAAACCACCACAGCTGTGGAGGGTGCTATGGGTGAGAATGCAGCAACATTCTTTCCACTTCATTTTGCTGTTAATTTAAAGTTTCTCTAGAAATAAAACTTACTGCTAAAAATAAAATTAAGAGGATTTGAAAAATTAATTTTTCATGCAACTATCAAGCAGTTTATGTAGTATGTAAACCTGACTGTAACATACTTAAAACATTGCTCTCTTCAACAAGCATAAAATGTATAACTTAAAATAGGACCTGAGGTGATTTTTATTTAACTTGAACATGAATAAATATACTCTAAATTTTAATTGTGATGGATTTCTTTTAAATTATATGGGAGAAACAAATCTATCATTGCAATGAATTAGAGTCAAATAACCATCTCCTGATTCTAAATATTCGGTTGTATATCACTATCTGTACAGCAGTATTGTGCCCTGCTGATGGACATTCATCAGTTTCCTCAAAAACAGTATTGTTATCTACTAATATTGGCTGGAATACAGTCCAAGAACACAGCCACAGGAAGTAGGAAGAGACTGAGACACACTGGGCTTGAGCTTCTGAGACCTCAAAGTCTATCCTCAGTGACAGAATTCCTCTAACTATGCCATACCTATTTCAACAAGTCCACACTTTCTGATAATGCCACTCCCTATGAGCCATGGGGCTATTTTCATTTGAACTACCACAATGAATCAATTATCTACTAGTGTCACTGATCAAATATCAGTACCAGTTCTTGGCAGCTTCCTCTACTCTCTTCTCTATGACCTTGTAATCTCTGTAACTAGAGATGAAATGTATATCCCACTTTAACCTGGGGATTTGGCCACATAAACTATATTCATATATATATATATATATATATATATATATATATATATATATATATATATATGCTGGAGAGATGGCTCAGTGGTTAAGAGCACTGACTGTTTATCCAGGACTTGAGTTCAATTCCCAGCACCCACATGGCAGCTCACAACTGTATGTAACTTGAGTTCCAGGTTATACAACTCCCTCACACAGACAACCATACAAGCAAAACACCAATGCATATTAAAAAAATGTACTGAGTGAAAAATTTTCCAAACAGACAATAGCCTGAGGCAGATATCAGTGCTCTGCTTTGAAAAGAAGTCCCATGAGTAGCTAGAACCTACAACATGGATTGTAGAAAGAAAGCTATTAAGTAAAAATGGATCTGACCTCTAACAGAAAAGTTCACCCAGATATACAGTATGAAGAAGAGCCACACAGGCAAGCCTACCCTGAATCAACCAACCTAATCCAAAATAAGCCACACATGGTTGACATACATAGGTACAAACAAAACACTCATTCACATAAGAGAAACAAATCTCAAAAAAAAAAAAAAAGAGGGGCTGGAGAGATAGCTCAGAGGTTAAGAGCACTGACTGCTCTTCCAGAGGTCCTGAGTTCAATTCCCAGCAACCACATGGTGGCTCACAACCATCTGTAATGAGATCTGGCGCCCTTCTTCTGTATATATAATAAATAAATAAGAAAAAGATAACCTGATCTATGGATTCAATTTTAAAGATTTTTAAGAAAAATAATTTCCAAAGGCCAGGGATGTGACTCAGTTAAGAGAGTCTTATTCCCATCTTGTTATGCAATGTTCAGTTGATATCACTGGGAAGAGCACTGGATTTGGGGGAGGTGGAGGGGAATAGGGAGAGGAAGGGAGGGAGGGAAGGCTGCTGATGGAAGGTATTTTATGAGAGAAGAAAAAAGAGAAAAAGAAATAAGACAATTTAAAAAAAAGAAAAACATAAAAGAAAGAAAGTTCATTAATGCCCCCAAAAAGCATGAGAACACCCAGACAGAGCCTTACTGGCTTGGCAAATGAGCCAAATTGATGAGCTACGGGTTTATTGAGATCTCCAGACTCAAAAAATAAAGGTAGGGAGCAATTGAGAAAAGATATCCAATGTTGGCCCTGAGCTTCAGACACACAAACACACATAAATATTAATTGTAACTAATGCTTTGGGGAAAACTTCAAAATAGGGTCATAAATATCCTCTGGAATCACTACATCATTAACCTTCCATGAGATTGAGAGTTTGCAAAACGCCAACTTAATAGTAAAGAACTATTCCAACCATGTTAGATAACCACCAAGTATCAATTATAAGCAAAGCAGGACCTAGGAAAAGAAAAAACATGTCTGTCCTCTGAAAGACTTGAAAATCCAGACAAGAAAGAAAGAGGATTCAGACACAGCAAGCCTACTAATGAACCCAGAAATCTCAACAGTGGTATCTACTATGCTTTTATCCTTACTTAACTCATTCTTTTTGGCAGAACTTTGCCAGTGAAATTCCATCCAGTGCCTCAGCCCCACTGGAATGTACCCCAATCAGTGGTTTGAATAGAAGCTTAAAATGTAACATATTATTTATAAAAGCTCTGCTGTGATCATGCTTTCCTGTTCAGTTTAAAAGCTAAGTATTTAGTGATACGTAGGTTTAATAAAATAAAATTCAAAGCCATTTCAACAGTGTTTATGGGATATTGGGCTAGGCACATGAAAAAAAATGAGATTCAATAACCCACAAAAACAAACACACTCATCTTAGATAGTATTACAGATTTGGCATGCTTCAGAGAAATTGCAATTAAAATAGAAATGCACATTTGAAGATAAGGGAAAATCTAAAATAATGCCTACATTACCGGTTAAGGAATATGATGATTTTGTTGTTGTTTTAAATGTTAGCATTTAACAAACCTCCCTGGATGGCTTTAAGCCTCCAGGACACAGGCAGCTCCCACACCCTTAATCTTCTGTTCAGCTCTTCTGCTGAAGAATTTGACCTTCGTGATGACAGGCTGCTTAGGGAGTTTTTGCTTCCCCAGAACTCTGTAGTGGCCTGATGACACACCAATGATGGCAGCAGCTCCAGTCTTATTTTGTGTTTTATTTGTTTGTTTTCAGCTTTAACCCGTGTCTGCTCACTGACCAATGCCCACTGTAGACAAATTTCTAAATGGTCTTAATAAATAAAAAAAAAAAAAACATGGAGCCAGAAATTTGGATTAAAGCCTGAGAGAAAGATCAGAGGAATAGGACAAACTATGAGCTAACCTCACCTCACCAACTCCACACCATCCAAAGAGACCTTCTTCCTGTATATTCACATTTATACGCCTTTTCTGTTCTCTCTCCCATTGGCTCTCTTAGCCCAGCTACATCACTTACTCTTCCTACAAAGCTCTGTCACTTTCTGTCTGTCTGTATAGACTTCCAGACCTCAAAGGTTGGTACTGGGATTAAAGGCAGGTGTCACCACGCTTGGCTCTGTTCCCTAGTGTGGCCTTGAACATAGAGTTCCTGCCTGCTAAATGATAGGATTAAGGACATGTGCTACTGCTGCCTGGCTTCTTTGTTTACTTATAATGGCTTGCTATTTCCTTTGATCTCCAGACAAGCTTTATTTATTAAAGCACAAATAAAATATCATCACATTTCAGCACAAATAAAATAACACCACAGCCCATGATTTATCTAGGTTTACAATTAGCCAGAAGCTCTTGTTTCTTTTTAAGTGGCAATGTCATATCAACTTGTCCAAAGGAACCTGTATGTTACTTGTCTAAGTTGACGCCTTGGTGATGAAAGTCTCCCACATTACCACAGCATCATGGTTTCTTGTGGTGCTTACCCTGGAGTTGCCAGATCTTCCTCAGTCTGGATGACAGGCACTGGCCAAATGATGAAGATGATGTTTTCATACATAGAAACCTTATAAACATTAAGTCAAATCAGTCTTACCAGTCTATGGACCAATACCTGTAACTTTCATCAATTTCAATTAAAATAAATTGCTAGTCACGGAGAGCACTGCATTCAATGCTCTTTTACAGACTTGTTAGTTACCTAAGCTAACAGAAGCAATGTATCTATTAATTATAATGTACAGTAGTGATTTGTGAACAAAAGTTAGACCTTAACCACTACCATGTAAACTGAAGATCAAATGAAACAAAGTGCATGCCTTTATGTTTGCAAAGTGTAGGTTTATCTGCAAAATGCTCAGTTAGATGCTTGACAGTCTTGATGGGTGCTTTATTGAATGGATCATTGTGAAAATGCAACTTGGCCTTTAGATGACCATTTGTGGGCTCCCCCCAATCAAAATCACATTGCTTTTAATAGAGCTTAGAACTAACAGAGTTTCTAAAGGATTCATTGAAACCTCCCTATTACTTATCTCTATAAATAACAGTGTTTATAACAGCTCTCTCTAAGCTTTTCTCTCATTTTCTTGTCTAATAATATGACATCTGACATTTTTATTGAAAAGAAAAATGACCAAGAATTAATCTAAAGTAAACTAACAGTTGTGGAACAGCTTTGCAAATACATAGAAATATATAACTATTTCTTAATCACATCTCGCTATATAATACCTATTTTGAACACAGAATAAATAAAACTTGGCTCCAAAGTATTTCTCAAGTATTTTTATTATAACTTGCACTTAAAGAAGTTTTTTTTTCCTCCACATGATATCAGAGTTACTTATTCTAATTTTGTTAATACAGAAAACAGTAGATAAAATTATAGCTTTTACCAATTAAACTTTAAACAATATAACTACATTCAAAGATGCAGTAACTACAATAGCATTTATAATAATCACCTACAACAATATAACCAACAGAGCTTTATGCCTATAAGTAAAGCACAAATCACTACATAATGTCTCAGGCCACAAGAAGAAAACCAGTACATGCAATTCTTCCTATAGACAGTTTATTTTCTTCATATGCCATTATACTTTCCTTTTTGTTGCTGTTATTAAACACTCATACCTAGAGCAATTTGGAGAGGAAAAGTTTTATTTGCCTTATACTTCTAAGTCTGAAGCCATCATTGAGGGAAATTAGGTAGAAACTTAAGGCAGGAATGTGGAGCAGAAGCCATGGAAGAACTCTTCTTTCAGTTTACCCCATGACTCACTCAACAGTTCATGTTTAGCATGCCTTTGTGTATAGTATACTGCCCACAGTGACTTGCCTTTTCCATCAGTTAATAAACAAGACAATTACCCTATAGACATGTCCAAATTGATATATGTAACTCTTCTACCAAGGCTTTCCTTTCTTATCATGCTAGGCTGTATCAACTTGACAATTAATGCTAACTAGAATGTAAGCCTATGTAAATTTAAGATCGATCCATTCATTTGGCCAGAATATTCGCCAGGTTTAATTTTTTAATTATATGCATGAGTAAAAGAGGCTTCCTTTATACAGCAATGCTAATATATCTATTTGTGTCTTTTTCATATGACATGGGAGTCATGACTGTTCAGGTGGTATTAAAGTTTATAATGGTCACTGAACTGTGATTTCACCAGTAATTGATAAAATATTGAATCTAAACCAAGAAAAATAATTGAACAGGAATTTCAGTGTTTAAAGATTTCTCAAACAACATTAAAATGAACCCACAATTCATATTTATTACAAGGTCAAACAAACAAATCCAGAAACATCTTTCACCATTGGCAGTTTTCTGATGTTTTCTGGTAATACTGCCAGACGTTCTTCACCAGCCAGTTTGTCCTCCTTCTGTAACTTATGTTAGCCCCTTCAGGATTTCTCACACTGTCCTCAGATGTCTACTGATCTGCCTACATCCACTTTCCTAATATTGCATCACACAAGGTCTGGAAACTGAATTTGAAAGGCTCCACCTACTTCAGGAAATGGGTTAGAGAAGTATGACAAATCTTTCCCTCTTCTCTTTCCAGTCTCCTTCTGCACCCCTGGAGTATAGCTGCAATTTCAAGAACACTTGGTCAGGGTGGCCTGCACCCAGAGGACACAACACAGTTACATCACTATATTTTAACTAACTGAGCTGATCAGCTATGCCGCTATATTAGTGTCATATTAGAAACAATTGTGTTCAATATTAAGTTAAATATTAGGATTATTCGAGAGTAATAGTTTTTGCTCTGGCAACCTACATTTGGCTCTTCGAATTTTGCCTTTCAAATAAGAAGTAATACTGAATTTCTATAGTCTTAATTTATATGAAAATCTATATTCCAGTTATATAAATTCAGATAGCAATTATAATTAAGGGAGTGAAAATAATAAATATGTATAAAGGATAAATAAGAGTATGAAGGGAAAATATACCCAGAGAAACTACTTTAAAATCAAATTCTAGGGAATATTTTAAGGGAAAAATAGAGTGGATTAAAATTATAGTTGATAGTGAAAATTGATGCCCCTGGAATAAAGTGGAGAAACTGAATATTTATAAAGTAATTACAAATAATTAATTTTATTTAAAAGACATCATTAGGAAGTTCTTACAGCATTATAATAGTCTCATAAGTAGCATAGGTGAATGGATCATTCTTGCAAAGTTAATCCACACCGCATAAGATGCATCTCTGGCACAAAATCTGTGAAATGCCATGGCTTTCCTGAAGCCTTCACAGCTTCTTTGTTTATTTTATCTTCTACTTCTAAAGTAAATATTTTCAAGTAAAATAAACAACCATTGTCTTCTTTTGTCTGGGTCTGTCGTGGGTTTGTTTTTAAGAATAGAGGTAAAATTTACTAGTGTTTCCAATTTGTCATCAAATCTGTACCTGGAGTGGAAAAAAAAGTCATGGCTTTTTACTGCCTGTGCTTTGGACTCTTACTCTGGAATAGTGTCAATATTAAACTTTAGTGTTTTCTTAAAAAGACAATTTAGTAAATGATGTAATCACCTGTTAAGCAAATATAAAGTATAAAAGAATATGCATCTACCCAATCAGCTCATAACACTGTGTTGTGCTCTTATTAAAATTTTATTGAATACATATACAGAAAACTAAATATTGAAAATTTCAATTTAAAAAAGAAACTATTGATTAGGGGCTTGGAATGGCTTATGGATAATAACACTTGCCATCTGTTGTGGTTTGAATATAAAATGTCCCACAAAGGCTCCTGTGTTTGAACACTTGTTCCCTGGCTGGCAGCATGGTTTAGGAAGATTGTGGAGACTTTAGGAGGTGGAGCTTTGGAGAAAGTATGTCAATGGAGGTGAACTTTGAGGTTTTCCAGCCCAATCCCACCTCCTGGTGGCTCTTGGCTTGTGAAAGCAATGTCAAGAGCTGATCTCACACTCCTACCACCATGCTTCCTCTGCCATAGGACTGTGTCTGTCTGGAAAGACTGCAAACCAGAATGAAGCCTTTCTTCCTTGATTTTGTTTTTTTTTTTTTTGGGGGGGAGTATTTTATAATCACAGAATCAGAAAGGAATTAGTACTCAGCCAAAGCTTGTGCCTCAGTTCCACCTCCCAAACCAGAATGGTAGAGGGAAAGAACCAATTCCTGCATATTGTCTCTAATCTCTGCACACATGCTATGACACAGGTAGTACACACACACACACACACACACACACACACACACACACACACACACACACCACACTACACAACACCACACCCACAATAAATGAATGTAGAAAGCTTTAAAAACAGATGTGGTTTATTTGTTCATATCTATCATATTAACTCAAGCAATTACCTTTACTGTTTTTGCTAGAAATAATTTATTTACTTTAATAGTCATAATTTTATAACTATTTGTGACTTATTTACCATACGACTTATTTCTGCTTACAGTAATTTACTTATTGGCGTATTGATTACTTCTGTGTGCAGATTCCCTTTTCACAGGGCCAAGTGCTCCTGTGGAGTTGGAGGATAGCCCGCAGGAGCAAGTTCCCCACTCCTGCAGTGTCGCTCTGGGGAAGCAAGTTCAGCCTTGGCCACAGATGCCCTTACCTGGTAAGGCATCTCACTGGTCCCAAATTTCTTATTCTTAGAAAAGAACAAAATGAGTAGAAAACACCTTGTTTAACAAGTCATCATTATTACTTTAAAATAAGTGAAATGTGTTTTATTTCTTGCAGCGATTTCTACTATCATTTTCATCTAACTTGACGGACATTTTGAACTTAAATGAATGATTTTCACACAGTTCATTGTACTTCTGAGGAGTAAAGCATAGAATCCAGGAATGTCTGTGGAATCCAAGCTGCAGACCTCTTTCAATTGTGCATTTATTTATCCTGCATATATATATATTCACATCCACAAAACACTTAAACAGCTCATGATGATTGAAAGAATCACTAACATATGTAAATTAGAACATTGCTTTTCCTATAGCAAATATCAATCAATCTTACCTAGTATTAGTTTTCATTATCATTTAAAATAATACAATTGTTAAAGAAAAATGAAATGAAAAACACTAAATGTGTAGATAAAATCTGAAGGTTTGACTAGATTTCTCAGCTGGTAAACAAAGAAGAACTATTACTACACTTTCTGATTTTATTAAATTCTACTTAGGGACAGGAATCTTACTTTGGAGGAATCATATTTGTGTCAAAATCTTTTATGATTTTAATTTTTTGTTTTTTTACAGGAAGAATTCAATATAAATTTACATGTATCATGCAAAATATTTAGGTAAAAATGATTTATCTTGAAATTGATACTTTAATACATTTTATTCTTGGGCATTTTGAAATGAAGGACACAAAAGAAATACATGACATATTGCTTAAACAGTCATTTCAAAATATAATTAATCCTTTATTTAATTTTCTTTTGAATAATAAACTCCCTCATAAATAAAAAAGTTGAAACTTCCTAATTCTTCTGCTATTTTGCCCTAGTAAGAATGAAACACTATTATGAAGTTCATCTGTATCTATTTAATATTTTAATAGTTTTATTGTCTGTAGCTATACGTAAATATTTCTATGCCACTTAAGTTGCACATTGTGGCAGATAAGAATTTTGCATTTGATCTTGAATAGAATGCCTTGACCTTTGCAATTTTCCTTTTAACTAGTGAGCTAATTTTAACAAGGAAAGCTTTTGATTTTTTTTTTTAATCTGTTCTTTTCTTGAGTCATTTTATAATTGTATTCCTACAGGGAACTATCTCTCAGAAGAGGTCAAGACCCTTGTGTCTGTTGAGAATTCCTTTTTTATGTACTTGGTGGTCATTGAGCTTCAAATCTTTTATTGTGGACTTATAAAGAATGTATACTTAGTATTTGTTGAGTTCAAGATAAATGCAATTTATTATATACTTTTGTAAATTTTCTCCAACACGTGGTCATACTTGATGCTGGTGCTCTTTGTTTTTATTGACCTTGTTACTTCCAATTGAATTATTTCATTCACACATGATTATTAGCCATCATGTCTGCATACCAAGTATTATGTAAACCTGATATTTCTGCTCTTTTATTTCAGATGTTACAGATAAATATATGATTATAAGTTATTGCACAATTTACCTCACTATATGTTCATCCATAGTGTAGGGAGAGGTCATAATACTATTTTTTTTGTATCTTACTCATGTGTGAGGAACATTCTGTATATAGTATTTTAGCCTATCATATTTAGCTAACAGCCTATCCACCTATTCTGAGTACCACTAATTCCATCAATGAGAACAGTTAGGTAGTTGAATGCTAGTTATCAAGCCATTATTCTCACCAGTGAAATCTCTCTTCTAACATTCATTGGGATAATGAAAAAAGTCCTTAGTGTTAATAGCAGTGGAAGGTAATTGGGTGAATTTTAGATGTCACTGCTGGTGCTTGTGTTCTACATCCAATACTTGAGTATGAATTTCTGATATAAATACTGACTATAGACCACTGGATGTATATTATAATGAAAACACCCATTTATACTGAACCATTATGTTGACATAATTTAATATCTATGATAAATTACAAATTTCAAAATAAATTTTATATTTTAAATCATTGATAGAATTTCAATGTGATCTTATTGAAGTTTCCTTTTTAAAAAGTAGACTCTTTTGGAATAGTTTTATTTTTATAGCAAAACTAGCAAAAAGGTACAGTTTCTTTGTATACCTTTCAAGTTTAGCCTTATTACCAAAATTGACAATGTGACACATTTATTTTAAAGCAGAGCCCACATTGATGCAGGAGTATCCTCAGTCCATAGTTTTTAATTTGGGGCTTATTTTTGGTGTTATGCATTCTATGGATTTGGAAATTGATATATAATATTTTAGCAAAAGAATATTTGATTGATGATGCTGGCTGATTTGTCCTTCTTTCCTTGTAATTTTTGGAGGATCTCTGATATATATTTTAAGGTTATTTGATTAGACATGGGTAAGTTATTTTTATATTAGCAACATGAATTGTTATTTTAAGTGATTTACAATGCTTTTTCTCCTTCTAATAATATGTTGGCTGTAGATGTAACCAACTGTCTTATTAAATAAGAAACACAGAACCAATGTAAAAGAGAAAGCCAAGAGCTCAGAGCTCAGAGCTAAAATCTCACCCTTCCTCCTGCGGTGGTCCTAGCTCTCTGAAGGAGAGCTACTTCCTGTGTGTATGTCTTTTCATAGTTTTTGTTCTGCCTTCTCATTGGTTGTAAACCCAAACACGTGACTGCCTCATCACTGCCTGTATGTACAGCCCCCCAGGTCTTAAAGGCGTATGTCTCCAATGCTGGCTGTATCCCTGAACACACAGAGATCTACCTAGCTCTTCTACCAAGTGCTGGGATTAAAGGCGTGTGCCACCACCGCCACACTCTTGCTATGGCTCTAATAGCTCTGACCCCTGGGCAACTTTATTTATTAACATACAATCAAAATCACATTTCAGTACAATTAGAATACCACTACAGTTGGCTTTAAATCCTGTATTACCCAATATTACTTATATAAAAGTAACATTATCTGGCCAGGGTATTCTCTTAACAGTTTTAAACTACTTTGTATGTATGTGTATGTCATGTATACACACACACACACACACACACTCACAAAACACATATACAATACATATAAGAACCTGTTTATTGTTTGTTAGTGTTTTGCTTTTTATTTTATTTATTTTTTTAAATTATACTTTTCCTGCATTTTATTGAAATATATTCTTTTCTCATACAAATATCCTGATTACAGTTTAGTAATTTGATTGTTATCACTTAGAAATCTGTTGTGTTTTGCTTTTTAAATCAAGGTCTTTACATATATTTTGATCAGTAATACAAGATTATTTTCAACACACTTTAGTTGTGGTTTTTGCTTGTACTGATTTTTATTTGTTTCTTTCCACATCCTTATCCTTCCTGATATCTTGATGGTAACAGTTTTCTCTCCTTCTGCCTTTAGTTTTCTTCAGCAATTATGCCAGTTACAGACCGCATTATCATTCACTAGCTTAGTGCTTCCTTAATTTCCCATCAAAATCACTACCGTCTATAAGTATTAATGATTTGGCCAGTCTCAAGGCTATCATTTATGTCCTTCAAGCATTTAAAACACAGGGTAGTTTCACAGCAGTGACACTCCTGCCATGTGGGGCTTGGTCAGCCTCTGTGTGGAAATGTGTCCTGTACAAACAGGATCACTGATCCTCATCTACTGCATGCTGTAGCATTTTCCTCAGCTGTGAAAGAAAACATTTCTCCAGACATTATCAAATGTTTTCTAGAAGGCAAAATTGTCGTAAAAGACCATCACCAATTAAGGAAATAAATAGAACTTACACAACTACTCCTTTGTTAATTTTTAATGATAAAAATACAAGGTAGAATTTGTAACCTGGCATTTTGTACATTTACATGTTTACATGTAAATGATGTACATGCATCATATACAATTGCCTCTTAATTAGCAACTAAAGAAACTAAAACCCAAGCATTTGTGTAATTCCTCAGAATTACATGTTATAAGAGTGTCTGGTCATCAATAATTTTCATATATTCTTGAAACTTTGATTAAGTAAAAAGAGGTGTAAGATGAAACGGGGCTTGTGCCTTTCCCTCCCTTTCCTAAGCGTGTCTGTCTGCAGTGACACAGACAGCACCTGGTGGCGAGCCAGATTCCCACCGTGAAACAATTGACTTGGCTTCACAGGAACAACATATAAACAGCAGTTTGTCAACAGGCTTCACATTAGTGGCAGAACATTTTTGGCAAAATAGAAGCATCCTTCTGGGCACCATGGCAAACACAGCCACTGGCTTTCATTTGGAACTCCTCTGTATAAAGCACAAAATTAATTTAAAAATTGTAAATGTGATACAAGCTTTCAGTAAGCTTTCTTTCATTTTTTTGTTTTAAGGAAGGGAAGTAGTATTATAGAATCCCTGCTAAACAAAACTTTATCGCTGAGTGATTATTCCTGATTAGTACAAACCTGTAAATTCCAAGTAATTGTAAATGTTTTTCCTTAAGTTAAACTAAAATTGTTGAAGATGCTTGAAAATGTAATTTGGAAAAATGTATTTTGGCTAAATGAATATCAAAATACAATAGCCTTCCCTGCTTTTAAATTAATATAGAAAAAAAGATAATTAACTTAGAAATAAATCTATGTATTAAATATAATTTTAAAAATAAAATATAGTGGCCAGGCAGTGGTGGCGCATGCCTTTAATCCCAGCACTTGGGAGGCAGAGCCAGGCGGATCTCTGAGTTCGAGGCCAGCCTGGGCTACCAAGTGAGTTCTAGGAAAGGCGCAAAACTACACAGAGAAACCCTGTCTCGAAAAACCAAAAAATAAATAAATAAATAAATAAATAAATAAATAAATAAATAAATAATATGTAGAGAATGTCTACAGTGATTAACAAAGAAGCAAGCTCAGAATTACTGTAAAATGATAACTGTAAATTGACTCTCTTAAACATCTGAGAAATCAAGATAATTTATTCCTAGGAAATCTTTCATTCATCACTAAAGCTGTTTAAAATGGGAAACATGAAAGCGTTTTGCTGGGTTGGAACTATAAACCCATAGAGTACACCAACCTGTAGCTAGCTGCACATTACTCCTGACCAACGTTTGGAGGACTCAGCTTATGCTTGTTACCCAACTAAAGGCAGAGTTGTCTAGAGAGTTCTGGAAAGCTTAATGAGTACTGAAAATTGACAGTGTTACAAGTAAGGCCCCAGGCAGAAATGGTGGTGCTACAGAAGCTACAAGACTCAAACCAAAAGAGAATTATTCAAAAATTATTTTACGATTTTGCTAGATTGTAAAGTATTGTTGGACCACACCAATATTTATAATTTTTTTTCTGACTCAATTGAATGTACCCTTTTCTTGAAAAAGTTTTTCATACCAATGGCATCTGTTATGGTTTGAATTTAAAATGTCCCCCAGTCTCATGTTTTGAAAACTGACCTCCAGAGGTGCTAACTTGTGCAGCTGTGAGGCAAGGGCCCAGCATTCGAAGACAAATTCTTGCTCCAGACAATGAGCTAGTAAAAGCAAGACCTCCTCTGAAAAAGCTCTGGCCCTGGTTCGACCTTGTATTTGGCTTCAGGTGCTGTTGTGAAATGAACAGCCTTTGCCATACCCTCTATCTGTTCCACACACCATACTAGACCAACAGCCTGTGGAACCATGAGGAAAGCAGACATGTCCTCTCCTGAGTTTCCATCAGGTATTATGGGCACAGTACTGCTAAAGTAACTAATAGTGCATCACTGTAACATGATCATATAGTCTGATTCCTTAGATGAGGATTCAATTTTCCTTAACATTCTTAGTGTCCAGTCTAGGCCAACATTTTTAGGTACAAACTGTATAAGCAGGATTAATCTCTCTCTAACCCAAGGTTGGTTAGAAACCAATAATTACATTACAAGAAATTACCTAGAGTGTCAATCTACCTAAATGTGAGTCTATGCTTAAAACAGGAAGAAGTCAAATGATATCAAATGTCAATTAATTGTATTAGAGAGGTCAGAAATTAAAAAGAAGACAAAGAAATAAGGCTATTAGAAGACTCATTATTGTTAAAAGATCCACATTACCTAGTGATCTGAATATTCAACATATACTCCATCATAATTTCAGCAACATTTTTCATAGAAATAAAAAATTATCAAATTCATATGATGTAAGAACATGCCCTGAATATTTAAAGCAACTTTGAAACAAAACAAAAACATAAACAAAGTTGAAGGTATCACAGTACCTGACAACAAAATGTATTTCAAAGCCATAATAATCAGAAAAGCATAATGTTGGTCTAGAAACAGTTATATAGACTAAGGAAGAGATAAAAGACCAGAAATAAATTCATATATTTGTAGTCATTTAGTTATTTTATAAAGATGTCATGAATATGCAATGGAGGGAAAGACTTTTAAAATGAATACGTAGAGGCGACTAGATGTCCACATGTTAACAAATAAACTAGATCCCTACCTCATAATTAATATAAAACTGAGGGCAGAGTTTTCACACTTAAGTAAATATATGACCCAAAACTTTAATATTACTGTAAGAGAAAACAAGAGATCTGTTATTGGTTTAAGAGACAATTTTTGAAGAGGAACTAAATAAACACAGGTAACAACAGCAAAAATCGACCAAAAGGACTAAAAAGTTTTTACATAGCTAAGGAAACAAAAATACAAAGACAGCTTGTGGAGTGGGAGAAAATATTTGAAAACCACACACCTAAAAGGGGTAAAATGCAAAATCCATAAGGCCGATAAGCAATGCAGGTTAGTAAGGGCTGACCTGACTACAAGCGGGGGAAGAATCACTTAGCTGTTTCTCAAAAGACATACAAATGAATACCAGGCAGTTTAGAAGTGGTTCCTATACATTTCTAATGAATAAGAAATATAAGTTAGAACCATATACTTCATATCTGTTAGAGCAATGACTGCAAAAAATATCTATTTGAAATGATGTGTAGAGGAGATTGTAGCTCACTATTTGCAAAATTTAATGGACACAGCCTTATGAAAAGCTCCTCAAAAAAACTGAATCAGCACTATTGTATAATTTAGCAATCCCCTAGAAAGGGTGTGGTGTCAGCATGGCACAGTGACATCAGCACAAAAATGTTCACTGTGGCACTATTCATAATAGCTGAGATTTAAAGTAATTTTTATCCAATAATAAATTATTAAAGATGATATAACATAATATATTGTTGTCATTATTATATTTTACCCACAATAAAATATTATATGTATAACATACATACAATGACATATCATTTTCCCGTAAAAATGAATAGTCACTTGTGACAACATTAATAAGCTTAGGGACATTAATTAAGTAAGATAAGTCAGACAGAAAAAGACAAATGTCACATGATCTCATTCATCAAGACATGGAATTTAACTTAAACACATAGAAGTTAAAAACAGGATATTGGCTACCAAGGCTCATCAGGGTAGAGTTGGACAGATGTTTATCAAATGGAACAAAATTTCCCTTAGAAGCAGTAAGTTCAAGAGATTTATTACCCAACAGGGTACATATAGTTCATTGTAATTTGTTCTTGAAAATTTCCAAGACAGTAGTTTTTACATATTCTCATTTAGGACAAAATGGCAAACATAAACAATATATTCATGTATTGATTCAGTGTATGATCCTAAAAAGCACATTTCAGAACATGTACTTGATATAAATATTAGCATTATTGTTATCATTATTTTACCATTACATTAGTCAACTAAAAATAAACTCATTGAGGCACTTAGTATTTGTTATTAAAATTTTTTGCATTATGATTGTAATTTATGTATATTCATTTAGGAAATATACTATGAAAAGTGAGAGGAAACCAGAGATATGTAGAACTCATGCCAAGTTTGGGGGACTACATAGTCTTCTAGTGTGAATCAGCTCATAATAGGTTAGATAAGAAAGGAACAAAAGGTGGGTGAAATAAATGAGGGTGTGAAGGCTTTCTCTCTCACATAAAGAAACTGAGTCTCATTTTGTGAACATGGGAGACTACTAAAGGATTCAAAAGGAAATAAAACCAACTAACTAACTAACTAAATACATGAATAAACAGACAAATAAAATACACATCTTAGGCAGCATTGGCATTGGTAAAATTAATTAAAGACCTGCTACAATTTTATTGTAAAACAAATAAAAAGTAAATAGATTAGAGGAATGTCCATGAAATATTAATATAACCATGGAACACTGGAAAGAAAATCAATCTAATAATTGACCACAGAGAAACATCAAGTCCAACCAAGGAGCAGGATTTGTAAAAGCTAGAAGTTTTTGCTCTTGATACTATGACTGCAGATATTTCTTAAAATTTAAAAATGAAAGTAGAAGGAAACTATCATACAATATGTAAATTATAAAAAATATTACTTAGATAGGATGATTGTCCTACCTGAAGGACCTCATATTTTGTTTTTAATAATTTTGGCAATCTGGTGTTTCTATGTTTGTGCTTCAAGGAGTTGTAATGACATCTGGCTAGCTGGATCCTACCTACTGCATCTGCTATTCAGGTAAGATATTGTACCCATCTTTAAGAAAAAGGAACTGTGAACTATTTATTATCCATCTCTGTGTCTACATTTACATAAAAATATAATAGTATCTTATCATGCTCAGAAACAGAAGTCTATCCTTATGTGGGTTTAGAAATTAATATATCTGAAATTCCCCTTTGTATGCCCCTGATAACCTAAACAGATGTTTAAATCTTATTTTCCATAATTAACCCATTTACTTTCCTTTGTTTTTGATTCTTTCTTATTAATGATTCCTTTGTGCAGCTTATTTTTCCACTAACTCTACTCATTGGCAGGGTCCACAGGATAATCTTTGTCTTTGAAAAATGAAGCAACATTACCAAACAATGAAAATAATTCGATTGATTTTCTATAGTCAGGTTTTCAAAATACTTCAAAGTCATATTACATGCTTTTAATCAATTCAGTGAAAGGTTAATATTTTGAAATACAAAAGCTATACATACATATCAGCTATTATTTTGAATAATAGATTATTATTTCAAACAAAATGCAATTTGAAGTGGTAGCAATGGCTAGGTTATATGCCTTTTTAAAAGAAATACATTTAGGAATTATAAAACCAAAACATTTAAAAACAAGATTTTAAATGGTTTGAGAAAATGAGAAAAGACAAATCTGTGTATTCAAGCACCAATTTCACTTAAGCACATAGAGTTTTTGAATGAGGACATTCCATAATAGTTTTCCTATGTGAATTGAAAATGCACTGACTGGCACTGATGGCATTATTTTGAAATAGTACTTAGCAGGTGACTTAATTTGACAATAAGATATAAAAAAGTAATCAAGGTATTGTCCCTGGAGAAAGCATTATGCATTATTTTGGCTGGTTTACTACACTTATACATTCAAAAATACATGTATTATGAACTCATGATATTTGATTTTAAAAATGTCTGTGAGCAGACTGCTGTCAGTCAATGGAAAGAAGTGGGAATGAGGAAGTGAATAAATCAGGTACCAACTCCTCACAATGAAAAGTATATAGGAAGTAAGTGCTGAAAACAAGGTAAAAGAAGAAACCCACCAAAAGAACCCTTATGTATATTCCTTATAATATTGTGGCTACTTAAATTTTAACAGAAAAAAGTGTATAACTTTCTACTAAAATTATCACCTTCATCTTGCTATGTATGATACTGGAAATTTTAGATATTTATAATTCCCACAGAAAATATCTTGCATTTAAAAACATTCTAATGCATATAATTAAATAAGATATGCCAACCAGCAAATCTTCAATTACCACCATCTCCATTTGCTTGATGTGTTATATTAAAAATCTAATAATGATTCCTTTACCTAAATACACATATATACATGTTGACTAGAAGTAATTAAACAAGCCAAACAATAATTGCCTCAGAGAAAATAAAAAATAGTACTCATTCAATATTATATATTCAAAACATTAAGGTACGAACAAAGGAAAAGATTAATTCTTTTGGTGGATAACCATCTACCACAGTTAAGACTTTTTAATCAACAATATTTCCCAAACATTAAATCTTTTTGCTAGTGTTTGCAATGATTGCAGCCCTAACATATTGCGAACCCATTTTTTTCTGTGATGTAATCTTAAGTTAGCTTATTAGCTTTAGAAATATCAAAGCTTGCTTATTTTTTAAAGTCTAACATAATGCTAATGTTAGAAAAAAATATGTGGTGGGATATTTGTACACTGTGTAAAAATGTATCACTGTGATTGGTGTAGTAAAAAGCTGAATGGCCAATAGCTAGGGTGAGATTAGGTGGGACTTACAAAACAGAGAGAACTCAGAGAAGAAGAAAACCAGAGATGTGGGGAGACACAGAAGAAGCAGGATGGGTGGTACATGACTGTAGCTGGAGTTTTCTCCAGTCTTGCCTGGCCCACAGTGAGGACAAATCTCTTTCACCCACTGGTCCCACTGCTTCTCAGACCCAACTGAGTAAACACACAGAGACTTGTATTACTTACAAACTGTATGGCCGTGGCAGGCTTCTTGTTATCTAGTTCTTCTATCTTAAATTAACCCATTTCTATTAATCTATAAGTTGCCACATGGCTCGTGGCTAACCGGTACTTACATCCTGCTCCTTATCACAGTGGCTGGCAGTATCTCTCTGCCTCAGCCTTCCTTTTCCCAGCATTCTCTTCTCTGTTTGTTCCACCTATACTTCCTGCCTGGCTACTGGCCAATTAGCATTTTATTTATCAATCAATCATAACAACACATTTTTACAGCACACAGAACATTCAACAGCACATGACAGAACTTAGATTAATAGAAATGGGTTAATTTAAGTTACTAGAGCTACTTAAAAACAAGTCTAAGCTAAGACCAAGCTTCCATAATTAATAAGACTCTCTGTTGTCATTTGGGAGCTGGCTAGAGGGACAGAGAAAGTCTTATTACAAAAACGTACATCTTACACTAGATACAATTGTCCCCCTGTGGAGAATTTGGTGAGATGTATAGACAAAAGTGGATCTATCGAGAAATGACATGTGAATTTTTAAAGATTAAAGCCTTTTAAACATTGATAATTATCAAAGTATTTGACAGTTAAAATACATTTTACATGTCATGACGGTGACAAAATAAACATAGATTTGTCTGAAGTAATTTAGATCTTATCCCATATATATTGAAATATTACATGTGGAATAATATTTATAACTTTCACCCTTAACTGACCCATTAAAAATCTTCCTCCTCAATTTCATGCCTCAGTGTGATCCCTATCAAAACACTTAGCTGGAAGGTAGAGCATTTCTGAATGACCTTAAACCTACTAAAATTGTATCCTATCTGGTTTTCAAAGGTGTTTAATCAATTTGTATGCTCTAAAATTTCCATCTGCCTTTGTATCACTTCCTGTGATATCAGTCTACTGTGTTACTCAGTGTAGCAATAACTTTATATAATGTGATACCATGCATTACAATGCATAGCTTTTAAACTTCATTTTCTGGGCTGGAGAGGGATTGATTGAATCTCACATATTCCCTACACCATGGAAACATGACATGGGTTGAATACTACTAAATAAAGTTTATCCACCTGTTTGTACGTGTTTCAGTGTAAGGATTGCATTCTTGTCTTTCCAGCTAGCCACACTTATTTGTTAAGTGGTTATATTTTTAATCTAAATTTATAAAGAAGTTAGATAAATTAAAGCAATAAGAAATAAGTGACTGAAATTTTCCATCATTTCTGCCCAAACTTCATATTTAGGAGTTGTCAAGTTGCAGTGTAAGTACTGAATATCACTGTCTACCAGTGGGTTTCATTGGTACACTTCCTTAAGAAGTTAACCCAGGGAAGGAAACATTTCTGTCTGGGAGCTGGTAAGCAAAGGATAGTGAGTTCTATATGCAAGAAGAGTCAGAATCATCACACTGGACCTGAGTCTGTAAATGATGGCTTATGAATCAAATATAGCTACTTTATGTGTTTATAAATAAAAGTATCAGACACAGTTACACATATTCTATTTTATTGTTTTTGATTGCTATCAGGTCATGAAGGCAAATGCAGTAGCCACTACAAATACTATATATATATGTGTGTGTGTGTGTGTGTGTGTGTGTGTGTGTGTATGTATATGTATGTATATACATATACATACACATACATACATGGCTCCCATGTACAATATATTACTATCTGGCCCTTTTAATAAAAATATGTCTAGTCTATTCCAGATTGTTCCTTAACTATGTACTATACTAAAATAGACAACATCATAATTCTCAGCAAGGATGCAATAATTTGAAAAAGAAAAATTATTCTGAAAAAATACTAAATATGCTAAGTTCTTTTATAATTTCTAGAACACATAAACATATTTCACATCTGAAGAGTTTTTTTTTTTTTCTCAATCAGACATAACATTGTATTGTTCTTTATCTGGAAAATAAGTATTTTTATTAAAATGAGCATGTAAATCTCTCTTCTACTATTAAGGAATGCAGTGTACCTATGCTGCTATAGTAATATAATGTAATATGACTTCAGGAAATAATCTCTTTCTAAAGATAGTTGACCAGACCCGTGGGCTCATATGAACTCACTGTAAGTAGTGAAACATGTACTTCTAGTCCTGTCAAGAAAGTCTTGGAGCTAAAACATCAATGAAGAGTGAATTTCACTTGAAAAAGAATCAGACTGTCTGGCATACTCCATGGTTCTCCAGAGAGGACTCCAGTTAACGACTGTGACTTAGATTCTGTAAGATAATCTGAAGTCATATTATATTATATTACTATAGCAGCATAGGTACACTGCATTCCTTAATAGTAGAACAGAAATCTACATGCTCATTTATATTCTTGACTTATTATTAAAAAGTTTTGTAGATTATGGAATGATACGAGGTTGAGGAATATATCAGCCCATCAATGGGCAGTCATGAGTGATTAAGATAAGAGTCATCTACAAGGAGGTCTACAGTTACAGTCCCACTAATGAATAATCATCAATAGATCTCGTTTTCAGAAAGGGCTTTTATCAGTGGTTATGGAGGGGTGGTCAGCATGCTGGAATCCTACATGATCTGATATATAATTGGACTATGTTTTATTTGTTTTGTTTTGTTTTTTGAGACAAGATTTCTCTGTATAACCCTGGCTGTTTGTGAATTCACCCTGTAGATTACAGTGGCCTCAAACTCACAGAGATCTGCCTATCTCTGCCTCTAGAGTACTGGGATTAAATATGTGTGTCACCACTACCTGGGTTGGACTGTGTTTTGTAAAGTATATTATTTGGTAAAAATGTTTTAAATGGTTTAAATGTCTTTTGAGGAAGGAGATGTACTCACTGATGCCAGAACCTGGAATCACCCAGAAATCAGCTTGGTCCCCATTTTGATGGCACTCATGCTTTCTGTACATATATTAAGGTGGCAAGAGATATCAGTAAATACTTGACACCATCCACAGTTACTACTGACCCCAAATACCCGTGATTTCTGCTTCAGGCTTCACCATTGTTTTAGATAACCTTGTAGTTTTAATAGTTACAAGATACAGAATTTATTGGCTAGCTGATGAATAGGTTATCTAAATTGAAAGGAAGACTGAACTCCTCATGTACTCACAAAAACTGTCATTGTCTGCATACTTACATGGTGAGTCCAGCAGTTTTTTATTGTGGAATGAACAGAACCTGTGGGAAAGTTCAGTCATTAAACTTGAATGTTCATATGAGACCTTTTTGTTTTGTTTTGTTTTGTTTTGTTTTGTTTTTTTGAGACAGGGTTTCTCTGTGTAGCTTTGCCCCTTTCCTGGATCTCCTTCTGTAGACCTGTCTGGCCTTGAACTCAAAAAGATCCGCCTGCCTCTGCCTCCTGAGTGCTGGGATTAAAGGCTTGTGCCACCACCGCCCAGTTTCATATGAGACCTTTGAAGACACTAATTATCAGCTGGACATGCAGACAAAGAGGGGCAGAGTTTCTGTATGAAAGCTTCTTTGCTTTCTCTCATCTCAGTTGAGATATTACAGGTAAAGAACTAGGTGTGTGACGTAGGATGGCAAACATTGAAGTTCAGAGACTGATACCCTGTGTCATTTTTTTTCAAATTTAAATGACATATTTTAGAAAAGTATCTTTTGAATGTCCTGCCAAATGTATACAAGGTATTATGTGAAAAAAAGGAATCATCATTAAATAATACTAATTGTTTTTAATAAAATCCAATCTTAACTTTTAAATTTTAACAAAATTGCTGAGTCGTTTCCTACCTTTCCATGTTCCAATTGTTTTCCCAGTAAGATTTTTATGAGACAATAAATTTAATTCCTCTTCTTACCTTTAATGTCCTAACTGATCTCAGGGTCTTACATATTGTTGGCAGTTTCTATCCCCACTTAAATTTAATCTATCTTTTAAACTGAAAAGAACGTTAACACTGCAAGATGCTTCTAATTATTGTTAAATAGTGCTAAATCTTTCGTGATAAGGTTGCCTCATATAACCTTACTGGCATGGCTCTTGTGACTTGACTAATTCCAGTCTAAGTTCTAAATTATGTTGTTATTATAATATCAAGTTGGATTTGTAACATAAATTACAGAAGGTGTGAGAGAAAGCTGTTAATATTCTGATCAACCCCTTGGAAACCAGTTAGTATTCTGACCCGCCCCTTGGCGCCCCTTGGCGCCACCCTGCGTCCTGGTGTAAAAGCCTCCTTTTGGGGAAAACCTCCTCCCCTTCTCTCTCTTCCACTCTCTTTCTTTCCTGCCAAAAGGTGCACACATATGTAGCAAGAATCTTGAAAGGTCTTATTAATAAAAACAAACCTGGAGCCAGGTATTGGAGTGAATGCTGGAAGATCAAAGAAGCAGTATAAGCCACAGCTACCTCACCTCGCCAGTTACTCAGCTGATTCTGTTTCCTTAGACTGGAAGCCTCTGAGTCCTCATCCAGAATGAATCTCAGCTGAACTACTGCTCAAAAGCCTAAAAGCTTAACCAGCTATAGCTCCTCATCCTCATGCCTTAAATACCTTTCTGCCTCCTGCCATTACTTCCTGGGATTAAAGGTGTGAGTCACCATGCTTGGCTGTTTCCAGTGTGGCCTTGAACTCATAGAGATCCAGGCAGACCTCTGCTTTTGGAATGCTAGGATTAAAGGCATGTGCTACCACGATTTCCTGGCCTCTATATCTAGTGGCTGTTCTGTTATCTGACCCCAGATAAGTTTATTTGGGGGCACAATATTTTGGGGAACACAATACCACCACATACATATCTGCTTTTCTTCTCTTCTGTTCCTCTCTCTCCTTTTTGTCTTTCTGTCTCTTTATATTATAATAAATTCTTTCTGTGTGGATACAGCACCCAGACTGTGAATGACTGTTCACTGCCTCCGCCACCATGCTTGCATGGTGTGTCTCCCCCTCCACCTGCCGTTGCCTCTGCCCAGCATGCCAGCAGGTTTCCCTGCACAAGTGGGACACCCTGGTCAGCTGGGGCCCACTGTGTGCATATATGATAACAAAACCTCCATAGCATCCACTATAGTCCTAGCAGGGGTATGCTCATTCTGTCTAACAGGGTATTGTGAAAAGTTTAAGAAAATGATTCCTAAGAAATTCTGTATGGAAGATCTGAGAGGAGCTCAGGGAGGAGAAACTGGATCAGAACATATTGCATAATAATCCTTTGCAAAAAAAAAAAAAAGTTTAAAAAGGAAAGTGTGGACAAACCTAAATAAAGCCAGAAATAGGAGATCAAGTGGCCTCAGAATAATGAAGAAGGAGACGTTGCCATTTCTGTCCCAAAGGACAAGCAGAATAATTATCAGACTTTTGAAGAGAGTCACAGAGAACTTTTGGAAGAGAATGCATTTACTGGACAACTCAAGACTTGACCTAGAAAGTGCCATGAAGTTAGACTCCAACCTCCATTAACTTATATTCCAATCATTTCCTTGTACCCACTATCAGTTGAAACCAATCTGAGGCCAGAGAGTAAAAATGTAAAAATGTGAGCTGCTGGAGGCACAGAACTGAGTGTATCTGACATGGAAAATATAAGTTATAAAAAAATAGACACTTTGCCGGGCTGTGGTGGCGCACGCCTTTAATATCAGACAGAGACAGGAGACAGAGCCAGGCGGATCTCTGTGAGTTCGAGGCCAGCCTGGTCTACCAAGTGAGTTCCAGGAAAGGCGCAAAGCTACACAGAGAAACCCTGTCTCAAAAAAAAAAAGAAAAGAAAAGAAAAGAAAACGCCTCCATAAGATCTGGCTGCAGGTAAATATATAGAGCATTTTCTTCACTAATGATTGATTTGGGAAAGCCCAGACAATTGTGAGTGGTGCCATTCCTTAACTGTTGGTCTTGGGTTCTATCATAAAGCAGGCTGTAAAAGCCAGTGGGAACAATTCAGTAAGCAGCAGTCCTCCAAGGCCCCTGCATCACCTCCTGCCTCCAGGTTCCTGCATTGTTCAAGCTTTTATCCTAACTTCCATCTGTGCTGTAGAAACTTAAAACAAGTAAATCCTTTCCTCCTCAAGTTGCTTTGGTCATAACTTTTTCTTTTGTTTTTCTCTCACACATTACATCTGCCCCACTGATTCCCTCCCCTCCACTCCTCCCAGGACCTTCTCCTACCCTCTTCTCCCCCAGATCCACTCCTCTGTTTCTCTTTTTAATAAAACCATGCTTCCCATGGATATTTTCTAAACTTGTCCTAACAAGTTACAATAAGACTAGGCACAAACCCTCATATCAAGGCTGGATGAGGCAACCCAATAGGTCCTAAGCACAGGCAAAAGAATCAGAGACACCCCTTCTTCCACTCTTGGGAGTCCCACAATAACACCAAGCTACACAAACCATAAGGTCCATGTAGGGCCCATTTTTCTCATTTCAGACTCTGTAAGTTCCTATGAGTCCTGCTTTGTTGATTCTGTAATCCATGTTCTCAGGTATCCTCTTCCCCTCTGGCTCGTACAATACTTCCTTTACCTTTCCTGGAGGGTTCTCCTGCCTCCATCTAGTGTTTGGCTGTGTAGCTCTCTGCATCTTTTCCCATCAGTTTCTGGGTGATGCCTCTCTGATGACAATTGGGCAAGACACTGATCTATGAGTATAACAGAATCCTATTAGGAATTACTCATTGACTATCTATCTATCTATCTATCTATCTATCTATCTATCTATCTATCTATCTATCTATCTATCTATCGCCAGTCATGTTTGATTCTATCCTGGGTCTCTGAGCTGTCTTTCCTCTGGTTCCTGATCATTCAGATAGTGTCAGGAATGGGCTCTGCCTTGTGGTGTAGGCCTCAAGTTGGACTAATTATTGATTGGCCACTTCCACAAGTTCTGTGCCACCATTACTCTAGAACATCTTACACACACGACAGATTATAGATTGAAGATTTTGTGGCTGGGTTGATGTTCTAGTCGGAATGCTAGGATCCTTGCCTGGTTATAGAAGATGGCTAATTCAGGCTCATTTCTCCATGCCTGGTGGGAATGCAAACTTGTATAGACACTATGGAAATCAATATGGCAGTTCCTCAAAAAATTGGGAATAAATGTACCTCAAGATCCAGCTATACCACTCTTGAGCATATGCCCAAAGGATACTCTGTCTTGCCACAAGGACACTTGCTCAACCATGTTAATTTTAGTTTTATTCATAATAAACAGAAACTGGAAACCACCTAGATGCCCCTCAACTGAAGAATGGATAAACACAACGTGGTACAAAAAACAATGGAGAATTACTCAGCTGTTAAAATAAATAACATCATGAAATGTGCAGGCAAATATGGATGGAACTAGAAAAGATCATCCTGAATAAGATAACCCAGACCCCAAAAGATAAACATGTTTAGTACTCACATATAAGCAGCAATTAGCTATTAAGTAAAGGATAATCATGCTACAATTCATAGCCCAGGAATAAGTAACAAGGAGGGTTTGGGCGGTGGGTGACACATGGATCTCCTTGGGAAGGAGAAATAGAATAGATTTTGCAGGAGGACTGAAAGCAGGTGGGGATGGGAACAGGCAGGCTCAGGCAAGGAAGGGAGGGACAGAAGGAAAGAGTTCTGGGAGAGACACTGGAATTGGGGTGGATTTTGGAGTGGTGTAGAAACCCAGTACAATGGAAACTCCCCAGAATCTAAGAAAGTAACCCTAGCAAAGTTTCCCAGTAATGAGGAATACAGAGCCCAAACTGGCCATTTTCTATACTCACACAAAGCTCCTAATAATGGTCATGATTTTTTAATATAGCAATACTAACTCTAACCAGGACACTTAGAATTCTGTATCTTTTCAAACAGGTATTTGGAAACCATAGTAATAATGCTGTTTAATTAGAAAAACAATCAATTTAGGAAATAATCATACATTAAAGGCTTAATTTTAAAAATCGGTCACCTTTGGTTACAAATTTCTTCACTTGTGTAAATAGCATATCTGTACTAGATTTTGCTATATGTACAATTCAAAAATACCATCATTACTTAGTTAATTTTTTATATGTAATGCTCTTTATATATGAGTATTTATTATAGTAATATAACAAAATTTAGTATGGTCACTATAATTTGAAAAATCTACTAGTGGGAAAGTTGATATCAGCTACCCACTCAATACCTAATTTAAAAATGTATGGGAACTGGGACCTGCTAGATGACTTATTTGGTAAAGGTACCCACCTACCAGCAAAACTGATTTGATCATCTGATTCTTTGTGATTACCTATGACCTTCACAGGCATGCCATGGCACATGTACCCACACACACATACACCCTCCATACACATAAGCATACCATAGTATAAGTATACACACAGAGACAGACACACACACACATACTCACACACTAAATCATGTTATAGCACACCTCCACACAAAGCATGCTTTTACACATGTGCTTCCACAATCATGCCACACACACCCATAAACATACTATAGCATAAGCATCCAAACATACACACACACACACACACACACCACGGTACACAACTGCACACATACGCATACAAGCATGCCATGGTACATGCATGAGCATGAGTGTGCACATGCACAGTCATATAAAAATTTTAGAAAATTAAGTTCTTAAAAAATTCTATGGAATAAATGCATAAAATATATTTAATTACAAAAGTTAAAATTTAATGCGAAATTTCACAATTTTGTTTCAAAATTCCAATTCCAACTGCATATAAGTTCATTTAGTTCTATGGACTTTGGATCCGATTAATTTTGATGTGTTTTGTCTTTATGTATTTGCAAGTTTTTAAATAATAAAGTTTATTTTACAGTGTATGAAAACTGCTAGGCTCCTTAGATGCTTTCAAACACTACTTGTTTGTCAAAGCTCACTGAGGTTCATCCCCTTCCCTCTGTGTAACCTATCCTGGTTCACAGTGCATCCAACCCTTTTGATTCAAAATTCCTCTGTAACATAGTCTACCAAAATGTTCCCTATTTACTAATTATTTTGAGTGTTTATTTAATTCTTGAGGTGAAAACAAACAGGAATCTGCTTGAGGTCAGGTCATTTCTCTCTGTGGATCAGGAACTAGTAACCATAGCAATTAATCCTTTGTGTTCCATAGCCTGATATGTTCTGAACTCTGTGTAACAGGAACAGAAGAAAAAATAGTGTTCTGTACAAATTATTGCCAGGTAATAAAAAATGGAGCTAAAATTAAACCAATCAAAAATCATAATTTCATATAAAAGAAATAAATTCTCTCTACATCTTTCATTTTATTAATTATCATATATGACAAAATTTAAAGAGAATTCATGTCTTTTAACTTACAAATAAACTGAAATACAAAGTGTAGTGTATGTATGTAGAAATTTTAAAATGATAAGATATGTAAAACTTAATTTCATTGTACAAAAGCTAAAATCATTTTCCTATATAAAAATAAATACTACCATACAAATTACTTTCCTTTTTAAAGACAATTTTAGTAAGTTAATGGACAGCTAATGTACATGGCTTTTATTCATTTTCTTTATAGTTTTTTATAAGACATTTCTGGTTGTATATTACATTTCTGGTTGTATATTTTCATATATGTTTATTTCTAAATTCAACACATTCCTTTCTTATTTCAGTGACAATGGAACAGTATACATTGTGTTTCATATTGTAGTTTTTTTCAACATTTTAGCATAGAGTTTAAGTATGAGAGTGAGGAGGACTCCTGGTTCCCCAACTGTTTGAAGCTCCTGACACTTCCCAGCTGCACCTAGACTGGCATTTTGCTTCTACAGACTAATAACCTAAGGGCATTTCAGATCTCACTCAAGTTTAAGGAGGCAATTGTATTCTACTCATGGTGATATTCATAGTTTTAACTTAAATTTTAAAAGGGTGACTTATTCATTTTTAATTCTTTGAGAAAATATTGTAGGATCTTCTTCCTGATTGAAAAAGTTACTTGTTCAAAATTTTCTATTGGTGCAGTTTATGAAAACAAATAGGATACAGGTACGTAGAGAAATTTAAACACAAATATTCATTTAGTATTAAGTAACCTACTCTATTCTCACTAGTCTTTATTAGTTATTAATCATGGATTAATCTAATCTTGCCATCATACCAAAGTTCAATAACATAAATAAATAAACAAATAAAAAAATAAAACTCAAGTGCATTGGAGAAATCTCATTTATCTTTTCAATTCTCCCTGCTTTTTTCCCCTCTTCTTACCTACAAGAATTATAGAAAAATTCATATCACAGTGTGGTGCCGTGATATGTATAAAAACCCTTGACAGGCATTTCCCCTCAGCAGTCTTCCTGCTGGCCAGCTTCTAAGTCTCTTTGACCCCCTTCTCCTCAGGTAGCTGCTTGCTAGATGTTTACTGATTAATTTGCATCAAACGTTCTCCTAGCAACCAACACTAGGATGGGATTAGGTATTTTTGTAAAAGACTGTTTTCTGTAAAAACCGCTTATACTTTCTAAACACCATAAACACAATTTAATCAAAGCTATATGATATGACTTCCTCACAAGTTTAAAACAGAGTTTACTCAATTGCCTTTTTCTTCTTGTTGGTTTTACATGGAGAAAACCCATCTCTTTTTTTCTATTTAAAAATTTGCATTTGGGGACAACTATCTATTTGATGACAATACAGGAATATATTTTACATATTTTGAATAAATCCACAGTGGATCCATGTTCTCAATAGTCTTGGTGCAAAGCAGGAAATAAATATATCTGGGTTCTAATGGTCAGTTCAATCATAAATAGAAGGCAGGAAACTTCCCCAGAAAACATGTTATTAATTTTCATTTCCTGAACAAAATAATTCAAAACCCAAGTTTCAGTGAAGATTTACTTTACTGAAAAGCTTATATTTTCACTGGATTTCTCAAAAAAAATATTGCTTTGTTACAAATTGTGCTCTAAACCTCAGTAACAATGTATAGTATGAAAAAAATAAGTGATAGACAGAGCAAAGCAGAAGGAAAATATATAAATAAGTATCTCTAATGATCACACAAACTGTCCAGCAGTAAATGGTAACTGTCTTCGCAGTCCCTTGAAACAAGATGAAGGAATATATTGTATTATGCCCCATTAAGATTTTAATCTTGCAGGGAACAATAATAGCAGGCAAGAAAGTTAAGATATTTTAGTAAGATCAATAACAGTTATTAAGTTTTCAAGTTATTAAGTTTAAAAGTGATAATGTTGAGGCAGCAAACCATTTTACAATTTCAAAAATAATCTCAGATTCAAAAATAAAAACCTATAGTTTAATCATTTGGTGACGTTAATAGACTTTCCCCCAAACGAAAAGATAAAGTAGAAGTTTTTTCAAATAAAAATTCATTAGCAATTCCACTAGGCTGCTTCTCATACCTTGAATCCAAGAAGACTCATTTTGATAAGTCCCCTTTTCCACTACAGTTTACTGTTTTCTATGGGAAGGTTCTAAATCTCATATGTGCTTTAAGCAGTCTTAAATTTAGATACTACTACTTCAAGTTTCAAGAAGCTTAACTTGTTTCAAGAAACAAGAAGTTTCACTGAAACTTGACAATGTATTGGAAATCTAAATCTCTTACCATATTGATAGATGACAGTGATCTGGACATGGTGGTGTAGGCTTGTAATCTCAGCCACTCAGGATGCTGAAGCAGAAGGATCACCACCAAGACTCTGACTGAAAATAAAAAGTAGAAAGTGGGCCAGGGATGTAGCTCAGTGGTAGAGTACCTGCTTATCATGTACAAATCCATAGTTAGATCTAACTTCCAGTAATGTAAAAATAAAAATAACAAAGATAGACAATGGCAAAGCAAACAATCTTCATTTGATAGAGACCTGGAGACCAATATTTACTGAACATCTGCTCAATGCTACGAGTCTGACAAACTTTTTAATAGAACAGGTTCAAAAATCCTTCCCACAATTAAGATAGGAATTATCATTTTTATGACTGACATACAGAAATGTTATATTTCTTTCCAAAGGTAAAAGAATAAGGCAAACCCCAAATTGAATTTTATGGCTGAAGAACCATAAATTAGATGCTTTGGAAAAACATGTCAAATCATCTACTCTAATCATTCTCCATCCTCCTGTACTCAACACTTTCGAAAGGCCCAGGCTTTACTGACCATTCACTCAGACTCATCATAACCTTTAAAATTGCTATTTTTACTTTTTAAAAGATTTACTTTTATTTTGTAAGTATGAATGTTTTGTCTGCATGTATGTAAGTTCACTTCCCTCGTGTCTAGTGCTCACAGGCAGTGCTGTGTACCTTGAACTGAAGTACCAATGGTTATAAGAAACCATAGTGCACTGGGAACCAAACCCAGGTCTGCTTCAAGAACACCATGTGCTCTTAACTGCTGAGCTATCTCTCCAGCACCAGAAATCACTGCATTCTATTTCCTGATGGATTACCAAAATGCTGACCATTTCAGACTCAGATTACCAAAGATTAAAGAAATCAAAATTGAAATATGAGACAATAATAATAAATTGTCAATGCTTAATTTAGGTAGGGAATAATAAGATATAATTTGAGTATAGAAAGTGATATTGTGTGTGTGTTTGTAGATATTAAAGAGATTCTTCTTCTCTCTCTCTTCCTTTCTCCCCTTTCTCTCATCCACATCATTTCCCTCTCTTCTCCCACCTCTCCTCCCCTCTCTACCCTCCCTTCTTCCCTCTCTTCTCATCTGATTGTGTTGACTTGGCTGGCCTTGAAATCAAAGTGCCAAGCCTGTCTTTGTCTCCTAAGCTCTTGGAATTAAAGGCTAGCACCACCTTGCCATGTACCCAACTTTCCCTTCTCTTTATGTTCCTACTTACCTAATCTCATGCTTACAAATTTCTGTGTATGATATGCTTTTTGCTAATGAGATTTGATGGATGGATGTCACTACCCTGTCCATGAACCTATCCAGATCAATCCTTTGTGTTAAGACACTGACTCTTGTTTAAACCATGAATATATTTATGTATAATAAGTGAGAAAACATGGAAAGGGAGAAATCTGATGTTACTAGATTTTTCTCTCTCTAAGGTAGTATCTTAGAATGTGATAGTAGCATATTTGGTCAGCAGAGTTTGGGAAATTTTGCTGGCATAAACATATATTCAGTAATGTCAGCTACAGTTTGAAAAAGCACATCTTTAAGAAATATAAGCTTGATGGACCTAAGAAGCAAGCTAGTGTACTATCCTAATATCTGACAATATAGACTTCCAACCAAAATTAATCAAAAGAGTTGGAGAAATGCATTCCATATTCATCAAAGGAAAAATCCACCAGGATGAGGTATCATCCAGCAACTGGTGAAGGCAGATGCAGAGATCCACAGCCAAACACTAGCTGGAGTTGAGGAATCCTGCAGAGGAGGAGAAAGAAGTGTAGGAGCCAGAGGGGCCAAGGACACCACACCAAGGCTTACACAATCAACTACACTGAGCTCATAGGGGTTCACAGAGAATGAACAGACAACCAGGGAGCCTACATGGGACTAGCCTAGGCACTCTGCATATATGTTACAGTTGCCAGTTGCATAGTTTGGTCCTCTTTGGGGACTCCTAACAGTGGAAACAAGGGCTGTCCCTGACTCCTTTACTAGCTTTTGGAACCTTACTCTTCATACTGGGTTGCCTTGCCCAGCCTTAATTCATGGGGAAGTGCTTAGTTTTACTGCAACTTGATATGTCATGTTTTTTTTTTTTTGTCTGTTTTGTTTTGTTGTTGTTGTTGTTGTTTGTTTTGATACTCATGGGAGACATACTCTTTCCTGGATGGAGACTGAAGAGGAGGAGATTGGGGGGTGGGAGCAGGGGCAATGTGGGGGAGGAACTGGGAAGGGAGGATGGGGAGAAGCTGCGGCTGGGAAGTAAAATAGATCACTGAAAATAAATACAAATTAAAAAAGAAAGTCATGCAAAAGAAAACAAAATATAAGCTTGATGCCTACTTTTAAAACATTGTGAGAAAATAACAGATGAAACACCTATGAAAAGACGAAATTCTGATTTTTAACATTAGTATATATGCTATTTGCATTAAAAAAGGCAAAATTGGGAGCAAAATCTTTATGGTCCTCTATATGATACTCTTTCTCAAGGTATGACTGGCCAGGTTTTGGAGGTGTATGCCTATAATTCCAGCACTTGGGAGGCAAAGGCAGGTGGATCTCTGAGTTCCAGGCCAGCCTGGACTACAGAGCGAGTTCCAGGACAGCTAGAGCTGTTACACGTAGAAACCCTGTCTCAAAAAAGAAGCAGAAGGAGAAGAAAGAAAAGAAAATAGAAGAAAGGCAAAGATATAAAATATATAACTGAAATGACATCTAGGAGGTCATCGTAAGGTAGTAAGAGGAGTGAGCCAAGCTAGGTTGCAGAAAAGTACAACACAATACCAATAGCTGATAAATACAGCCAAGCTGGAGACAGCAAAGCCAGAACCTTGACCTTGGCTGGTTTTTAACATGCAAAAGAGAGAACTAAAGCTCTGTGGTAACCACAAATAGTGCGGAAGCAGTCAGTTAGAAAAATAACTCTCTTCAAAGCAAGCATCTGTGACTGTCCTCAACCCATGAGCACAATTGTTCAATGATTCTATCAGAAATTCTGTAACTGTTTGACTAGATCTATTTGGAAACACATTAAAATATTTACATCAATTTCTCCTTCTAATCCCTCATTTTCCATAGTTATATTAAATATATCAGGAGTCTTATGGGAAAAAGGTGTTTTGCTGGTGTATTGTATACCTTTACCTTAATTCTTTATTTTTCCTAAAATTGTGTAAAATTATCATGGGGAAAAGGTAGCAACTGTATCCAAAATGTTAAACTTTAAGGACTTTTTATTCATTGTTTTAAAAAAATAAGAAGAAAACTTTTGTCTTTGTCCCTATTGTACCTTCCATCTCTCTAAATTTTTTTCTCTTTCAAATCACTGTTAAGCCTTCGATAGCCAATGAATCCATGAGACACTGGGTAGGGCAGGGCATCTTTTTTTGACTGTCCCTGAAAGGACTGACTGATCCAAAGAAGCTTCCTGCTTCTGAAAGCATGCTGACCAAGCAAACTAGATGGTGGGCCAACATTAAAGCTGGGCGGCCAAGACCTTTCCAAATGTACCAAGTGAAGAAGCACTTTCATATTTCCTTAAGAGAACATGAATGCCTTGGCAAGCCCACCAGCTCCTGTGTCTGTCAACTATATGAAATTAATGTTGCTTTCTCTATCTCAACAGCTGTCTAGACAGAAGAAAGTAACACATACAGGAGGTCAGTAAATTAGAGGTGTGGTTTAGAAAACTCCAAATATATGCACAATTTAGAAAACTGAAGACAGGTTTTTTTATAGAAGTAGTGAAGATGTATGGCAAAAACTCAATAAGAATTAAAAGTGAGATCACTCAAAAAGATTATTATTAAACATATACATATACACACATGCATACACACATACATACACACATCTTAGTACAATTTTTCAATAAGAAGAGAATGGGTGTTAGTACGTGATAAAATGGTGAATAATGTACTTAACAACATAGCTTCATATAGGAAAGAATCATTTAACAGAAGGCCACATGAATAGCAAACCCCAAAAAGATGACATTAAATATTAGTAAGACAAGAGAATGAGGGCAAACATGAAGTTTGAAAGCAGGTTAACAGTCTTTATTAAAAATTAAATGTGAATATCATGTCATTAACCAACCTTACTTCTGAATGTATCAGAACAATGGGACACAGCTGTCCAGTGTGTGTGTTAGCAACACATGGTGGGGTATCATTCATATTGGGAAGGAAGAATGCATGCTATGAACTTCCCTAAGGATTGCAGATATCTTAAGTTCAAATAAATGCTGTAACATTTATAACCAAGTAAAAGAATGAACAGAAGGGAAATCTTTAAAAATCACGTAACTCATGTAATTATTAAGATAAAAGGCCATGTAATTTCTAAATGAAAGGATGAAATATTAGGAATACTTTACAGATATACTCTGTCTTCATTGAAAGTCATCTATGATGGTTGTGAATCCCTAAAAATGTATAGAGGTTAAAAACAACCAGATATGCATAAATTTGTTGTTTTCTTATATTGTTTCTTTAATAATTCTGTCTTGATCATCAGTGAGAATTTGTCCCTGACCTCTCATAATTCAATATTCTGTATCCAGAAAAAAAAAATGGCTGTTTCCATCTGTTCTGTTTAGAGTGAGCAATACTTGGTTAAGTTCATGAATAATAATGAGTATGCATGTCCCAGTAGGTGCTTCACCAAATTTTGGTTTATAAATTTGTCCAGGATCATAGCCTTGACAGAAGGGTCTGTGCATATTTATTTTATTTTGCAAGTGATGTGGGAATGCTGACTTGTCCCTCTCTGTGTTTAGTCCATATTCTTGCTTTATAAAGGAAGCATTCTGCCACAGCAGAATAGGGTTGTGTTTCAAAAAATTCTCCCTTTAGGTCCAAACATAAGGTAACTCCAAGTAGTGAGCATGGCAGAGTCTACAGAACTGGTTTTTCATCGAGGACTTAGTTGAATCAGCTTTTTAGATACCTTTCAGATTTTTAACAGAAGCAAAGAAAAAGCATTCTTCCAGCACCAGGAAAACAGTTTACCACAGATAATTGTCTCATTTCATTTGCATTCCAATGCCTACCAAACTAAAAAACAACAACAAAAAAAATCACAATTCTCAGGAGGTGAACTCTATGGAAGATTTCCTATCAAGAAATAGTGACAAGAGACAAGAGAGAGAAAAGACAAAGGGCAGGTCTGGGAGAAAGGCTCACGGGTAGGCCGCAAACTCCCAAGTTCAAGTTAGAAAATTGTTTCTGCTTAAGTCCCAACTCCTCTTCAGGCAGCAAAAAGGAAAAAAAAAAAAAAAAAAAAAAAAAAAAAACAGTTAGAAAAATTCCAGACAGGCTAAGAAATCAGCCGACAAACCTCATTATTGATGGCGTCAGGTGGTAGATCAATGCCGGAGGAAAATCAATGGTAAAAATATTTTTAGTGGTGCATACAGATGAATGGCCTCAGCAGTAATTCTTCAAGGAAACCACAAAGGTCTGCAGCCACCCTGAGAGCCACTGTTTCCTAGGAGGCAAGAACTTACCTAGGTTTTCCAGATACCAATTATCCCTGTGCTTTTTCCTTTTTGTAGAATCTGTAACTATTTGCTGTAAAAAGCCAATGTAAGGCAAGGTGGTGGGAAAGAAGTTAGAGAGAAAGGAAAACAGGGAAGGGAGGAAACAAGGCAGACTTAAACATTCCACTGACATTGAAATGCATTTTTTTTTTGTATAAAACATTTAAAGGATATGTGCACCCATTTAATAAATTTAAAGACTGAAAGAAGATGTTGGAAAGCACAGATAAAATAAAAAAAAGTCAATTTCTAATTCAAAGAGAGTATGTGAAATGATTGAAATTGCATCAAAAGCTGAAGTTCTAAAAGGAAAATGAAGTATAAAGATGTTTGTTTAGAATACATTAAGGATAGTGGCATGATTTCATAGAACCAATCTGGCTTAGCAACTCCTGAATAATCAACCAATCAGATTGAAATACTTTCCTGTCCCAGCTGAATACTCAGAACAAGTATCTAGGAATAAAACAAAGGAACAAAAACCCCAAAGCTTATTCCTGGGTGAAGTTCAGAGCTTGAGGAAGAGCATCACCACCAGTCTTGGGTTTTATTCCCTTTGAAGAGAAAGTGGTGACTTGAGTTGTGATGAGAGCCGCAGAACTGAGGTCTGCCCTTTCAGGACAAAGCTGTTCAGTAGTAAACAGGTGCAGACTATGACCTGCAACTGTTGCCTCCTCGTCAGGATAAAAACTATACATTCAGTGGACCTAGGTGATGAAGTGGAGAACTGACATTTACTCCCAGACATCATTTGCCTTGATAGAACAGAAGTTTCTCCAGGAGTACCTCTATTTGCAAATCTCCTAACTGCCACTCTCTGTGTTGTATTGGAGCCTGTTTTCATACATTGAATTGCAGTAAAACAGTAAAAGTTGATCTTCAGGTTGTGAGGGCCAGCCAGGTTCTTCTATGGACAAAGTTAGGAGAATTGGACTAGAGATGGCTAGTGCTGAAAGCATATCAAAGTGAACCTGAGCTGGGATAGTAAGGTGTAGGAAACAGAGGTGTAAGGATAGAGAGAGCCTTATTCTTCCTCCAGTATTCACATTCAAGTGACCTCAAGCAGACACTCCAGGTACTATTCATTATAGTCTTCCCAGATCATTTCTCCTCATCTCTTCTTTTGGATCCACCATCCAGCCTGAAGTCATTTCTAGCAACATTATAACCAATCACTCCAATACAGTTTGCACCTCACACAATGTGTCTAGTCTTTCAATGTTCCCAATGATGCTTTTTAAAGCAATAAACCAGATCATACCATTCTCTGTTTTAATTAAAATCAAATTCTACAAATGTCTCCTAAGGTCCTCCTTTCCTCCATACCATTCCTCTGTCTTCCTTTATAACTTTGCTCCTCTGCTTACTTGATTTCTGGCTTCTTGTTGCACTTTGACCCCATTGGGCACACCATTACACTTACTGTCCTCACTAGACATCCACATGAAAGTCTTGACCCTTCAAGTAATTCACACATGATTTTCAAGCAATAGTCTCTTAAGCCATCATAGCCTAAATTTCATCACACTCTTCAGCATTTCTTGTACCTATTTCTTGATTCTTATTTTTAGATTAACATGTAAACATTTATTATCATCTATACTTGTGTAGGAGGTTGGGAGTTATTGATATTGGTTCACTTTTTGTTTTCATATTGTCTGACACCTCACACTTGGATGGAAATTCTATGAGGCTGAGGTATTGTACCTTGTTTAACGTTGTTTACCCAGGGCCTTGAAGCATCCACAGGGCACTGTCATTTAACACTGCATTGTTTTTATATATTTGTAAATCTTTTTCTCCTTTATTCCTTTGTTCCTTCATTCCTTCTTCCCCCTAGTACTGGAATGACCTTAATATCCAGAATCTCATATGTTAGGCAGGTTTATCCCAAGCATAAACTTCATTTGCAAGATATTAAAAATTCATTTGCAGCCCGGCGGTGGTGGCACACGCCTTTAATCCCAGCACTCGGGAGGCAGAGGCAGGCAGATCTCTGTGAGTTCGAGGCCAACCTGGGCTACAGAGTGAGATCCAGGAAAGGCACAAAGCTACACAGAGAAACCCTGTCTCGAAAAAACAAACAAACAAAAAAATTCATTTGCAAAGCATTAAAGTTCTTTATAATGTGTCTTTGACTGATACTTCCACACTTATTGTTTTCCTTTCTTTTCTGGTGTTCTTCAATATAGATAATCTGTCTATTCATTATTTCTTTAAAACACCAGATATTTTCATGTCTCAATCTTTTGTTCATCCTACTCCTATCTTGGTTGTCACTTTGTATCTCATCATCACTCTTTCCATGCAAATTCCTGAACTTCCCTACTATCTAAACTTTAGTGTTTTTCCCTCTGTGGGATGATCTCAGACTCTATAGGCACAATTAATTAATACTCACTCAGTTTCCCTAAGGAGATTATACATCTCTTTTTATTATATATATATAAATAATAAATGTGTATCAATACTGTTTATACACTTTGCAGAGCATATAGTGTCTAATGCATAATAAATATTTGTTAAATAATAGTATCTTTCTATTTTAAGAACAATATATAATAATTTATCAGCTATTTCTTACCAGCTGAACTATGATAACACTTGTTTTGTTAATGATAATTAACACAGCGTATCCTGCACATATTGTACATTGTTCCAAACACTTTAGAAATATATTTTCATAGAACTACTCCAAGGGTTTTCTCTGTAAGTATCAAGCATCTGGTCTGATATTAGAGATGAGGAAGCAGCCATGCACAAAGGCATGCTTTTGGAAAAGGTACTCTTGACCACAGTTATAAAAATCTCCCAGGTGACTGATTTATTCAAAAAGCACAGGCAAAGTAGGAAGCTGTCCAAACACATAACATCCTTTTCTTTCTAAAATTATAGTTGAATTTACCTTTATATTTTATATAAATCCCATTAGATTAAAGGATACTAAAGTATAGCTCATTAGAATATTTGAATGACCACATTTGACTATAAGTTTGCAAATACTGACAGACTTCACCAGTGAAAAACAATGAATAGTCAAAGAAGAGAAGAGTTATCATATGAACATGAAACCTTCACAGAAGGGAGATATCTACATCCTGCACAAAAAGAAAGAAATTATAGTAGAATACCCGTCTAAGCCTCATATCCTTCACTAGCTCCACCACTTTACTGAGAGCAAATAATCTTTTTTTTTTTATTTATTTATTTTAATTTTAAGTAAATTTATTTTACAACATCATTTAGTTCAACATAATAGCCACAGATTCCCCTGTTCTCCTACTCTCGCCCCCCTCCCCCTCCCCCCATCCCACCCCCCATTCCCACCTCCTCCAGATCAGGGTCTCCCCTGAGGACCGGGATCGACCTGGTAGACTCAGTCCAGCCAGGACCAGTCCCCCCCTCCCAGACCGAGCCAAGTGTCCCTGCATATGTCCCAGGATTCAAACAGCCAACTCATGCAACAAGCCCAGGACCCGGCACCAACACACGGCTGCCTCCCAAACAGATCAAGCCAAATGACTGTCTCACCCGTTCAGGGGGCCTGATGCAGTTGGGGGCCCCTCAGCCTTTGGTTCATAGATCCTGTGCTTCCATTCGTTTGGCTATTTGTCCCTGTGCTTTATCTAACCCTGGCTTCAACAATTCTCGCTCATATAAACCCTCTTCTTTCTCACTAATTAGACTCCCAGTGCTCCACCAGGGGCCCAGCCATGGATGTCTGCATCCAGATTCCTCAGACCTTCCTTGGATGGGGTTTATGGCACAACTAACAGGGTGTCTGGCCATCCCATCACCGGGGTAGGTCAGTTCCTGCCGTCTCTCGTCCATTGCCAGCAGTCTTTTCTGGCGGTATCTTTGTGGATCTCCGTGGGCCTCCCTAGCTCTCTGCTTCCTCCCCTTCTCATGTGGTCTTCATTTACCATGGTCTCCTATTCGTTGTTCTCCCTCTCTTTTCTTGATCCAGCTAGGATCTCCCACTCTCTTTCCCTCGACCGTCGCTCTTCATTGTTCCCACTCATGACCAGGCTGTTCATGTAGATCTCATCCATTTCTCCATGTCTTTTTTGGGGTCCCGTTTTCCAGGTAGCCTCCCTGGTGATGTGAATAGCAGTCCAGTCATCCTTGTTCCACATCTAGTATCCTCCTATGAGTGAGTACATACCATATTTGTCTTTCTGAGTCTGGGTCACCTCACTCAGGATGATTTTTTCTAGATCCATCCATTTGTCTGCAAACCGTATGATGTCATTGTTTTTCTCTGCTGAGTAGTATTCCATTGTGTATATGTGCCACAATTTCTTTATCCATTCTTCAGTTGAAGGGCATCTAGGTTGTTTCCAGGTTTTGGCTATTACAAACAATGCTGATATGAACATAGCTGAGCAAGTGCTCTTGTGGTATGATTGAGCATTTCTTGGGTATATGCCCAAAAGTGGTATAGCTGGATCTTGGGGGAGATTGATTCCCAATTTTCTAAGAAAGCGCCATATTGATTTCCAAAGTGGTTGTACAAGCTTGCATTCCCACCAGCAGTGGAGGAGAGTTCCTCTAGCTCCACAACCTCTCCAGCATAAAGTGTCTTCAGTGTTTTTGATCTTAGCCATTCTGACAGGCGTAAGGTGGTATCTCAGAGTTGTTTTGATTTGCATTTCCCTGATGATTAGGGATGTTGAGCAGTTCCTTAAATGTCTTTCAGCCATTTGGGTTTCCTCTGTTGAGAATTCTCTGTTTAATTCTAAAGCCCATTTCTCAATTGGACTGTTGGTCGTTTTGATGTCTAATTTCTTGAGTTCCTTATATATTCTGGATATCAGTCCTCTGTCACCTGTGGGGTTGGTGAAGATCTTTTCCCATTCAGTAGGCTGTCGCTTTGCCTTGTTGACCGTATCCTTTGCTCTACAAAAGCTTCTCAGTTTCAGGAGGTCCCATTGATTGATTGTTTGTCTCAGTGTCTGCGCTACTGGTGTTATATTTAGGAAGTGATCTCCTATGCCAATGCGTTCAAGATTACTTCCTACTTTCTCTTCTAGCAGGTTTAGAGTGGCTGGATTTATGTTGAGGTCTTTGATCCACTTGGACTTAAGTTTTGTGCACGGTGACAGATATGGATCTATTTGCAGCCTTCTACACGTTGATATCCAGTTATGCCAGCACCATTTGTTGAAGATGCTTTCTTTTTTCCATTGTACACTTTTGGCTTCTTTGTCAAAAATTATATGTCCATAGGTGTGTGGGTTAATGTCAGGGTCTTCAATTCGATTCCATTGGTCCACATGTCGGTTTTTATGCCAATACCAAGCTGTTTTTATTACTGTAGCTCTATAGTAGAGCTTGAAGTTAGGGATTGTGATGCCTCCAGAAGTTGTTTTATTGTACAGGTTTCTTTTAGCTATTCTGGGTTTTTTGTTTTTCCATATGAAGTTGAGTATTATTCTTTCCAGGTCTGTGAAGAATTGTGTTGGTATTTTGATGGGGATTGCATTGAATCTGTATATTGCTTTTGGTAAGATTGCCATTTTTACTATGTTAACCCTGCCTATCCATGAGCATGGGAGATCTTTCCATTTTCTGACATCTTCTTCAATTTCTTTTTTCAGGGATTTAAAGTTCTTGTCATATAGGTCCTTCACTTGCTTGGTTAGTGTTACCCCAAGGTATTTTATGTCATTTTTGGCTATTGTAAAGGGTGATGTATCTCTAATTGCCTTCTCATCTTCTTTGTCCATTGTATATAGGAAGGCTACTGATTTTTTTGAGTTGATCTTGTATCCTGCTATGTTGCTGAAGGTGTTTATAAGCTTTATCAATTCCTGGGTGGAATCTTTGGGGTCACTCAAGTATACTATCATGTCATCTGCAAATAGGGAAAGCTTGACTTCTTCCTTTCCAATTTGTATCCCCTTAATCTCCTTATGTTGTCTTATTGCTCTGGCTAGAACTTCAAGTACTATATTGAATAAGTATGGGGAGAGTGGACAGCCTTGCCTCGTTCCTGATTTTAGTGGAATTGCTTTGAGTTTCTCTCCATCTAATTTGATGTTGGCTGTTGGTTTGCTATATATTGCCTTTATTATGTTTAGGTATGTTCCCCGTATTCCTGATCGCTCCAAGACTTTTATCATGAAGGGGTGCTGGATTTTGTCAAATGCCTTTTCTGCATCTAGTGAGATGATCATGTGGTTTTTTTCTTTGAGTTTGTTTATATGGTGTATTACGTTGATGGACTTTCATATGTTGAACCACCCTTGCATCCCTGGGATGAAGCCTACTTGATCATGGTGGATAATTGTTCTGATGTGTTCTTGGAGTCTGTTTGCCAATATTTTATTGAGTATTTTTGCATCAATGTTCATGAGGGAGATCGGTCTGTAGTTCTCTTTCTTTGTTGTATCCTTGTTTGGTTTAGGAATCAGGGTAATTGTAGCCTCATAAAAGGAGTTTGGTAATGTTCCTTCTGTTTCTATTATGTGGAACAATTTAGAGAGTATTGGTATTAACTCTTCTTTGAAGATCTGGTAGAATTCTGCGCTGAAACCATCTGGTCCTGGGCTTTTTTTGGTTGGGAGACTTTTAATGACTGTTTCTATTTCCTTAGGGGTTATTGGGCTATTTAAATAGTTTATCTGGTCTTGATTTAACTTAGGTATGTGGTACTTATCCAGAAAAATGTCCATTTCTTTTAGGTTTTCCAGTTTTGTGGAGTAGAGGTTTTTGAAATATGACCTTATAATTCTCTGGATTTCCTCAATGTCTGTTGTTATGTCCCCCTTTTCATTTCTGATTTTGTTGATTTGGATTCTCTCTCTCTGTCTTTTGGTTAGTTTGGATAAGGGCTTGTCTATCTTGTTGATTTTCTCAAAGAACCAACTCTTTGTTTCATTAATTTTTTGTATTATTCTCTTAGTTTCTAATTTATTAATTTCCCCTCTCACTTTGATAATTTCCTGGCGTCTATTCTTCCTGGGAGACTTTGCTTCTTCTTGTTCTAGAGCTTTCAGGTGTGCTGTTAAGTCACTAGTGTGAGATTTCTCCAACTTCTTTATGTGTGCATTTAGTGCTATGAATTTCCCTCTTAGCACTGCTTTCATTGTGTCCCATAAGTTTGGGTATGTGGTGTCTTCATTTTCATTGATCTCTAGGAAGTCTTTAATTTCTTTCTTTATTTCTTCCTTAACCCATTGGTGATTTAGTTGAGCATTATTCAGTTTCCATGAGAAAGTAGGTTTTCTGTAGTTTTTGTTGTTGTTGAGATCTAACTTTAACCCATGGTGGTCTGATAGAACACAGGCGGTTATTCTAATTGTTTTGTATCTGTTGAGATTTGCTTTGTGGCCAAGTATGTGGTCAATTTTAGAGAAAGTTCCATGGGGTGCTGAGAAGAATGTATATTCTTTCTTGTTAGGATGGAATGTTCTGTAGATATCAATTAGGTCCAATTGGGTCATGATATCAGTTAAGTCCTTTATTTCTCTGTTAAGTTTCGATTTGGGAGATCTGTCCAGTGGTGAAAGTGGGGTGTTGAGATCTCCCACTATTAATGTGTGGGGTTTTATATGTGGTTTAAGCTTTAGTAATGTTTCTTTTACATATGTGGGTGCCCTTGTGTTTGGGGCATAAATGTTCAGAATTGAAACTTCATCTTGGTGGATCTTTCCTGTGATGAATATGTAATGTCCTTCTTTATCTCTTTTGATTGATTTTAGTTTGAAGTCTATTTTGTTGGATATCAGTATGGCTACCCCTGCTTGTTTCTTAAGACCATTTGATTGGAAAGTCTTTTCCCAGCCTTTTATTCTTAGGTAGTGTCTGTCTTTGAATTTGAGATGTGTTTCTTGTATGCAGCAGAAAGTTGGGTTCTGCTTTCGTATCCATTCTGTAAGTCTATGTCTTTTTATAGGTGAATTAAGTCCGTTGATATTAAGGGATATTAACGACCAGTGATTGTTCATCCCTGTCATTTTTGGTGGTAGTGTGTGTGTACTTCCCTTCTTTGGGGTTTACTGTTGTGGCTTTATCTATTGCCTGTGTTTTCGAGTGTGTATCTGACTTCCTTAGGTTGGAATTTTCCTTCTAGTGCTTTCTGTAGGGCTGGGTTTGTGGATAGGTATTGTTTAAATCTGGCTTTGTCTTCGAATGTCTTGTTCCTTCCGTCTATGATGATTGAAAGTTTTGCTGGGTATATTAGTCTGGGCTGACATCCATGGTTTCTTAGTGTCTGCATTACATCTGTCCAGGTCCTTCTGGCTTTCAAAGTCTCCATTGAGAAATCGGGTGTTATTCTGATGGGTTTACCTTTATAGGTCACTTGGCCTTTTTCCTTGGCTGCTCTTAATATTCTTTCTTTATTCTGTACATTTAGTTGTTTAATTATTATGTGTCGAGGGGACTTTTTTTGGGGGTCTAGTCTGTTTGGTGTTCTATAGGCTTCTTGTATCTTCATAGGCATTTCCTTCTTTAAGTTGGGAAAGTTTTCTTCTATAATTTTGTTGAATATATTTTCTGTGCCTTTGAGTTGGTATTCTTCACCTTCTTCTATCCCTATAATTCGTAGGTTTGCTCTTTTCATGGTGTCCCAGATTTCTTGGACATTTTGGTTCATGACTTTGTTGGCTTTAGTGTTCCCTTCCACTGATGAAACTATTTCTTCTACTGTGTCTTCAATGCCAGAAATCCTCTCTTCCACCTCTTGCATTCTGTTGGTTATACTTGCATCCGAAGTTCCTGATCTTTTACTCAGGGTTTCTATTTCCAGCATTCCCTCTGTTTGTGTCTTCTTTATTTTTTCAATTTCCTTTTTCAGTTCTTGGCCTGTTTCCTTTGTTTGTTTCATTGCTTTTTCATGATTTTCTTTCAGTGTTTTATTGTTTTCTTCCAGGACTTTAATGTTTTCTTCCAGGACTTTAATGTTTTCTTCCAGGAATTTATTTTTTTCTTGGAGGGCTTTATTGTTTTCTTCTAATTTGTTTGCTCTTTCCTCTAGTTGTTTATAGCGTTCTTCCAATTTCCTTGTCTTTTCCTCTACACAAGCCTCTACCTTCTTCATGAAGTTACTCATAAGGCTACTTTCTTCTGCTTCTTCCAATTTTTGGTGTTCAGGTCTAGATGTTGGAGGCGGGCTAGGTTCTGGTGATGCTGTATTGCTCTTCATTTTGCTGTATGTACTTCTGCCTTGATGTCTGCCCATCTCCTTGTGGTTCTTTCTTCGTCTTATCAGTGTACTTGTTTCAGAAAGAGCTGACAGATTCAGGAAGACTGTCTCTTTTGTCCAAAAGGGAGTTCTCTTGTCCAACTCTCTGGTCCAGAAGGGAAGTCCGGGGCAGGCTCTGGTCCAGAATGGCAATCGGGAGCAGGCTGGGAGCTGGGGGCCGGTCTCTAAGTCTCAGGAAGTGGCTCTGGACCAGAAGGGAAGTCTGGGGCAGGCTGGGAGCTGGGGGCCGGTCTCTAAGTCTCAGGAAGTGGCTGGAGTCGCGGGCAGATGGGCGTGGGGGCAGGGCGCGGAGATTGCAGGGGCTGCCGGGGGCTTGGAAAAGGGGATCCTTCCCGGTGGGGCTAGAAGGGGAGCTGCCCGGTAGCCAGAACCTGGTGCCAAGTTGGGCAGGTCTTTCCGGAGTGGCTGGTACCCAGGGATTGGGTCCGGGTTGGATCCGGGTACTCACCTCTGGACCAGAAGGGAAGTCTGGGGCAGGCTGGGAGCTGGGGGCCGGTCTCTAAGTCTCAGGAAGTGGCTGGAGTCACGGGCAGATGGGCGTGGGGGCGGGGCGCGGAGATTGCAGGGGCTGCCGGGGGGCTTGGAAAAGGGGATCCCTCCCGATGGGGCTAGAAGGGGAGCTGTCCGGTGGCCAGAACCTGGTGCCAAGTTGGGCAGGTCTTCCCGGGGTGGCTGGTGTCCAGGGATTGGGTCCGGGTTGGATCCGGGTACTCACCTCTGGACCAGAAGGGAAGTCTGGCGAGAGCAAATAATCTTTAGAGATGAAGGCTTAATAGCAGATGTTAACAGGCACAGGTGAATCCAGGTGATATTGTGTACGAAATAATCCCCTAAGAAAGTTTTTAAATGGGCCACACTTTATCTCTAGAAAAAGAAATAAAGACTGCTAGGAGAAGGAGAATTAATCTTTCCGACATACTAGTCCCCTCATTGATTGTCCAAGCCAGAGTGTTCCGCCTTGAAACCATATACACACCACCAACAAAAATGGACTAGGCAAGTTGTATTGATATATATATATATATATATATATATATATATATATATATATATATATAATACATACCTACACATGAATATGTATATAAAACTAATAATCAAATAAAAAGAGATTACCAGTTTGATGGTTGGGAGGATATGGGAGACATTTGAGGGAGAGTTGTCTGTGAGGAACTGGAGAGAAGGAAATGGTCCCCTGGAAGCAATGTAATTCTGTTTCAATTAAAACATACTACAAAAATAAATTTATTGAATCAATATGAAAATCAAGAAACATATAATACTATATGTAAAACTAAAAAAGAAAGTTGTGAAGTAAAAGGAAAATAACATAATTTTTTGAGTAATTAAAATATAATTTGAGATTTTATGAAGTTTTGAAGGACAGAAAACTACTTCTTAAAAACTGAGAATTTTGGCTTACAGTTTGGTAGGTGTCTTAGTTAAGGTTTCTAGTGCTGTGAAGAGACACCATGACCACAGCAACTCTTATAAGGAAAACATTTAATTGATGTGGCTAGCTTGCAGTTCAGAGGTTCAGTCCATTATCATCATGGTTGGGAACATGGTGGTGTGCAGTCAGACATGGTGCTGGCTATATCTTGATCAGAAGGCAACAGGACATGGTCTCAGTGTCACGCTAAATGAAGCTTGAGCAAAAGAGACCACAAAGCCCACCCCCACAGTGACACACTTCCTCCAACAAGGTCACACCTCCTTCAACAATGCCACACCTCCTAATAGCGCCACTCCATTGAGGGGGGGCATTTGCTTTCAAGCCATCACAGTCTGTAAAAACTTAGGTCTCACCACTTAATCCTAAAAAACAAAATTTCATGAGCTGAAACAACTAATTATGCTTTTGGCTTCTACTAGAAAAGGGTAGTTATAGGAAAACAACACCCTCCAAATTGGAGTGGCAGCTGGATGAGTGAATGCAGGGAACCACAGTGCACCAGAGTAAACAACTACAGATAAAACCCTCTGCAGGAGCCAGTGTCAGGACTGGAAAGTTTCAACTGAAATTAGAGTAGTTGAGGTTCTGTCTGATGGAGACATCTGAGGTAAGATCCTCAAGAAACTCCATCACAAGTATCTAAGGTTTGCCTTCAGAAGCTCTAGATTTTCACAGTGAATACTACAAAATATCCTTAAGTGCTTCTACCTGGGGAGGAAAAGTATAACCATTTTGGAATACATAGCTTAATTTTTCTAAGTCTTATTTTTACAAGAAACTACATTCCCAGAGTCTACAAAAATATTTTCTTTTTATTTGATTTTCTTATTTCGAACTTAATCAGCTGGAGAAGAGGAATGGTCAACTTAAGGTATTCTCATCATCCTGCCCACATATGAAAAAAGATAGGTGTGTGTGGTAGTTCAAATGTAATTGGCCCCCATAAGTTCATTGTAATCTTAATTCCATTCCCATCTGAGAGCAAATATTGCACAATTTTAAATCCCTTGTAGAACATGGTAATTCTTGGTTACTATCCCACTGTAATCATAAGAATGTGTAGTGTAATATGCTGCTGTTGGATAAAATAATTTACAGATGTTGATTACATAAGATTGATGATATTACACTCAGCCTACTTATTCGTATCTGTTTCTAGCTTCCTTATGAATTGCCATACTGAGTTCTATAGTGGCTATAAAAGTTTGTACTCCCACAAGCAATGGATGAGTGCTCCCCTTATTCCACATCCTTGTATATATATATATATATATATATATATATATATATATATATATATATATATATATAGTGTATATGTTATATATAATGTGTATATTATATATATATATAATATATATATAGTGTTTTTGAGACAGGGTTTCTCTGTGTAGTTTGGGTGCCTGTCCTGTATTTCACTCTGTAGACCAGTCTGGCCTTGAACTCACAGAGATCTGCTGGGCTATGCTTCCTCAGTGCTGGGATTAAAGGTGTTCACCACTGCCACCCGGTAATCTGTCATTTTTTTTAATGGAAACTATTCAATTAAATAGTTTTAATTGGAGACATTCTGAAGGGTGTAATACAAAATCTCAAAAATGGTTTTGATTTGCATTTCCTTGATGACTAAGGATGTTGACCACTTCTTTAAGAGTTTCTCAGACATTTGAGTTTTCTCTATTGAAAATCCTTGGTTTAGATCAGTACCACATTTTTAATTAGGTTATTTGTTTTCCTGTACAGTTTATTTGAATTCTTTATATGGTTGGATATTAACCTCTTTTAGATGTAGAGTTGGTAGAAAATCTTTTCTCATTCTGTGGGCTGTTGCTTTGTCTGAATAATTATGTCCTTTACTGTGCAGAAGCTTTTCAGTTTCATAATTAGCAGTGCCTTTGCTACCAGTGTTCTGTTCAGAAAGTCTTTGCCTGTGCCAGTGAGTTCAAGGATATCACTCACTTTCCCTTTTATCAGTGAACTTCAATGTAAACTGTGGACTTTGGATGATAAATGTTATGTCACTGTAGGGTCTTTGATTACATGAAGGGTACTATACTGCTGCAGGATACTGATTATATGGAAGTTTGTGCATATTAGAAGATATAGGGTTTCTGGAAAAATCTATGCATCTACTACAGGATTTGTTGTAGATCTTATACTATTTGAAAGTGAAAATATATAATTTTTAAAGTTTTAGCTGTCCAGTACCAATTTTGCACGCAAATATGTGGTTTTCACCTTAGAGCTAAACATAAGCATTTTAAAAGCTCAACAGGATTTCCTAAACATCTTAGTAGCTGTCTTATGATATATATTACTTCAAACTGTAAACATTTTATCAATAAAGTTCTTTTTACAATGTCTTAGCTTGTGATGTCTCCTGAGAACCAGAGTCTTTTCTACCTGCCTGCTTATGTAAGTCTTCCAGAAGACATTTCAATGAATCACATTTTATAGAAGAGAATATAAGCTTTTCTTCAATCTGTGATAGATTGGTTTTAAAATATACTTATAGGAGGAGGGAAAATAATATCTATCTTTCAAATTTTTCACTGTTTAAAAAAATCTGGGAGTCCACTGAACAACACTCTCTGGGGAGTACAGGTTTTTGATTATACCATAACATATGGCTTTTCCTTGATTGAGGTGAAAGGTGGAACTAACCTAGGTGATGAACTCTTGGGAAATTCTATAGCTAAAACTTACAAGGTAAAACTATAAGCATGGTCTTTCTTGAAAAAAAAAAAACTGTGAATTTTCCCCTAAGCATTCCAATCAAAATTTACCATAAAGCTTCTAGAAAATGAATTTATAAGACCAAGAAGATTGCAAGATTGAAGGAGATTTAAGAACATAGATATTTATTTAGCATTATTCTCTGGTAGATCCTTGACCATCTTTATTAATCTGGTTCACAAATTCCTCCAGAAAAGTGTTGCCACCCTGAAAGAATGCACAGGAAAGTTTTTAGTACTACCTAGGTCAGATTCCAGTGCCAATTGCAATGGGTGTCAACACTACTTGGTGGTAAAATTTAAACACTGACTCAGGAAATGCCATAGCTACTGTGATGTAAAATACGTATTATGGGAAACATGTTTTAGTAACTTAGTTTTACAAGTGTCAAAACCACCTCTTCTCTCACTGCCAATCACTGCTAGTACTCATTTTGGTTTTTGTCTTTGTATTTTCAGTTAGCTAAAGTCATTAACATGTGAAAAGAGTCCAGAGAGGCATAAAATTAGAACATAATTTTTCCCATGTTATTTCTTTCGGTGATGTAGAATGCATTTTCTCCATGTAATAAAAGTTAACCATGAAAATAAAAGCAAGAAGAGCCTCTTTGCTATGAATTGCTCATTCAACACACACATGCACATACACACACACACACACACACACACACACACACACACACACACACACACACACAGCCTATATGGCCAGGAACATAAAAAAATCATTATTTCCCATCAATGCATTTCTAGAGATCCTTAAGATTCCAAGTTTCTACATTCTGAAGACTATTTTAAATTGTCTGCTTCAGAAGAGCATATACTTTCCTTTCACCCTAAAGACCCATGCCGCCAACTCTGGTTCACATGATCACAACTGACCAGGACAAAGTACTTTGCTAGCTCTTGGCATGGTTTAAGTTTTAGTCTGTCTATTTTTAAACAATATTAGATATAGTATTCTCCTTTCCTCAATACTGATTTCTTCTCTGGCCTTGTAATTTCTGACTCTTATCTCATTTACTGAAGAAGGTTCCACCAGAGTAAAAGATGTCATCTCTAGTTACAATGAATTTATTAAAAATTTTAGTTTTAATTATGATATAAATAAGCCTTTATGGCTTATGTCTTATGGATGCTATTTTTCCTTGATGCTACTGAATTTCACAACTACTAAACAGGCCAATTAAAGAGGATTGGGGATCTGTAGAGAACAAAAAAAATCCTAAATATAAAAAATGTAAAATAGTATATTTTAGGAAAAAGTAAAATAGATATTTTGATAACTTCACTAAGAAAACACACTTTTTTCTTGTGCTAGAATTCGTTGATTATCATAAAATCATTAACTATCCAACCATTTTCCTAAGATTGTCATCGGAGAAAAGAAAATTATCCTTTGCAAGCTTCTATGATAGGGAAACCTCATTTTCAAAACAACACAAGGAATGTTTATTTGGTGGGACTGATTAAAAACATTATTAAATATTCATCAGCTCCTCTATTTCCTTTCTTCCTCCCTCTTTTATTCTTCAAGCAACAATGACAGATACGATCCTATGGTCTAACACCTACATTATGAAATGCAAGCATTTTGCCATAGAGAACAATATCGAAAAGATTGAACCAGGAATGAATAACCTGAAATCTTTCATTCTTTAGGAATAATGGCACTAGAACATAAATTAATCATACATTTTGTAACAGGGCACTTTACCATTGTTAACACAAGGAATATTTATCACTGAAAACTTTAAGCTTTAAATTTTACTTTTAATTTTTTTCCTATGAGCTTTATAGCAGACACTGAGATCATAGAGGTGTGATGAAATTATATATTTAGATCCCTTCTAACAAGGTGACCATTTTGTAAGACCTCCAATTCTCAGAAACAGTGACTCATCCCCAGATCAAACTCATTAAAGGTTATTTAAGTAATGCCAGGAAAGGATGTGGCTCTGATGCCAAGGCTTCTTTTCCCAGCTCATCAAAGGAAGCAATGCCCATGTTTCCAAACAAGTTCACATAGTTTTATTAACAAGTGTTAGTGTTTCAGCTAGCCATAGGACTGAAGTTCCAAATGAAGTATCCAAAAATAGCCCAGCAGTGCCTGGAACATGAAAAGGTTATGACTTAGAACAGTCACAGCTCTCCTCAGGTGTGTATTCAGTCTAACACAGAAGTGGGAGCAAAAATGATTACTGTCCTATACAATCATCATGTTCTAATGAATATTTCACCATTTCCTAAAGTGAATGACAAAAGTAAAATATCACTAATGTAGTTCTAAAACTGATCATGCCAGTGCTCTTGATAAAACAACTGAACATTGGTTTCTGTCATAATTCCCTTGAGCAGATGCTGTTTTCAAATGACTGATGAATGGTTCTTTATTGTTTAGCAAGTTTTAGCAACAAATGGCTGAGAATTATGTTTGAATTACAAAATGGACCTTAAATAGCTCAGGGTACTGAGCAAAAAAGGATAGTTGAGTGTTTAGTTGTAAACAGGACCTTTATACTATTCTCTCTAAAACTTGTGGAATATAGTAGAAGAAGAGGTGGAGAGAATGTAAGAACTAGAAGGTAGCAGAAAGGGTGGCAAAATGCCATTTTTTTCTGGTCATGACAAGGTTGGCTTCATAAACTCAGCAGTTGTGGTTGCTTATACAAGACTAGACCTGACAACTGTTAGTCATGAATGAGAGAAGAGCTCATGGAGTTCTGCTTCTCCCTAGGGAGTCATTACTTTCAGATGTGCACCACTAGTGACCCCATCAGGTTCCATTAGATAGTTCATACCCGGAGTCACACAGAGTCACCCACTAAGCTCAGTGGGTCAGAAATCTAAAGAACATGAACCCGAGAGATGGAGGGAGTAAGAGGCTGGACTGAGAGAGGTCAGAGGAGGATGAAAGCGTCTGGACAACAGGAGTTATTAGAATGTGATATACACATGTATGAAATTCTCAAGGAATGAATTTAAAAAAACAAGTATATTATGCAATAGCATGATGGATAGCATTCAGAAGATTACAAATATGTGGAAATTATATGTATTCAGCTACTATGTAGCTAAAGCTCCTGGTAACCCTTCTCTTTATCCTTTCGCTCTTCCATTTATCTTGCCTTTATCTTATTCCCCGCTTTTCTTAGTGAAAGTATTCTACACTGAAAGTAAATACAGATTTGCCAAAAATATAGAGCCATTCCCTTTGGATTCTTTTATAAATGAAATCATTGGTACAACTCTCTCCTTTTTTTTTAATCTTCTAGACTCCAATGACTCTCTCCTTTCATTTTTTTCCTCTGGTAAAAAATAAAATAGTTAAATGTGTTTCCCCACCTGTTCTATACTTCCAATGCTGCAGAATGTATCTGAAGGGAAGCAGTGTACTGAGTACACTGCTGAATCCACTTTAAATTCATGAGTATGAACTCTAAGGGCTTATACTGCACACTCACAAAGAATTCATGCTTGTCTGTCCCTTCATTCACTTTCTTCATTCATTACATTTCTCATTGCTAAGGCAAAGAAAGAAGGGTTTACTTAAGTTTAAAGTTATAATCCATCCAACTAGGCAAAGTATGCTCCAGGAAGAGGAGGCAGCTGGTCACAGCAACCCACAGACAGGAAGTGGAAGAAATGAATAGATTCTCAGCTGGCTTTCTCTGCTTTATTCATTGTAAGACCTCATACCACCCTTTCTCGTGAAATGGTACCATCCACAATTATGATGGGTCTCCAACCTTAATTATCCTCATTTAGAAAGTCCCTCACAGACATGTTCAGAGGTTTGTTTCCATGGCAACTCTAAATCCCATCAAGTTGACTATTAAGAGTAACCATCACATTTTCCCAGGAGATTATTTGAGAACTCAAATCTTCTTAAAACTCTTGTCACCACTCTTCCACTTTGCTCTTAGCTAATGACCTTGCTTGTATTTACACACACACACACACACACACACACACATATATGCAGACAGAAACAAAATTGTTCCAACTCTAACTGCTGTATCTACCTGTCATAATTTACCAGGTCACTTCCATATTTCCTATTATAGCAGATGAGTTGCTTGGATTTCTAAGATTATTACTTTTACTCTAGCACTAGTTTCTATAAATTATTGTCTACTTGTCTATATAAATTATCAAATTATCTCTTTCTCATTATATGGAACTGGATCTTGAAATTCATAGGATAATGCCCACGGTGCAAAATTTGGTAGTCAGTTCTCAATCACTTCACTTTTCTATGACATTTATGGTAGGGAATACATCTCTGAAACCTAATGTATTATTTCACGTGTATTTACTGTACCAGTCTGTTCACTGATCCCTCTAGCCTCACTACATCTTGAGACTAGAGCATCCAAAGTCATGGTCCTTTTTTCTTGATTCAACTCATAATCCTTTCAGAGATTTTATTTTCTTTCAAGTTTTCATCTATCCAGGTGCTAACTGTTATCAAATGCAGATGACCATCCCATAATACTGAACTGCTTCTGTAGTATCTCTTAGACATAATAGGTTTAAGATGTCTTTAACTGCCTAACATCTCTCCTTACCTTAATTATGCATTTCCATTTGTTTATAACACTCTGGTCCTTCTTATTATGCATGTAAAATATTGGAATTCTTAACTACCTCCTTTGGTTTACACATCAAATAAAATTATCAGAAAATCCTGAAATTTTCTATGCTGGATCAGCTTCATGAGTCACATCCTGATGTCTTATCCCTTTATAGTTTTCTTTCTTTTGAGGGCGGTGGTGGTATGTCTATTATCTATTTATTTTAAATATTTTAATTGGAATATATTAAATCACTTTCCCCCTTCAGCCCCTCCTAGGCACCCTCCCACCAACCCATTACATGCACTTTCTTTCAGGTCCTTTTATAAATTATTATTGTTATTAACATATACCATACCATACATTATATATAAATATTCTTACTGTATTTTCTCTTTTAACACTGTTACTAAAGTATAAATAAAATTGGTCAGCAAACTTGCTTCCAGTAATTACCTTTGAATATGCACATTAAAGGTACTCTTACCTCATTAACTTGAAACTTAGACCTTTTAAAGGTCAAATTTTGAACTTTCACTCATATATACATATACATATGTGTGTATGTATGTATGTATACATATCCTTTTGTAGATAAGTTTGACATTCTCTTTACCTGGTGCCAAAATGACACTTTTGCATGAGGTTGTCTTCCCATTCCTGACCACAGTCTGGTCAATCAATTAAATATTTCAAACACATGGAAACCATCATAAATTGTGCTTGCAATTCCCTGAAGCCCTACACATTTCTCAGCACTTAGATTCCTCTACTCTTGTCTGCTGAGATATACCTTTCTGGTTTTTTTTCTCCTTGGCTTTCTGTTCTTTTTGACAATGCTTTTGTTTCCTAATCCTGCCCGATTCCCTTAGCATTCTTGTCCCTGGCACTATTCTATACCACCAAATATCCAAATTAATCAATAGTATTATTATCCCTTGATTACATAGACACAATAACTACTTTTTGGTTGGTTGGTTGGCTTACTGAACTAGGTTCTCACTGCTTAGCTCAGACTATGAGAAGAGCTTGAAACTGACTATATAAAACCCACTGCGTTGAACTCATGATTGATAGACACTCTACCTTGCCTTCCTGAGTCCTGGAATTAGAACCATTCACTGCCTAAACATCTATAACATCTGAACTAAAATAAGTTACACAATTATCTTCATCATTTTGACTTTGGGCTACACAGTGTTTTCCTAAATGAAATGCAAAAGGCAAACACAAAAGGAAAACTGGATAAGTTGGATCTCATTGAACTCGAAAATGTATTATTGAAATACACTATGAATAGTAAGATGCAACGCACTAAATGGCAAAGATCATCAGCAAAGCACATAAGCAATGTAGGTTTGGTCACCAAGAATTATATGTTTCAATGAAATAGTACAGAAAATAACAACCTAAAATTTTAAAATGATAAAATTTTTGAACAGATAAGAAGTAAGATAGATAAGAAGTAAGTACATCATTAGATATTATAGAAATAAAATTTAAAACCAGAATGGTTATTTTCACACACATAGAATGGAAAAATGAAGAAGTCAGCAATATCAAGTGATGGCAGAAAACAAAACAAACAAGTATAAAACAAATAAAATAAGCAAACACATAAGCAACTGTAGCTCTCACATACTGCTGGTAAGAATGAAAATGGTTAGCCATCTTAGACAGCTAATGACAGAATCTAGGAATGACAATCCTAGTCATTTAACCAATAAATGGAAAATGTGGGCGTCTACAAAGATCAACAAACAATGTTATATAATAACATCTATGATTTCAAAAACCTAAGAACATCTCAAATGCTTATCAACTGCCAAATATAGTCTTAAAAATATGATTCACTTTTATAACTAAATGCTACTTAACAATAAACAGGGATAAACCATTGAAAGATGCAAAAGAAGACATCCTGACACCACAGCCTCTGTATTGAGTGATCTCCTTCATGGCACAGTAAGAAACAGGAAATGGAGAAGCTGAACAGTCAGAATGGTGGTAGTCACTCAGGGAGTTAGCAATCATCAGTGGGAAAACAAAACTGGTCTCTTTTGCAGTGGTAAAAATCATCTTTATCTTTACTCTGGTAAGGCTTAACCAGGTTCATGTATGTGTATACTTAAAAATAGCAAGTATTTCTGTATGTGAAGTAATACAATAAGCATGACAAACAGCCAGGAGCAAGAGAAAATAAAGGAAGTAGACATAAATTATTAACAATACTAAAACATAACAATTAGGAAGTAGAAAACATAAAATACATACATGCAAAAAAAAAAGATATATTATTGCTGGGAACCATGGCGTTGGCCTTGCTTAGCTGCTTTGAGAGGCATTTGTCATAGGTTTTGAGGTTAGAGTCTGTGGCTCCTGAGCCACAATGCACCTTCCAGTTCCTGAGAGACCAATGTTGTGTTTCTCTGTATGTTCCCTTAGTAGTGAGGGAAGCATGGAAACTTGACAGAACAACTATTCCTAGACATTAATCTTGTGTACCCTGTAAGGTTTGCAAACTTCATTGTGTTCTAGCAACTACAACTGTATTGACCCAGGCAATTTTCATTATACTAATAATAAAGGTATAAAAAGTCTGATTACTCTCAATAAAGTTATCACAGCCTCCGTTTTACTTTGGCCCTTCAACCGGCCTGATTTAATTCCTTGTGGCCATATCAAGGAACCTTGGCTTGGTCAGTAACTTGGGCATTTACATATTATGTAAAACATTTAAGTAAACTTGCAAATAAAAATATTGCCACCACATAAAACAAAATGGATTACTATCTTAAGTATATGACAAACTTCTGAAAATCTTTAAGAACATGAATAATATATAAAAATAAAAATGATCAACTGATTAGAATAGAGGAAAACAAGACACCTAAAATACTTCCCAAAGATCACAAAGTTAATTATGGAAATAAAAAATTCTGGTGTATAATTTCATCCACTATGTTTGCAAAATGGATGTTTGCATTTTTTTAAGACTTCTTGCCCCATCCCTCCATCCTTTCTCCTCCTCTTTCTGTGACAACCAAACGTTCACACATGTTGGGAAAACATAATTATATGAAGCTCAACCCTTATCTGTTGAGTTAGACCCTGCATGTTCACATTCTCCAAATGATTTATGTATGCAGTGAATAGTAAGTGTGGCCATAGAGATCACCAAATTGCAGAGAAAAGGTTGGCATACAAGACAGAGATACAAGCTAAGCTACGGACTACATTTCACATGACTGACAAATGCCATGGCAGAAAGGAGTCGTGAAAATCCTTCAGGGACTAAGATTTCTTCTTCACCGCTAAAATTGTGATGGTGATAGACAATACTCTTTTTGCTCAGCCACTCAGATTATGTTCACCATGCTCTGACATTTTTCACTTTCTTTCTTAAGCTGATTGTCTTAGTAGGAATTATTGCTTCCTTCACACTGGAAATGATAACTGTTTTTACAGCCAAGAAACTCTTTGCATCCATTCATATATACACATTAAGAAGTGGATTGCATCAATTATATTCTAAGGCATTCTTGGCAATGGAGTAAGTGACAAAACATTTGCTTTTGTCATAGTTCTATTCGGTGATGCCAATGTGAACCATGGAGAAATATGACACTTTTTTAAAATTTTAATTTGAGTCCTGGAGTCAGGATCATGTCTGTGACTCTATTTTGCACATTATTTTCTATATCCTAGTAATGATGTTAATGGAATTCTTTTTAACTAAAGTGTTTAATCAGGTATACAATCTATTAATTGCATATTAAGAATTAATCTCATGTCAGCATTATTTAATCCACCAGAGGTTCAATTCAATAATAAAATATGTTTTTGTGAAGAACATCATTATTGAAGAGAGTTCAAATGGCACAATATTTTATTTACTGTATTCTATTGTATAACTATTCTAAGCAGAATTTGAAACAAAGAAAAACATAATAATGTCTTTGAGTTCTCAGTACAGATGGAAAAATAGCTCCCTTATTAAGTAAAAACCAAAAGTTGTATTTGGCTATAGAAGTGATTGGAGATATGCCACCTACATTTAAAGCCTGCATATGAAGAACTTAACAAGAATTTTTTTCAAAACCTGCCAGAGCTGGTGTTCATGTGAATTTAAATTATACCTTATTATGTCTATTTATGTTTCTCTCTAGGTCTAACAAGTAGCACAGTCTCTCTGGACACACAGCAAGCTCTCAGAAAGGGACACTTCCTGCATAGTTAACTGTGTAAAAAGTCTTCAAATAAGAAATTAGTAAGTGCCAGGTGGTGGTGGCACATACCTTTAATCCCAGCACTCAGGAGACAGAGGCAGGTGGATCTCTATGAGTTCGAACCCAGCCTGGTCTACAGAGCTAGTTCAAGGACAGCCAAAACTCTACAAAGAAACCCTGTCTTGAAAAAAAATAGATATTAATAAATAAAAAATAAATAAGGCATTGTTTTCTATAATGACATTCCTATAATTAAACTATAGTGAAATTTGATTGAAGAAAGGTGGCCTGAGTGGTTCTATATCTCATTTTGCATGAGTGGGCTACAACAACCTTGGGAGTTAAGCTTTGTCTATTGTTAAATCTCTACAAAGTACCATTCTAGATGAAAAAGTACTATTCACTTATATTTTTCTTGATTATGATTTTGATTTCCTTTATTTTTAAAATACAATGATTAAGTTTTAAAAAGTTAACATTAACCAGTTGTATATTTAAGTGTTTGTTTGTTTCCTTAACAAGGCCCTACTATGAAGCCAGAGTAGCCAAGGCTGGCTTTTAGTTCATACTGATCATTGCAACTCCACCTTTTGAATGCTGGTATGAGAGTCATATAACCACCATGCCAGATTACAGAGAAACGAATGAGATCCACATGAGCAAACTGGACATGAGGGGGCAGTAATGGAGGGCAAGGGTTGGGAGAAAGAGAGCTTAGGGGAGTAGGAGGTCCCAGCTGGATCAGGATAGGGTGGGAGAACAAGGAAAGAGATACCATGATAAATGAAGAACCCAAGGGAATAGGAAGAAGCAGAGTGCTACAGAGGTTCCCAGAAAACCACAAAGATAACTCAACAATAGACTACTGGCAATGGTCAAGAGAAACCCCGAGCTGACCCACTCTGGTGATCGGATGGCCTAACACCCTAACTGTCATTACAGAACTCTCATCCAGTGACTGATGGAAGCAGATGCAAAGATCCATGGCCAAGCCCCAGGTGGAGCTCCATGAGCCCAGTTGGTAAGAGAGAGAGGAGGGATTATATGAGCAAGAAGTATTGAGACCATGATTGGAAAAAGCACAGGGACAAATAGCCAAACTAGTGGAAACACATGAACTATGAACCAATAGCTGAGGAGCTCCCATGGAACTGGATCAGGCCCTCTGGATAAGTGAGCTTGAACTATCTAGGAGGCCCCCAGGCAGTGGGACCAGGACCTGTCCTTAGTGCATGAGCTGGCTTCTTGGAACCTAGGGCCTATGCTGAGACATTTTTTCTCAGCCTTGGTGTATGGAGGACTGGACTGGACCTGCCTCAACTGAATATACTAGGCTGGGCTGAATCCCCAGGGGAGACCTTGCCTTGGAGGAGGTGGGAATGGGGGTTAGAATTGGGGGGTGGGAGGAGGGAGCACAGAGGAATCTGTGGCTGATATATAAAATTTAATTAATCATAAAATAAAATAATAATAAAAAAGAAAACTTCTTGAAGTGTAAAGTAGGGCAGAAATGAAAAGAAAACGCATTTCTTGACACTAAATAATTTAATTCAGGGCTAGAGAGAGGGCTAAGTGGTTAAGAGGACTAGTGTTCAATTACCAGTGTCTACATGGCTACAAAACCATCTTTAAGTTCAGTCTGAGGGAATCTGATACTCTCTGCCAGCATCCACAGGTACTGAATACACATAATGCATAGATGTACATGTAAGCAAACACCCATACACATAGAATAAATAAAATAAAATAAGCATTACAATTATATTACATTTAAAGTATTTATTAAGCTTTTCCTTCTGTGAAATTGATAGTTTTTATGGAAAAATCATTGGGTAGTCCAATATAAAAATGAGGGCTGTACAATTTATTTTAGTTTAGATCTTACAGACTTTGTGATCTAGGGTCTAATTTTAGATTGTTTCATACAACCGTCTGCTTAATTGTGAATTTCTATCATTTCATTGTAGTGCCAGTCAGGATGTAATATTAGATAAACTACATATATGAGAAAAACCTGGCACCATATATGCAAAAATCCTCCAACAGATGAATAAATTCATTATAGCAGACTAACCAAACAACCATTAAAATTTCCATATAATATCCACATGCATGTTAAACACACACACACACACACACACACACACACACACACACACACACCGTCAGAAGTTTTCCTGTGTCCTGCCCATCCTGCAGCCGCTCAGACAAGTAAACACACAGAGGCTTATATTACTTACAAATTTTATGGCCTAATGACTCAGGCTTCTCAATAGCTAGCTCCTATAACTTAACCCATTTCCATTAATTTATAAGTTGCCACATGGCTGTGGCTTACCAGTACTTTCACATCTTGCTTTTCCTGGTGGCAGCTGGTGTCTCTTCTCTGCCTGTGCTTCTCCTTTCTCCTCTCTGTCTGCTTGGATTTCTGCCTGCCTCTAAGCTGCCTCACCATTGGCCAATGCAGTTTTATTTATCAACCAATCACAGCAAAACATTCACAGCATACAGAAAGGTATCCCGCAGCACTTCCTCTTTTCTGTCTAATCAAAAAGGAAGGTTTTAACTCTAACATAGTAGAATTACATGTAATAGAACAGTTATCAAGCAAGAACTACAGTTACAATATGTAGTCAGTTTGCATTTGGCCACACACATGGTCAGTTGCCATAAACTTTTGCTGATGGTTAAATCAGCTTTCCTTCTTTAACTGGACAGTTTTTACACAGGAATATGAGAGACAGTGCCAGACTTGGAATCTGAGTAACAAGTTCAATGTGTCAACATGAAAACAACCAATGACAAAGAAGCTATTGTGAAGGGATAAACTCTATATGAGGAACAATTATCTTAGACTTTTATAGAAGTGTCAAATCTATCAACACATAAAGATGAATCCTATTATCAATATGGATTCTGGCTGTGGATTTATAATGAGTAAACAAGTGGCATAAAGCTGAGTTAGTGTGTGGCAACCTAGACTGGCCAAAGCTGAAACAGCAAAGCTGTGAATTTGTTTTCTTGTCACTATTTTTTTTCTTACATATCTCATATTCTCTGTATAGTTTCATAGCTTCCTTTTATCTTCTGACTCTTGTGGTTTTTCTGGTGGCCCACCATTGGCTCCCTTCACCCACAGCACAAGAAAGTAGACACTTCTCCCTCCTGCTCAGCTTTGATATTAAACAGCCTGTCTACTGCATGCATTTACCACACTCAACGAATAGTTTTGCTTACAGGAATATTAGTGATACAGCATGTACATTTTACATTTCCCTTGTAACTCCATCTGAACATTAAAGCAGTGATTTCACAGATTTCTTAAATGTCCTTACCAGAATTCAGAAAAGACTCTCAACATTCTTTAAACATTCACAACTATAATTATATAGGAATATACTCATCTTGTATGAATAATGTTACCTATGAAATTAAAATTATTGTTGCTAAAATTTTCTATTTTATTTTTAAGTGTGTGTGTGTGTGTGTGTGTGTGTGTGTGTGTGTGTGTGTGTGTATGTTCTGTGATTACAGTAGAGGCCAAACTAACTGGCTCCCTCTGTAGCTGGACTACAAGCAGTTGCTAGTTGCTTGATGTTAATGCTAGCAACTGAACTTGAGTGCTTTGGAAGTACAGTACACACTCTTTAGCACTGAACCATCTCTCCATATATAAAATGTAAATCATTTTGGCAATAGTATTCAGCTGCAATTTTGTACTTGTTTATTTTCTTTGCTTATCAGAAGCATGAATATGTTAGAATTTCTCCATTTCCTGCCTGTAGTCAGGCAATTATAAGCCCAAGTACATGCTGGGGAGTTTTGTACAACATTATGAGATTTTTGTAGGTTACATATACACTGTTGTGATTTAACTTATAGAAGTAGTTTGAATTTACTATTCTAATCAATAAACACCAAGTTTTGGATTTTAGGATTCCGTGCTAAGCTTTTCAACACAGATCTACCACAAGTAACATAAACCAGTGAATTCTCATAAGACCATAGAGTGTCATGAAAACATACTACATCACTCAAATAGGAGTCCCAAGGGACAACTTTTTTTCCCATTGATGACATAAGATGTTTTCTTCTCTCTCTCTCTCTCTCTCTCTCTCTCTCTCTCTCTCTCTCTCTCTCTCTCTCTCTCTCTCTCTTTCTCTCTTAATTTCACAGCATAGGTGAAGACTCAGAAAACCCTTCTTCTACTAAAAGCCATTTTCATATTGAGATTCAAAACAAAATTTATAAGCATAATCATTTCCTTCTGTGCTGTCCACTCTTCTGCCACTGTATGTAGACTGTGCAATCTCAGATAAAAATCTCAATTTTCATTATCTATCATTTGTCTGTCTATCTATCTATCTATCTATCTATCTATCTATCTATCTATCATCTATCTATCATCTATCTAATCATAGCTATAAAATGAATATACACATACATACACACTTGGAGATCTGAAGGAACACAGCTCAATGTAATCTAAGTCATAAAGACTATGTGTTTATTATATTTAAGAATGAACTTATGAAGATTAACATTCCTTTCAGTCATTCTTATTTAGCATCAAGATTATAATGAATCACACTCTATCCTACACTATTTTTTAAGGAGTTTGTCTCTGACAGTGGACAGATAAGTGGAATTAAAAGCTACAGAACATTCTAGATCACCTGCCCTTAACAAAATCTCTCCAAAGTACCCAGAATACTAGAAAAACCTTTACTTCCACCACACTTCTGGTCTTTGATAGCACTGAGCTTTGTGGAGTGGCAGCTTTTTAATCTGAAATTTATGTTTTACAAAGAATTTCGGCGTAAATTGGAGTGTTTGTTATATATTTGCCTTGAGTATTTTATTTTGGCTTGATAATTTAATGCATAATACTCAAGGGAAGAAATATAAAACCCATCTTTTCTTTCCCCTTTCTCTGAGGTTCAGAGCTTTCATAAAACAACCTGAATCTCCTCGATGGTCTTCAGACACAAATCTCTCCCTGCCCCCAACCAGGCCAAAGGATTCTTCTAGAATTCTGTTTAGAGATGTAATACATTCTTCTTTATTTCCAGCAGCAGTAATTTTACTTTGATCTCACAGCCACTGAACCATTAACCACACGGCAGCTCATAAGCAAGGTACAAGGCAGCAGCGACTGTGATTTCCAGGCTAAGGTCATCACCCAGGACTTTTTTCAGAATAACTATTACAATGAAGAACGGGTTACAGCCACAAAAGGAATGGTTATAATTTATGCCTGACTTACTTCAGCAGAATATAGTTTATTTATAAACTGCTTATGGCAAACTCTGTATGCCCCTGTTCTATGCATGTGCTGAACTGTCTTCTGGTAAATTATTTAAATTACACCTAGCAGTAATTCCTGAGGACTTTCATACTTCATTTTCTCTATTAATGTAACAGGGAAAAGCTGCTTTGCAAGGATTGCTCTAAATTCCCAGAGTGTGAGTTCCAGACTCTGTATGTGTTGCATTAAGCCTGTCAAAAAACGTGTCTTCTCCCGAAATTTATTACTGAAGTTTTTCAGCCCGAGCTACTCATTGAAGCCTTACAGAAAGCTCATACATGATTTAAGCAGCTAACATCATTGAAAGAAATAGGTCAGGTTTAAAAAAAAATCCTGAATTTAAGCTACCTTCACTTATTACTTATGCAAGATTATGCATAATTTAGCACACTGCTGAATATGCAAGGACAGAATAATTGTTTACCAAAATATTTACTCTGAGTTGGTACTCATGTTTTAGTGAGATAAGGTGACTTCTCGGGATTTGCTAATCACTTCTGAATTAAAAAGACAATGAGTGGGTTTTTTGATTGGGTTGATAACTGCATAACAGTGCATGGAAACAGAGATCTTGTTTAACAACTTCATAGAAATAAAATACATGATACTGTTGTGCACACAGAGCAGTTTCATTAAAATCACATTCTGAAACATTTTTCTGTTTTTGCTTTAACTCTCTCACACATACACACAGCCTCCCTCCATATCTCTCTCTCTCTCTCTCTCTCTCTCTCTCTCTCTCTCTCTCTCTCTCTCTCTCTCTCTCTCTCTCCAGAAAACCTTCCTATGAAATGTTCTATCCTACCCCTGTCATTCATACTTTAAGATGAACATTGCATTAAAAAGTTTAGAACCAGCTTGAAAGGTGAAGAGCCACTAATATGAAAGAGCAATTTGTCTTTAAAACCAGGTCTTTAGATCAGCTATTTTCCAAAGGTTACATTCAGTAGAACATAAGTACTGTTTGACTTTGGCTGTTTTCACTTGTACATTTTCATAGAAGCTTTTAAAAAGGGAAAGAGCTAAAAGTAAAACCTTACTAACATTTATCATATCTCAAAGTAGGGGAGTCACAATTATACAATGGGGGGGAGGATTTTGTATAGTATTCTTTAACTAAATTTAGAGAATTTATAACATGAACATGTAGATACCAAAATAAATCCCAATTGTACTGAATTAATACTACCTAGGATAGCTCAACAGAGGTGGTTCTTCAAAAAAAAAAAAAAAACTAAAAGTAAATCTATTATACAAGCTGGATTCCTTGATTTTAGGATATAACCATGGTATGTGAAATCAGGATACTAAAGAATTTGAATTCTCATGTTCACCACAGCAGTGTTCACAACAACTAAGGTATGGAATTTTTAACTCATTTTAAACTCTTAGCAATGGATTAAAAAAATATGGTATATGTCCACAATGGAACATCTTCCATCCATAAAGAAAAAACTTATTTACAGCAAAATAATATAATTAGAGGCCTCTAAGTTGCATGAACTAGCTAGACAGAAAAAGACAATCAACACATATTTTCTCCAAATTGCAAAAGTTAAAAAGAGAATGCTGCCTGAAGGTAGAATAGAGATTTGGTAGTGTTTGGGAAGGGTGCTATTGACTCGATTTCTACTTTTTCCCTGCAAAGTCACCTTAAGATAAAAGAAGAGAACATCTTAGAGAGTTGATTTGTATTTTTACATTTAATAAAATTTTAATCTAAAGGAAGACAAAAATGTAAATTGAAAGACATGTATTTTTTAAAGAAATATTTTAGATAGGCTGTTGAAAAATATCTCACTATGCTAGCATGTCAATTGGTGTCATTTTTCATGGGTACAGCTTCCTAGTCACATATAATAAACACTATCTCAGAGCAGGCTTCTAGTCTTCTGGCTCTCACAATCTTTCTGCCATCTATTCCATGATGTTCTCTGAGCCTTAGGTATAGGGGTTGTGTTGTAGATACATCAATTGTGGCTGGGTATCCACATTCAGTTGTTATCTGCAGTTTGATCAGTTGTGGCTTATAGTAAAGATCTTTGTATGATGCATGCAAAATGGTCTTTGATGAGAGGTCAGAGCCATATCCACCTGTGAAGTTAATTATTGTGAATACACTTAGAAATTATTCTTGTTTAGAAGTGGCAAGTGTATCTTCTCTTCTAGGGTCTATGGCTTCAACAACCACATGTAATTGGCTTGACCCTCTACTAAGTGGGCATTAAGCCTGACTAGATGATTGTTGGTTATTCCCAGCATTTAAGTGCCTCTGAAGACTTACAGATAATTAGTGGTTGCTGTGTGAAGGATAATAAGTTGTCTCCAGGGATGAACCCCCAGACAGGCTATGCCATTCCAAGTGGTCAGCCCTATACACATACACCTTCAGACAGAACTTATTGATATCAGCAGGTTGTATTTATAAATTTATATACATATATGTAGCAATAACAAAGACTAAGAGTGCATGATTTTGAGGTGTCGTGGTAACATGGGAGGAGTTGGAAGGAGGGAAAAATTATCTAAGTAAAGTACACATATATGAAATTCTCAATAAATGAGTAAAATTTTTTCAAAGGTTAAAAATTCCCAATAAAATCAGGTATGGTGGTATGTAATGGTATTTGCTCTGACCATGACCTTGGGCTATAGGGCCTGTAGGAGGGATGCTTCTTGCTGTTGTACATGACCTCTTAAAAGGTAAGGGAGGAAGGGTCACAAGCCCCTTTTCCCTGCTGCCTGCTTCCTGGTCAAATGGAACTGCCAGGTGGATTGGCTCCAGGTCGGAACAGAGGACGACTTTAGCTGTCTACTCCGTTCTGTATTCGTGAGTGTATTTCCTCAATTTTATATCTTAATAAATCCCCATTACCCATTAAAAAGACTCACGTGGATTGATCTTAATAGTGGCATATGCCTGTAAATTTTACGTATAAAAGATAGAGGTCAGAGGATCAGAAGTTCAAGGCCATTTTCAATACATTGCTAGTGGAAGGCAGGCCTAGGATACATGGAACACTATTGAAATAAAAAGAAAAATTCTCTTTAAAAAACTCTAAATATACACAAAATAGAAACACATAATACTGAAGCATTGAAGTTACAATGTAATGTGAATTTATGAAAAGTAATATTATTTTATGGACAAATTAATGTTGATCAATGGTAGAGCACTTGCCTAGCATGTGCAAGGCCCTGTGTTTGATCCTCAGTAACACAAAATCTCTATTTAAAGATGTTTTGTATACTTACAATAGTTTCAGAAAATTATCAAATCTTATTTTAATTCCTAAATTTATGAAGTAGATAGGAAGACAGTATACTCTTCAAAGACATTTTTGAAAAACAAAATGTATTAAGTGGCAATGTATCAGTGCTATTAAGTACCCAAGGCAGGTAGATAACTTGTTCCTACAGGGAAATCTAGTCTTGCAGCTTCCTTGAATCAAATAGGAATAAAATACAAAGTTTTATATATTAGTTGATTTCCTTATCAGTTGAGTTTGCAACATTTTCAAGTGGAGCTAGACCAGGTGTTGTAAATAGATTCTAAGTAAAGTTTAGCATTTAATGGATGCAAGTAAGTAGAAAGAATAACCAACCAACTAAAAAGAAAATAAGCTTCAAGCTTCAGAACATCCAAAACATAATTAGTCCACAATAGACATAGTGTTGCTTTTCTTTAATCTCAGCACTTGGATGAAAGAAGCAGGTGGATCTCTATGACTTTTAGGCAGCCCATTTTACATATCAAGTTACAGTCCAGCCAGAGTTACGTGGTGAGACCTTGACTCAACAAAACAATGCTGTGTGTGTGTGTGTGTGTAGTTCAAATGGCATGCACAAATATTTTAATGTGATTCATATTGATTAAAAATATATGGCCCAATTTATATGTTGTTTACTACATACATATATAAATATATATGAGATAAATAGAGAAAGAAGCAAATTCATGATAGAATCAAATTCTTGAAGATCCCAAATACTATTTTCCGGTAATTTTGAAGTTTTATTTCTGGGCTAAGTACTATAAAATGCCCCTTTATTATATATTTTCTAGTGTCTGATGTATTATGCAATTTAAATACTTCAACATTTTCTGTTTATATGTGTATTAGTATAGCCACATATTATAAATACACATCAGTAGAGGGAATTATTATACATTCTAGTATAATCCATTTATAAGATAATTTACACAATATATAATTAGTGAACTAAAAGTGTAAAATTACTTAAAAATTTTTTCCTATCACTTGAGGCCAAGTATCATTTTCACCTGATTTTAAGATAATCATTGTTAGATAGAATCGGTCAAATATACACAGTGGTGCATTATTATCATGTGTTCAGGAGAAAACACAAAAAGGATGTTAGTATAGTTTGCTACAACCTTTGTGCAGTGACAATTCAATGATGTATACTCATCACAGACTATAAGTCATAATATAATGTCCTCCTTTCTGATTGGAAGTATTGTCTGCTACTTATAGGGCAGATAATCAGGGCAAAATAATTATCTTTCTTCAGTAGTTACCTGTGAATTAAAGGATTTATTCTAAAGAATGAAACCATACTAAGATGTGAGTGCATGTTAGGTTTTCTTTAAAGCATAATTGAGTATTTACTATAAAATGCTGTTTTCTCACTGATAGTGGGCAAGTACATAGTTAGCTGCAATATGGGCACTTGTTGAAGGAAGAACACTATGTGTGTAGCTGATGGCTAGTGTGAAAGTTCCTGCTTGTTTCTAATCATGATTTGCTTATCACTATGTATTACTCAGTGCTATTTAAAGTTTACAATATCTTACTATTGACTATTATTTGTTCTTCTTTAAATAATACAAAATCACTTCCAACAATCTTTTAGATTTATCCTAGAATTCTATATAGGTAAGCTTTAGTTCAAATTTTAGAACCAATTTGTAATCTATAAGCCTTTAATTATTTTTTCTTTTTTAATATGTTCAAACTACTTGCTAATTATAAATTAAAATCCCTAAATGCATTTGGTTATTGTTGATTTGTACCACTGATAATTATATTCTGTTTGATGTGCTTATCTCTGATGATGTTATCATTTAAGTGAAAACAATCTCTACTCGGTGGGATTTCTTTCTTTCGTTTCTTTTTTTTTTTTTTTTTTTCCAGACAGGGTGTTTCTCTGTGTAGCTTTTCATCTTTCCTGGAACTTGCTTTGGAGACCAGGCTGGCCTCAAACTCATGGACATCCTTCTGCCTCTGCCTCTGCCTCCCTAGTGCTGGGATTAAAGGCATGTGCCACCACCACCCAGCAGTGGGATTTCTTACTATTTTAAGAGGGATATGATCAATAAATAGGGACTCATAGTCCAGGAAGAACAGCATGGAATGTGAGAAGGCCATTCTGGGGCAGACATATTGCTCAGTTTTATAAAATTATTGGCAGACTTTAGGAAGAAGAGTCAGGATAACAAGCATAAAGAGGAATGAGTTTCCAAGTTAAGGATGGGGAAGATTAGGGTGAAGAATGATATACACGAAAGTTGAAACCTTTTCATTTGTTTTTGAGTTGAAGTAAGGCAACACAATTACATGGTGTAAGTTATTACAGCAATCTCAAACAGTAACTAAATGTGCATAAACATTAAATAAATTCATAGTAAATCACAGTTTGATATTATTTTCTTTATTCAAAAGGATACTAAACTTACTACAGAATCCTCACAGTTGTAACATCCCATCCTTATTGTAGTTTTACTGAGGATTCAGATAATCTGGAGGTGTTAACAAGCAATGATTTGTTTGTATAACTGAACTATTTTCATACTAGTGACACACATGAAATTTAAAGAGTTTGGAAGTATATGGCTGCCAAATTCATATGTTGAAATCTGCACTTCTAGGATGTTGGTATCAAGAGATGGAGCTGTTGGAGGGCATACACATAGGAGGGTTGAGACACATTTTTTTGACTATGAATATTGCTTCCAGAATGGGGAGCAATAAATCCCTGTTTCTTATAAACTATCCACTGTACAGAAATTTAAAACAGCACAAATAGACCAAGACATCAATATCCTGCAAATTATTAAGAGTATTTCATTTGTACCTCACCCCCAATGTCTAGAAAACTGATTTGGAAACAATATATGCTTCAGGAGTAAAAAAATATTGATGCCAGTTAAGAAAATATTATCAATAATAGGTCCTTCAGAATTTCATTAGTACTTATAAATTATCCTACTAATGTAACACTTCCACTTTCATGAGATGAAATAACAATATGCTACTGAATGCAAATTTTCTTTTTTCTTTTTCTTTTTTTTACATTTTATTTTTTTTTATTTTACAATACTACTCAGTTCCACATAATAGCCACAGATTCCCTCGTTCTCTCCCCTCCCGCCCCCCTCCCCTTCCCCCAGCACACCCCCCATTCCCACCTCCTCCAGATCAAGGTCTCCCCCGAGGACTGGGATCGACCCGATAGACCCAGTCCAGGCAGGTCCAGTCCAGGCCCCTCCTCCCAGATTGAGCCAAGTGTCCCTGCATAAGTCCCAGGCTTCAAACAGCCAACTCATGCAATGAGCCCAGGACCTGGTACCACTGCCTAGATGCCTCCCAAACAGATCAAGTCAATCGACTGCCTCACCCATTCAGAGGACCTGATCCAGTTGGGGGCCCCTCAGCCTTTGGTTCATAGTTCACGTGCTTCCATTCATTTGGTCATCTGTCCCTACGCTTTATCCAACCTTGGTTTCAACAATTCTTGCTCACATAAACCCTCCTCTTTCTCACCAATTAGACTCCCAGCGCTCCACCAAGGGCTCAGCCGTGGATGTCTGCATCCAGATTCCTCAGTCCTTGGATGGGGTTTCTGGCACAACTATCAGGGTGTTTGGCCATCCCATCACCAGAGTAGGCCAGTCCCGGCTGTCTCCCGACCACTGCCAGCAGTCCTTCGTGGGGGCATCTTCGTGGATTTCTGTGGGCCTCTCCAGCTTTTTGTCTCCTCCTTTTCTCATGTGGTCTTCATTCACCATGGTCTCCCATTCCTTGTTCTCCCTCTCTTTTCCTGATCCAGCTAGGATCTCCCGCTCTCTTTTCCTCGCCCCTCGCCCCTCACCGCTCCCACTCATGTCCAGGCTGTCCATGCAGATCTCATCCACCTCTTCATGTCTTTCTTGGGGTCCTGTTTTCCAGGTAGCCTCACTGGTGATGTGAGTAGCAGTCCAGTCATCCTTGTTCCACATCTAGCATCTTCCTACGAGTGAGTACATACCATGTTTGTCTTTCTGAGTCTGGGTTACCTTACTCAGGATGATTTTTTCTAGATCCATCCATTTGCCTGCAAACCTCATGATGTCATTGTTTTTCTCTGCTGAGTAGTATTCCATTGTGTATATGTGCCACAATTTATCCATTCTTCAGTTGAAGGGCATCTAGGTTGTTTCCAGGTTTTGGCTATTACAAACAATGCTGATATGAACATAGCTGAGCAAGTGCTCTTGTGGTATGATTGAGCATTTCTTGGGTATATGCCCAGGAGTGGTATAGCTGGATCTTGGGGGAGACTGATTCCCAATTTTCTAAGAAAGCGCCATATTGATTTCCAAAGTGGTTGTACAAGCTTGTGAATGCAAATTTTCTACCTGTGAAAGTACTTATGTGTCTATTTAGAGGAAAACAGGCATTAATCTTATGTTTTTACATGGAATTCAGCAATGTTTGCACTAATTTTTAACTACTTTTGGTGAAGTTATTACAGCATGACTTCATAATTCATTTTTCTAGTACGAATGTTTATTTTTATCACCTAAGTCTCTTTGAATTTTATATGGCTGAAAATAAATATGAAAAGTTCAAAATAATTTTCTTTTGTTTAAAAGTATTTGGTTCTACTTCATAGAATAGAACTCTCTTTAGATTCACACACACCGACGTATACACATGGAAATGAAAGATGAGGAAAGATGGGTCTTTTTATCTCAAAAATTTCATGTTAACAATTGAACCAAAACTGTTACAAGAAACTCAGCTTTGACTACCTTCAAAGGCAATGGAAAACCAGAATATGAAAAACATTTTTTATTTTTTTTTACATTTTTTGTACATTACTAGCAGAATCTTTCTTTGTTTAATCAGACTTTCCCAATGAGCAGTAATAATTCATAACTTTATAGATATTGGACTATGATAGGACAGATCTGAGTCAGTGCTTGCCTTAGAATCAGTGGTAGATGCCATAGGAATGTAGATGATGGGATCAGCTTGGGTCAGGGAGGGGGTGTCGAGGGGTACCTGGCAGAGCAATTACCTAGTGAAGGTGAATAAGTTTGCTCTGAATATAAATGCCTATTGTATTTATCTCTCATATTTAGAAATAATAAATATTATTTATTTATAGATATTGCTAAGTGAATTTCAAACAATGCTTTCCATATTTCTATTTTAACATGAAGATAAATGTTTTTCAATACAGAAAATATATTTTTAAATTTTTCATTGTAATATAATTATGTAATTTTTCCCTTTCACTCACCTTGCTTCAAATTTTCTTATATATCTCTTTTTGTTCTATTTTGAATTCATTCCCTCTTTTGCCATAAATTACCATTTTATGCATATATGCATATGGACATTCATATGTATTTGTAAATTCTTAAATACAAGCTGTTACTTGTATGTGTGTTTTCAAGGCTGACCATTTGGTTTTGGATAACCAATTGGTGTTTTCTTCCCTAAGAAAGTCTATTTCTCCCACTCTCAGTGTTCCTTTGTTGCCTGTAGTTCTTTATGTAGAGCTAAGGTCTCATGATCTTTCCTTCCCCATCCACTTTAGCATGTATATAGCTCTTGTTTCTGATAAGGTCATGTTTAAACAGTCTTGTTGGTGAGACTTTAAAGGTGTAGCTTCTGACAGTATTAAGAGACATGCTCACAAAAACTCTCTGATCCTGTAGCTCTTACAATCTTTCTGTCTCCTCTTTCACAATGTATACCCTGAGCCTTAGGTGAAGTTGTTGCTTTATTCAGTCGGACGAGGTTCCTCAACTCTGTGCTTTGATTGGCTGTGATTTCTTTTTGTAGCAGTCTTTTTCTGTAGCACTTAAGAGTTTCACTGATGAAGAGTGAGGACTAAACTTACTTGTGGGGATAAGGACACATATTTAGAATGCAGTTAGATATCATGCTGGTTTAGTAAAGTGGCAGATGTAGTTCTCCTCAAAGATCCAAGATTTCATTAGCTCTGAGTAGCTGGTTAGGTTTCCAGTACCATGATTACTCTCCTGTTAAAAAAATCTTTAGAGAGGTGCTTGTTCCTGCCAAATGTGACAATACTTAGAACTATTATGTCACACTGGTCATGGTTGCCATAGATGTCATTGCTGGATAGGACTGCTAGTTTTTTCCCTCCTTCAGAAGCTTGCATGGTTTCCTCAGGAAGAAGGCATTGAAGTCAGTTTCAGTTGAGGGGTCTCTTGGACCTGTGTTGGAAGTGCATGGTGTTTTCAACAATAGTACTTACTTTCCACCTCAAGAGGCAACTAAAGGTAGCAGCAATAGTCTTCAAGTTTTGTGAGTCTCTAGAAAACCCTAACCAAAAGCAAAAAGAGGCTTCTGGTATACAGTGTAGCTAGAGTTTTCTTGCCTTGCCCACAGTCAGGAAAAATCTTTGTCACCTGCCAGTCCCACAGCTGCTCAGACCCAACCAAGTAAACACAGAGACTTATATTGCTTACAAACTGTATGGTCATGGTAGGCTTCTTGCTAACTGTTCTTATATCTTAAATTAACCCATTTCTATAAATCTATACCTTGCCACGTGGCTGGTGGCTTACCGGCATCTTTACATGCTGCTTTTCCTGGCGGTGGCTGCAGTGTCTCTCCCTCCTTCTTCCTGTTTCCCCAATTCTCCTCTCTCCTTGTCCCGCCTACACTTCCTGTCTGGTCACTGGCCATCAGTGTTTTATTTATATAGAACGATGTCCACAGCAATACAGTGTTAAGGTTTCTGTTACGTGGTTGTTGGCTCTCAGAGGAAACAGTGTTAACCACAATGAGAAATTTCATTTAAATTATTCATGTATATTTATATACAGATTTACAATTATCATTTTGATTTTTTAGTAGATACTTGATAGTATGGTTACTTATGACTTTTTTCAGATATCCTTAATGTTATTTTACCCTCTTCTCTCTTTCTTTTGTATTTATCTTCTTCCATCCTCCATAATTAGAGCCCCTTTTTTTCTTATTTCCCTGATCAGATCACCTTTCTTATTCTATCTTAAATCTCTACATCACATAAACAAATCTGCATTAGAAGATACTTTCCATTCCTAGGATCCCCTTATATCTGCTTATTTCCTAATAGTAATAATTTTTGAAAAGTATATTTGAAGATATCCAGGAAATGCAAAAAGTACAGCCTATTCTATATATTCTGGCAATATATAATAATAGCCATGTAAGAAGTGGTAGCCTAGAATATCTTTTAAATAGTTGAATCTATCACATCAAATGTCACCAGTCATTTTCAGGAGAAACCCATAGAGTTTTTAATAATAATTCACTCTCCCATGTAGAGTCTTGGGCAAAATAAGAATAACTTGAGAATTTGGAGTTGATGAACATTTGTGTTTTTCCTTGTAAATTAATAAATTGTCTTTTAGTATCTTGTGTTGCCTCCTGTAGTAGAATATTGTTTCAAGGTGTGTTACTTTTGTTTATGCTCTGGAACATTTGTTTAATAATGCAAAGATGTGTTTGATTAAATAAAATTCACCTGTAGTCAGGAAGCTGCATCAGCAATTAGCTGACAGGAAGTGGTAGGGAGGAGCCAGACGGAGAAGGTTTTTTTATGGAGGGGCGAGGAGAAGCACAAGGGCTTTGGGGAGGAGGAGAGCAAGGAGAGGAGGTGAGCTACTTGCTATTCAGCCACTCCGAAGAACAGGATTCCATCTTAACCTTTGAATCTTAAGTTCTTTAGAGGGACAGAGGTTTAGTTAAGTTTCCCTCGTAGCTGTGCATGAGTCGGAGCCTGAGGGAACAGAATTCTCTCTGGCTAGGGCCCTTGCAGCCAAACCAGCTGCTGGTAGAGGCAGAGTTACAGTTGCTGATTCGGACAGTGATGGCTTAAAAGGCGGCAACAATTAAATTAAAGGACAACAGCCTCCTTTCAACCTGATAAGTGGCATCTGTCTGTGGAATCCATGTTTTCTTAGTGAGCTGGCTAAAATGACTTCTGATCCTGCCAGGCTGAGAAGCAACCTTGGTAGGACAGGCTTGTCATGGAGAGAGAGGATGCTGGGCAATCTGGTTGACTGAATGAAGAACTCCAAGTGAACTCTCTCCCTTTGTCTCATTGTACACAAATTTAGAAATGCAAAAGAAGTTTTGTTTTGGTAGCTTCTCAGTAACTACATAAGTAAACAATTATTAGACACGTCTGTAAAGAAAACAGAGTGTCTTCTTGCCCCATACCTTAACCTTCTTTTTACTTGATTTCTAAGGGAAAATATTTTTGTTGTTTTTTTAAGAAAGACAGCAGTCTTTTCATGGAAGTGGGGCATCAGAACCTCAACTCTGTCTCTCTGGGCTACCTGTGCACAGTTTGTTGGTTGCAGACATATATTTCTTCCAAGATAAGTGTATGCATGTCTTTTTTTCCATGTAATGGATTGAAAATGTGCATGATATGGAATGCTTATGTTACCAAGGGTTTCAAATGTCATAACTTTGAAACAAAAACTTTCAAGTCACCACACTGACTGTAAACAGAATCAGGAGGAGCTTATGTAACCAAACAAATAATCCTTATTCCATTTATCCTTTTATTTCCTCTTTTTATATGATGATTCTTAACAAAACTCCAGAAATCAGCACTGGCTGCAATCTCATTGCTTCATTGTCAGCAATGAAATAGAAACAGAAATCAGTTACTCACCATTACATCCTTCTGTAATTCACTGGAACATCAAATCAGAGTCCTCCAACTCTAGTAAGGTCTTGTCTTTAAGTTTCTGGTAATAAAGTGCCCTAGCACTAGGCCAGATTTTTAAGTAATGTTCAGAGTTCAGGTGAACCCTGTGCTGGGAGTCACCCTGTGTCGTCTCCTGCTTTGACTGTGGTGATTTCGGTGGTGCCACTCAACCCTGTCATTTGTTTTAAAAAGAAAGCAAACAAGGTCGCAGTATTCATTGAAGGGATGAAATTATTCATTTTATATTATAGCGTAAGCTCCAATGTGTTACTCAAAAGGATTCAGCAACATTCTTTATGTGATTGAAAAATAAAAGTGCTCAATGAAACATCCTAAATATATTCTTTTCTGCATTCCAGTTTTCTCTCCAGAATCATTCCCAGTTCTCCTTTATTAAAATATTTCTAAGGTAACATACAAAACAGTGAGTTTCATTGACCTCTGCTCCAATGTCCCCCTTTCCTTATTTGTGTTGCAGACCCCCTTTTCCCCAATTCTTTCATCCATTCTATTTTCATGTTACATGAATTTCATTATCCTCCTTCCCTAACCATTTCCTCTTTATTTAGGTCTTCTTTTCTAAAATCCTTCTTATCATGCATGGTTTGTTTTTGTTGCTGTGTTGTTATTTTTTAACTTGGCACAAGCTAGAGTTTCGGGGGACAATTCAGAAAATGCCTCCATCAGGCAAGTCTATTGAGCATTTTCTTTATAAACTGATGCAGAAGGGCCACCCCTAGGTAGGTGGTCCTGGGGTGTATAAGACAACAAACTGTGTAATCCAGGAGGACCAAGATGGTAATCAGCACTAATCCATGGCTTCAAGTTCCTGATCTGACTTCCTTTGATAGGCTACAGTGGCTCTTGCCCTTCCTCATCAAAGAAACACTAAGTTTCTGTGCCTTCTAAAGTTAAAACCCAAGTAATAGATGCACAGATGCTTCACATACCTATGAGAACACTGATCTTCCTGAGTCTAGCCCCACATGAAATTTCACTCAGATTTATAATATAGTCACCACTCTAAAAAGCTAAAATTGAACTAATATTATACCATTTATTAACAATGGAAGATACCCAGCTTCTTACATTTCATTACAACAACTTTTGGAATTTTTTTTCCCATAAATATTCAGTATAAAGATGGGTTTGTGATTTGTTAGCCAGTGGTGTCTGGTTACTTGCATCTTTGAACACATTGTTAATTAACTGACAAACAAGTTTGGAATGTATGTGCTTCAATTCTCCCTGTTATTTCTATATAATAATTTTATTATATATTAAAGAGTACTTTCCAAATGACCTTTATTCAGACAAAGTAGCACTTGAGGAAATAAAGGCAGAAAAATAATATTAATTTAATAAAATGTCTCTCAGTGCAAATCAAAGAATATGTATTATATTATGGATCCCAGTGCCTAATGGTATTCATTTTCATCAGAAATTTACTCTCCATAGATATAGTAAAAATAACATGCAAATTGCCCCACTGTGAATGAGATCAAGTCATGCCTATGTGTGTGATGTCATTTACACAAAACCTGGACAGTAATAGCCTAGAACCAGTGGGCAGGGATCTCTGTTCCTCGGTGCTTGCAATTCCTCTTACCTAATTAACTCTTACACTGCTGTGGAAAAATGATTGCTTTGCTTTAAATTACTTGATAATGTGCCACTGTCTTTTGATTTTTACACATTTGCCGTTCCTTTGAACCAGCATGTGCTCTTTTCTAAACAATGTTTCCTTATTGTACAACCTAGGGTGTACCAAAGAAATTATGAAAAATAAATGATGAAATTAGCAAAGATTACCATTTCCTAAGCAAGATGAGCTCCTATCAGAAGATCACCACAGTTTCAAATGTATGTCTTCTCTTCCAGATGACTATGGAAGATATAAGCCTAGACACTAGAAAATGTTCCAGATGAGCAGAAATTGTTAGATTCTATTCTAGCAACATAGAGCCAAATTTTTCCAGCGTGTAGCCAAATGTTCCTTATGACTGGCTGGTCTATTGCAACATTTTAAAAGGAATATGCATTGTACTTCATGAGATTACAATATTTTGTCCTGATTTTTAGAAGGGGACTCCCCCAAAAGTCACATACACATCAAAACTTTAACTGAAGCTAGATCTGTGTTTTTCTCCCATGCTGGCTACTTAGATTTTTGTTGACTTTCCCCCTGCTATGGTCTTCTTTGGAATTTGGGTAAAAGCATATTTATGCTTTTAGAAATAACAAACAACACGATTTCTAAGATGTTTTAAAGCTTTTGAAGCATTTCATATTTACTCTGTGACAGGATCTTAAAATAAATGTAGATAAGTCATATATTGGTATTATCCTTCCACTACAACTATAAATGCAGTTAAGGTGTATATTGGTATTACCCCTCCATTATAACTACAAAAGCTGAGGTCCCAGGCATTAATTGATAGAGACTTCCTTTCAGACTCATTAGCTAAATTGTGCTATTTGACATGATTTTCCATTTCTAAAATATTTACTAATTTTCCAAGGAAAACATATCAGAATCACTTAGGTTGAAACTAGATTCTGTATCACATATGCCAATATTTTAATTAACCTACACAATATTGAATGTATGCCAGAAAATATTAGATGACTAAATAACAAGCAAATTGAAAAGTTCAAGCTAAACGTATCAGTCTTGTGATAATTAAAACCATCTTGCTTATTTTGAATTTTAAAAAGTAGCCATAAGTTAATTGTCACAGTTTTTGTGTTTTTTTCATTTAAAAAAAATCTGTTTATTTTTTTTATTTTCTTAAATTCAAGATGATAATAGACATGATTAGACAAGAGCATGATAACCATTGAAGTATATGTTACTTTTAATTTTTCAATTTAAATAATTTATAAGTCTTTTCCTATGAGGCAATAGCTTTTATTTTAGCCTAAGCTATGCAGCTGCAAACTCTCATGGAGAAATAGCAGTGATACCACACAAGGTGGTTAAACAGCTTATGAATTAAGCCCTATATAAGCAAATTTCTTTGTAAGTAATTTATACTGTATGGTAAACTTGTATCCAACTAGAACAGCAAATTAAAACATTAATCACATGTGTAAAATTTAGGGCCTCGTGCATACAGAAAAAAATATTAGGGAGATACATTTTCTAGTATTGCTGAAATAAATATTCCACATATGCAAGGCAGTCTAATCCTTCTCATTATGGTGTGGATGAAGATGAACATTAAGCCTATATAACATTTCTTCCTGAATTAGTCGATACCTCATTTTAGTGGGTCACACATATTTCCCAATGTGAAATGCCCGTGTTCAGTCAGATTTGCAGTCCCTTTTCCCTGGCTGCTCAGGCTTTCCATCAGTGTTAGGTAACCACGGTGATTATTCCATATCAGACACTGATGAGATGGCAAAACAGTTACAAGCTCTCTCCCCTGCATTAAGCAGGTTGTAAGCCATGGAAAACTAACTTTCCCTGAAATTATTAAGCATTCCAGTGCCCTGTACCAATGCAGGCAGCCTGCCAAAACACATTCAAGACACCAACCCTATTCTCAAGCACATTTTAATCCAGCTGTTCCTCACAAAATATCCAGCATGCTTTGATTTACTGTTCTACTTAATTAGAATGTAAAGTATGAAAGACCATCTCATCTAATATAAGCATCTTGAATGATATGTTAAACTTTATCAAATGCAGTGAGGTTTTGTTAAGTCTGTGTGCATTTTATTCTCATAACAATATTAAATTATGTGTGTAAGGCCACTGTTTCTGGCATTAGCAAACTGAAAGAACATGAAAGTATTCAACTTCCATTTTATAGACAAATATGCAGTGTACATTTCAAGTTCTACAAAATCTGCCTGAACGTGGTTTATGAAAGAAAATATGAAAACTTCTTTAAAACAATAAATTTTATCATCTTCATGCAATTCTAAGGTAGTGCTGTTAGCCAGCCTTTATTGAAAGGACACTGGTTTGCTGATAGAGCACGCTGGATAGGAGGGGTTCTCTAGACGGGGCTTAGCAGAAGCCTCAGACTATATGACAGTTTTGTGATAGGAGAACTGGCAAAACTCAGATTTTATTCTGCAAAATAACTTTAAGCATAAACACCTAAAGTTCCTTGCAGATTGAAAGATCAGGAAAAAATAGAGTAAAATACTTGGGAAGAAGTAATACCAAATGTTTTAGGCTGGGTGCTAAACTAACTTTATTCTTTTACAAAATTAAACACGTACTCAGGACCTCACATTTTAAAAAACGTACCACTTCTTTATGTCCTCTAAAATTGCTCCTACATGTGATACAGGCTGTGCATAGCTACTAAACTTGATGCTACATATAACACAACCATGATAGAAACAATTGGATTTAGTCTTTGTGTAATTCAAATAAAGAATTAGATTTCTATGAGTTTCTAACTCAACCCTTTCCTGAATTGCCCCCACCATATAAACATACCAAAATAAATGAGAAACAATACAAAATCTTAAAAGGAGTTGTCTCAACAAAAAGAACTATCTTTAAGATTCTAATATAATAGGTTTACATTATTATAAAGCCATTTTGTATTGTTATAAGAAGCATACAGAATACAACCAATTTATATTACATAATAGACTTACTACCCTTTCCTGACATATTTCATGACTAAAACAGAAATTTGTCTTTCAAAATAACAACAAAGTCCATGACCTGATTTAAGCAGGGGAGTGTGTACACTCATTTCTCACTTATGTACTTAAATAACCATTCTATATTTATATGTTTACAGATAATAATGAACTGATTTTCTTATAAAGGTTCATTCAGTTATTCAATGGCTAACTTAGGCTTCATTTAATGATTTTAATGAAAAGTTTATCTTTTATTATAAAGTCTATCTGAGTTATATTTTGTGATGGCAAACCAATTCATTTTATAATAAAAATATTCAGTTAAATCTCAAGTTTTTATTGCTTAGGATGACACACTTTTCAGATTATGTTGCCATAAGAATTGGTTATTTTGAACAACATGATTCTTTTATCTGTATTTTAATTCTAAAATCTATTAATATAATTTCTGTATTTCTGGACCAGTAAATGTGATCCCACAGACTTCCTAAACTATTTTATATAAGTTAAAATATTTGCTTATTGAGTAATAAGCATTATGGGTGAAATTACATCATAAGTCAGGGCATACAGCCAAAGATGAGATAAAGGAGGAACAAACATTAAGAGGAATTTGAGAGTGCAGCAACTAGAAGCCACAGGTCAGGGCAAAGGATACAAAGTAAGATCCAAGAATACAAGCTTGTGGAAATACTCAAAGACAATGAAACACAGATCATGAGGTCAAACCTGCTGTCAATGCTGCACACCTCACTCCTGTCTGGGAGGCTACCCTAGACCAGCATTCCAATACATGCTTAAAGCCTGTATGAAATTCCCTATGAAATAAACAAGTTTAATTTGGGTAACATTCGTTTATACAAGGAGACCCCGCTTCAAGTAAGTATTTACATTCTATCTACAGAAACTGTGCCCAACAATCAACTCTAGCCTTTAGCTGTAATGACAGCTGTTATCTGATGCTTAAATCAGAGGTCTCACCATCCTGACCCCAGACACAGCAATAATAAGCAATCCTGACTCCCTTGCATAGTTCCAGCTTTGTTGACTCTTGGCCTGAGCACTTATGAGCACTCCAGCAATTCAACATCTTCTGCTGCCAATGGATCATGGTCCTTCTTGTATCCCTTAAGAACTGCTGATGGACCAAATACTGCCTCTGGTTCTGATTGTACAGAACTGAACCTGACAGAACTACCATCCTTGATTTTGTCCAGAAAACCAACTTTGACAAAAACTGAAATAAGAATTTGGAAGCACAAGCCCCTTCTTCAGTAATAAGGATGAGATACTGTGATTCTAACCTGAGAAAAATTGTACCCCTTTCTTCTACACCTTTGTTTCCTCCATCAGAAAGATTGACGAATCTTTTACTCCTTGGCCACTAACCCAGGCTTTATTTTACTGAATGTATAATCATGAATTTCTTTCTCTGGAGTTAAACTAAAGTTGTGCTTCTGGCGTGCTTAAATCTTTGCATAGTATAAGAAAAGTCTTTTCCAAGAATACTACGTTTTCAGTTACTTTTAAAGTTCAGAACATAAGATCAGCTGGTTTCTTCTTAGTAGATGCACGAAAACGGTGACACTTACATATTTCTAAGATGCACACTTAACATATCCATCCTTGGTATTCACCAGAGAAAGAACAACATTGACCAAAAAATACTATTAAAATATATTCCTCTTCACTGAAACTATTTTGCATGCTTGCATTGCTGAGAGTAATTAGAATCACATTTTAAGTCTCTCATATGTACTCTACGACTAGAGCAAGCAATGTGCTGCTTTGATGATCAATTCTCAAACTAGCTTATAATTTTAGGCTAAAATATGTTTATTTGAATTCTAACATGTATAAATTCTAAAAGTAAATTTTTTCGGAGATAAATTTCCATGATAAAATTGAAATATTTGATCAAAATTTGAATCATTTTAATAGACACTTAAGAGTCCAACAAATAAATCCTTACTAAAAATCAAAATTGCTGCATTCTCTTCTAGTTTCCTATGAAAACTTTAAGGAAAAGTATAAATTCTTCATTTTTTTTCTGGCCAAGTAATATTGTGATGGAATCAAGTTATAACCAATATATATCTAGTATATTTAAACTGTGGTTGGATTCACAGATTAAAATTAATGATAATTGTTTTAAGGTTATATTTTGGACTTCACAGTTCTAAAGTTCACTTACTCATGTGTGAAATGGATCTTTTCCAACATCTGGAGTGAACAATTGAACTAACATGTTTTGACATACACAAAGAGCACTACTAACTTTTCTTGCATAAAAACAGACATGTTCTATACTCCAGCAATCCAAGCTATATACAGACTTATAAAACATGAACTCATTACACAGAAATATATTTAGAGCTTGCAGCCAACAATAGACAAAGGAAAGACTGAATGAGAAAAGTGATCAAAATAAAAGTCAGTTTCAGCCAAGGCACCAATAAATGTGGTGACAAACTGCCATTTTTCCTTTGCTGATAGAAAATTAATTTCATTGATTTCCTTACATTTGGGTTGTGGGTGGGTCTCAATACCTGTAATACATTTTATCATGAAAGCGAAAAGGAGTTTTGAAGAGTTTTCCTTATGCTTATAGAATGTGGTCCTCTGCCGCTAGGTATATCAGTAATTCAGTTGCTGTAAGCTAATGAAGAAATGAAATCATTTGCCTTTTTCTTGTCTCCTTCTTAAAGAGGTTGCATTTTGTGCTGACAGTGCACAGCTGATAAAGCAGCAATTTCTGAAAAGCTAGCTCATTTAGTTACTCTCAGAGCCCCTGCTGACATCACGGACATTTTCTCCAAATATGCAAATGCTGTAAGTCACTTTCTAAGATGCATGCATATATTTCCAAAATTGTTATTATTTTATGATCAACTAGGCATAAATGTGGAGGCATACTAGTTTGCTGGCTTTGTAATGTCACACTCATGAAATGACTTTAAAAAAATGAGATTTGGTAGGAATCTGTCATAGCCCCGTAGATCTTTAAAGGTGAGTTATTCCTTTTATATAGAGTGGGGGTTATTTTAAGGCCTTCACATTATACAAACATAAAAAAAGGATGCAAAAGCCCATGAGCTCAGCAAACTTAAATACCTGGGAGACAATGGTACTGTGAGCTATGCTCAACACACAACTTTTGAAATACAGTGCAGATGCAGTGGGCATGGAATACTATCTTATTTAAATGTCTGTATTAAGCACAACCACTCTCTGCTAAAAATGGGGAAAAAACAAACAAGTCATATTCATCAAAGTAATTGTGTAGGTACTTTCAGTACCAAAATGCCTAGAATGAAGGATTGAACTGCTAACGGCAGCAGTGACAGCCATGAATCATGGTAGGCTACTCCGGGGCCTTTACCACCATAAAACAAAAGATGTAGATGAAAAATGCTGCAATTAAGTGATTTGATTTCTGCCCCCTTTTTCCTACTGCATTCGTGCATGGCTGCACAGCAAAGATTGATGGGAAAAATTACTCTACGTGATCTCTGACAGAGCCTTGGAACAATTCTATAAGGGGGGAACATACAAATCAAAGCAGCTTTCTTGTATTCAAACAAAATAATACATATAAAGCAAATACTTTAGCCTATATCCAAAGCACTAAATATTTGCATGCACACATAAATTGTTAAGAAATGCTCTGCTATCAAAGCCAAACTCACGGATTTTCCAGCTAGTTGGGTTATACTGATATTTGTTTAAATAAATATTCAATCAGTACTGCCAAGTGGCATCCTCAATATGTCTGTGCTGAGAGTACAAATTACAGATACAAATTTGTGGAGGTAAAACATTCTTATCTTTTATATCAATAAATTATTAATGAAAATACACACAAAATAAAAAAATAGAAAATTTCACTGACTACTCAACTCCTCTGTCATTATAGTCATTTAGAGGGACATTTTTAATGGGTATTCACAACTCAGTAGGGTTCCTACATACAAAAGAGTCAGCCTTGAATGCCAGGGAGTATTTTATTGTGGTTCGTAGATACATGCTGAACATGCTAAAATTGCAACTTGTACTGAATAAAATAAACAATATAGCTAATATGAAGAAAAGATAATTCCTATTATCAGAGGCTGTAGAGAAATTATGTGGGTTTCATTTTCAAAGGAGAGGTCATTTGGATTCAGCTGGCTGTAGGAAACGCACAGTTTATTTAGTTTGAATCTATACACTAGAACCTCCCCTCCCTCCAGGGGAAGAAATATGTATGTAATTGTTTTTGTTGTGTTACTGAGGCTGCATTTTAAGACTACTGGCACAGTGCATATTTTTACATTCTTTCCATAAATGCATATACATCTGTTTCAAATATTGGGGTGCTATAAATAGTTGCTTAAAAATAGGATTTTATAATACAGTAAACAATTTCAATACTAATATTGATTTCTGACTTTTGAGAAAGCTTAACAAATATTTTAAATCATCACTTTACTGTAGCATCTCAAATTCCTCCTAAAATGTGTTCTCAATTACTATGGCTTCATTAGTGGATTATGTAATAACCATTTGGGGTAAACTTTAGAAATAATAGTATGGTTTTATGGAATATCACAAATTTAAAGAGCAGGAAATTTCAGCTAATTAACAGTATTGGGTGAAGCCACATGAAATCCTTGGGGATTTTGTTTGTTTTGTGGGTTTTTGTAAGTAAAAAATGTTCAACTATCATAATCAGTGTGGCTCAACATATACTGGTTTGGTATAATAGGAACATTCAGCTTCAGTTTTCTTGCACATAAAATATTCAGGTAACAATTAAAGAGATGAGTGTAGAGAGCTGCACTGTAGAGGACTCCCACTACTCAATGGCTCAATCTAACACTGCAGTGTAGGGTGCTGGGTATCGCCCCTACAACACTGCCATATATTGAAAAAAGGGTCACTATAGCCCTCAAATACTCAATTACCCACACAAGGAAAGTTTGATTATGTTTACAGAAGTAAGAAAAACATATTCATGTCATTCTAAGAGTATTACATTGTTTAAAATAGTCAATAACACCATCATTTAAAATTTAAAATATGTTTTACTTTTTGCTTTTGTTTTTTGTTAGAACATTATCCACACATAACATATCAAACATATTTTAAATGTGCAATTTGTTAATATTTGGCAAATTCATATAACTGTGAAGCTTCCATGACAATCTAAATGCTGTGACTATTCATCACAAACAACTACCCTCATCTTTCAACTTTTCCTGACTTATTAATATATATTCTGACACTGCAAAATATTGCCTGTTCCTTTGACTCAGTAAAACGATTTTAGAATTCCCCCATGATTTTAGGTTCCTCATCAGTGCTGTGCAGTATTCAATTTTATGGATATACCACCTTTTTAAAAAAAATGATACCTTTTGGTGAACATTTGGTTTGTTTCTATGTTTATCCAACATGGATAATGCCACCATAAAATTTCCCTTTTTCTTTTGATGCTATAAAGAGAATGAAAGATGACAAACTAGGAGAAAATACTTGCTAAGTATACAATTGATAATTTGTAACCAGAAGTTTAAGAAGTACACTATTAAAAAATAGTAATAAGAAAATAAACAAACATACTATAAATGAGTAAACATCTTAAATATATTTGTCATGGTTTCTTCCAGTTGCTGTGATAAAATGCCCTGAAAAAAAAAAAAAAAAAAAAAAAAAAAAAAAAAAAAAAAAAAAAAAAAAACAGAAATCAAACAAACACAAAGAAAATGCACATATGGTAGAAAAAGATTTAATTTAGCTTACAATTTGAGAGTATATTCTGTCACAGCAGGAAAGTCAAAGCTGATGGAAGTTGATGGGTTGGTCACACTGCATCTATGTCAAGAGGAGAGACGTGAACACGTGCGTGCTCAGTTGATTGCTTGCTTGTGCTCAGCTCCACTCATAGAGCTCAGAAAACCCTGCCTGTGGAATTGTGTTATCCACACATGGTGATTCTTCCCACATGCATTAATGTAATTAGGAAATCCTGTCATATACATGCCCACAGGACATCTTCCTGCAGACATGCCAACAGGATATCTCCCCATAGACATACCCACAGGACATCTCCCCACAGACATGCCCACAGGATATCTCCCCACAGACAAGCCCACAGGACATCTGCCTGTAGTGGGTAGCCATTCCAGCTTGTATCTGGAAGGTCCAACCCCCATTGAGACTCTGGCAACTGTCACACCTATGAGGTGGGGCCAAGAGAGGTGTCTGGAGACCCGAGACCCGGATGGGCGAGCGCTCTCTTGGTTCCTGGACCCTAGATGGTGGAGGTTGACTGAGCAGAGCTCCAGAGAACACCGCTGGACTGTGATACACCTTCTCCAGACCCCCCGCAATCTACCTATCCCTTCATTTGTAAGTCACCCACTAAATAAATCTTCCTTTTAACTATGTGGAGTGGCCTTAATAATTTCACCAATATCTGCCCACAGACATGCCCACAGGACATCTTCTCACAGACATGCCCACAAGACATCTCAACATAGACATGCCCACAGGACATCTCCCCACAGACATGCCCACAGGACATATCCCCACAGACATGCCCACAGGATATCCCCCCCACAGACATGCCCATAGGACATCCCCTCCCAACAGACATGCCCACAGGACATCCCTCCACAGACTAACTCCAGGCCAGCATAATGTCATTGAGATTCTTCTCAGGTGATTTTAGATTGTGTCCAGTTGACAAAATAAACCATCCCAATTTCCAAAAAGGTAAACAAAGCAAGTCAGAGTGCACAGAGATAACCAAATTCATGGTCATCGCAGAAACACGTGCTTGAAGCACAGTCCAATGTCCCTTACCACAGTGGCTAAACTCAGTATGAATTTATTATGCCAATTATCAGGAAGGCTATAGAAAATTTAGACTTTTATAACTACTATTAGAAATGTAGATGATTTGGCCTTTTTGGCAGATCGAAACATGATTTTTGTTACAAGTTAAACATATATCAGTGATTCAGAATGATTCAGGAATCACTTCCTTTGTAAACTTACCTGTTATTATTAGTTACTAGCCACCTTAATTCGCATTTTTCCTCTCCCTATGACAACACAGATGTTAAATACTATCTATATGCTGTTGATGTACATCTTCAGATCCATATCACAGGCTTCTTCACCAAACAAGCTAATATCTAATGCTTATTTACTTAACCTGAGAGCAGTTCTTAGAAAGGTTTTCCAGTCTCAAGGAATAGCATCACTGTCTTCCCAGGCCCTGGAGCACCTGGTATCTTTATATCCATCACTGCTTTCTGCTGCTGCTCCCTTCCTGACACACATATAAAGCCAGTCAAGAATGCCCATTACTTCTATCTCCAAAATGTGTTTAGAATCTGCCCAATGTTCTTCATTTACATTGCTACTTAAGCACAAATTTAGACTATCATGTATTAAATTCCGATGAATTCCTCCTAATAGCTCTTTTTATATTCTTTGAAATTCAACCTCTATTTTCCTACATTATCTAGAAAATATTTTGAAACCTAAATCAAACTTTATCACTTTTCTTCTTAAATTCTACAACAGCTTCTCTTCTATTTTGAATAGGATCCAAACTCTTACATAGTCTGAGCCATGTAGCATCCAGCTCTGCCAGGTTCCCTAAATATCACTGATGCTAACCACCTTGCCTTCTTTATCTTCTTTTAACACCAAAGTCCATTTCATCTTTGGCTTTTGCACTGGACCTGATACCCACAGATCTTTCTCACACATGGTTCCATAGTTCAAATATCATTACTCTAGTGAATTTCCCTTCACCACTGAGTCAGTTTCTATTCCTTTACCCTTACATCAACATGGCATCTTATTAAGTGATTTATTATCCTGTGTGCTTCTGTGTTATCTGCCTAACTTCCTGTAGGATGTTGTCAATACAATGAAACTACTGAAATCTTCAAGAATAATGTTCATCTTATGTTTGCTGGATCCCAACAATTCTTGGCAAGCTTGGGTCAATAAACTAATAATTATGAAATGTATTGCATGAATAAATTTATTTGGTTGATAAATCTATGTGAACTTTAAAGGTAATTTTAACTTTCATATCACTTTTAGGGGATATTTTAAAATTTGATTTACCTGTATGAGAATAAAAATTAAATGCTGAAGAAGAAACTTGGAAGAACAGGACAAGAGCACTGAATTTGGTTACTGAATTGTGTAATAGAATGGTAGTTCTTACAGTGCTTAAGTAAATGGAAGGTTAGGAAAGTTGCTTGATGAGCAATGATCCTGAGAAGAATACAAAGCACAAAACAGGCATCACACTGCTGTCTTGCCTCAATTCATCTTGTTAATAGCAGCTACAAATAGCTGGGATTGCTTAGTGCCTAGAATATCTTCATTTTATATTACATGGGCACTACCTAGAGTTACATAGCAAGTTATATGACTGCCCTATAATCGACAAGAGTTAAACCACAGCTGTGTGGTTGAGCCTCAAAACCCTCAGAATGAACATTTATTTGATTATTTCTAGGGCCTTTGGGTGTCACCATTCTTATTAAAAGGAAAAAAATTAGATACTTTTTTTCCAATTTTTTTCTTTCAATTTAGTGGTTACACCACCGTAATAATCTGTATTTTTCTTCTTTTCAAAATAATAATTAATACAGTATTCAAAAGAAGGAAAATGATTCGATTCCTCAGAAGGTATAAAAATGAAATCAGTCATCAGTGATCTAGGTTGCCAGCTATTCCCAACAGAATCTTTAAGAGAAAGGGACTCCAGAGCTCATGCAGCCCAGAGCACAGGGGCTACAGTGATGAGATGGTATACTCATGGCAGCAACCCAAAGGAATCATTAAGATGGACACAGAGAGCCAGCGACTGTGGCCCCTCCTAGAGGGAGAGATGTGAAGAGCCCTGGGGATCATCCACTTAGTGTCGTTTCCAGAGGAAGAAACAGTGCTGGAAACAGGAGCTGAAGGCAAGAGAGCTAATAATGAAAGTAGAGGACTTTGAGTTGTTTAAGCTGGAAAGTACAATTTGAATTTCCTAATCCTCATAGGAGAGCATGCTAGAAGAGGTCTGTTGGAAAAAAAAAAAAAAAGAAAAAGAAAACCCACATAACTCACTGTAGGAGGAGAGTTTAAAAGAGGAATTTAAATTCAGCTCCCAGACTGCATGTTATTACTCAATGCTTAACTTAACTGATTCATAAATATGGCTATTAGTTTATAGGTGGTGTCAGATGTGTTTGTGTATTAGACAAATTAAGTGAAAGCTTCCCTTTATAAACCTTATCAGATAATTGGATATTTCCATGCTAACAGAGCTTTGACTCCCATCCAGTGCCACAGGGAAAGGGGAGATTATTATTGATCATCTATAACCCAATTTCTTCAGAGAGTAGACAAAGAACAACAAGAACAAAAACAAAATAAATTCAATAACGAATGGGCACAAGCCTAAATGAGCAAAATGAAAACAAAACTTGAAAAGCCCATGATCTTGAAAACTGTTTGTTTTTTGAGATCACTTTCCCTCAAATGAGCTTTCTTTTGAATTGGTTTTACTCGTGAACAAAAAGTAACCTAGGTCTGGGGGGACACTGGTAAATAGTTCTTTATCTTGAATTTTGAGCATTTATGATGAAAGAGGAAATAGTTATCTGGAACACGGGAGCACTAATAGAAAATACAATTCAATCACAATACAGGAGTGGCAACCATAAGAATACACATCTGTGAACATGGTCACATGGTCTAGTCATGCACTGTGTGAACTAAGACTCAGAGGAATAGTCTGTGAGAGTATCTTTCCAACAAATTCTTTGGCAAACATATTCTTATTTTAGCCTTCAGAAAAAAAAAGGATTTTCTGGATGTTGCAAGGGCTTAAAATGCACCAGTTAATTTTATCTACCTCACTATCTATATGGTGGAAAGTCTTGAGATGTCAGATGGATGCAAATCTAAACTGCAAATAGAATTACATGATACGATTTTTAAATTCAGTAACATGAACCAAACAAAAATACACATTTCTCTTAATTTCCACAATCATTTTCTAAAGTTTCCAAATTATTTTATTTTAAATTTTATAGTGGTGAAATCACACCAACTCATAGTCAATTATGTAAATATATTCAATATTCACTTAACAAGCATTTATTAAAAGCTTCCTTTATGCAAGATGTGTGGCTCCATGCTCAGGGCCATTATTCCCTTGGAAAGCAAATAAATAAATAAATGAAATAACTGTCCTCATCTATATTCCATGAATCACAACATACATTATATGCCCAACATGGATAAAAAGCCGCAAGACAGAAAGATAGTTTTCATCTCAGCTTATTCCTCAAAAACACCCAGGTTTTCCTTTATTGATGCATTATGTATAAAATTTAAAGTCTTTATTAACATCAAATAGATTTAATAAAAGTGTGACTAATGTTAGTGTGTTTGGTTGATGATATTCAGATTACAACTTAGTGATTCTAAAATCATCTAAATGCAACTGAGGCAACACCTCATCTTAGGAATCTTCCTTGTGTCTCTTTCTGCTTCCTGGCCTACCAAAGGTACATGGATCTCTCCACTTTGCTCTCCTTCCTTGATGTATTGCCTCACTACAGACCAAAAGCAATGGAGCTAGAAAGCATAAGCTAACATCCTGAAAATAGCAAAACAAACCTTTCATCCTTTAAACTGGTTGTCTCAGGTATTTGTCACAGTAACAAATAATGCCTGATACAGGGAAGTCATAGTTGTGACATCTTATCAACATGGCTGCCTAAATAAGACCTGAGCATGGGCTATATCAACAGGCATTTTAACACAAAAGGAGAAATCTCGTGGGGCTTCAAAGTCAGCCAAAGAACTATAGGAAAATAAGGAATGCTGAGAATGAGAGAAATAGTTTTCTAGAGGGATGAGCTTCCAAAATGATTATCCAGCCAGCCTGGATCAATGCATATAGGTTATACTTATAAATTTAAAGCATAAACATATATATATATATATATATATATATATATATATATATATTAACAATTAAAGAAATAGAGGTCAATTAAAGAAATAGAGGTCATGAATTTGAAAGAGAGCAAGGAGGGACATGGAAGCATTGGGGAGAGGAAATGGATGGGAAAATATGTAATTATATTTTAACTTAAAAAAATTAAAAAGAATAACATGCAACATTTTTTTACTAAACCAAAAAATACTGGGGCAGCAAGATGTTTCAATGAGAAGAGGCACTTTCTCCCAAACTTAATGATCTGAGTTTGATTCTTTTTTTATTTATTTATTTATTTTACAATACTATTCAGTTCTACATAATAGCCACAGATTCCCTCGTTCTCTCCCTTCCTGTCCCCCTCCCCTTCCCCCCAGCACACCCCTCATTCCCACCTCCTCCAGATCAAGGTCTTCCCCGAGGACTGGGATGGACCTGATAGACTCAGTCCAGGCAGGTCCAGTCCCCTCCTCCCAGATTGAGCCAAGCATCCCTGCATAAGTCCCAGGTTTCAAACAGCTAACTCATGCAATGAGCCCAGGACCTGGTACCACTGCCTAGATGCCTCCCAAACAGATCAAGCCAATCGACTGTCTCACCTATTCAACCCACATAACAAAAAAGGAAAATTGACCACAACAAGTTGTCCAGCTTCTAAACTTGTGCTGTTGCATGCACACACACACACACACACACACACACACACACACACACACACACACTGACACAACACCAAATAGACATATAAAATAAAGCATAAAATCTTGACTGTTTGTATTATACTTTAGTAAATATTTCAATAGTCGGATGTTATTACTGTTTTAAATTTGCATGCGTTAAAATCTGATGTGATGTTACTAGGAGGCACAATCACACAGCAAACTCCATCGTTTCTGGCTCTTAAAGTCTTTTTGCCCCTTCTTCATCAATGCTCCATGAGCCTTGTATGCAGGAGTGTTTTGTAGATGTGTGCATTGGAACTTGGCTCTACAACTCTCCATCTTAGTTTGTTGTGATTTTCTATAGTGGTTTCTGCTTGTGGCAAAGAGAAGTTCCTTGTTGAGGGCATGAAGAAAGACTACACTTATCTGTGAGTATAAGGAGAATTTTTAATAGATTGTTCTTAGGGATTATTCTAGTTTAAGAAAAGGTGGCTTGAAGTTGAAAGAGAGTAGGGAGGGGTATATGGGAGAATTTAGAGATCAGAAAGGGAAATGAAAAAAATGTTACAATTATAATCTTAAAAATAAAAATATCTGATATGATCAACAGCTTAAGGAAACTGATATTTTATCAAATAAATTTCATTTTAATTTTTGTTGTGTAATATCAAAAGTCATTGCATTTAATTTTCTAGTTGCATACTCGAAATGTACAATAAAGTGTATGAGCTCAAGGTCTTATTGGTTGTTAGTTGCATGTAAGCTAATCCTGTGTGAGAAAATGTGCTAAAACTTGGCCTTACCTAACTTAATATAAATTAACTGCATATTACACCATGATTTCCAAACCATGGATAAATATAAATAAAGCCTTAGAGTTGGAGGACTTGATGCCACATACCTGCAAACCCAGTCACTAAGAGGTTGAGGCATGCAGACTGACTCGGAACAGAACCAAAGCAGTTCATTTATAGAGTGGAACTCTATCCAGCACTAATGAAAAACAAAAGTATAACTAACACTTTTGGGGAGATGAAATATAACTTGAAAACACTACACTGAATGAAGTAACCCAAGCCCAGAGTGGCAAGCACCCTATTTTCTCATGCAAATCTTAGGTTCAAATCTTTAGATTTCTGTGTTTAATTTGAAGTGACTGTAATGGCCAGGAAGCAAGGAGTTCTGAGATGGGGTAGGGAATGAGAACTGAAGGGGCAGAAAACACGTATGATATGAAAATAGAGGGATCAATATGGGGGTAGAAAGGTTTAGATGGGGAGGAGGCCAGGGAATTGGGAGAAAGTTGAGGCACAGATGACAGTGAACAAAACTAAGAATATATTTAAAAGGCAGTTAGGGACCTTCTACTTCAAAAGCTAACTAAACAAAATGTTTCTAAAAATAAATATTGGAGCTTAAATAGAATGGCCCTACATAGATGGACAATGTTAGTTCCAGAGGTCGTAGATTTTTAAGCCAAAATCGCAGTTGTCATGTGTGGGATACAGCCCTATGAATTGTTAGCCCAGGAGCCAACAACAACTCTTCAAAATATACAGGCCATTGCCACTGCTCTCTGTTACCTTCTGAAAGTATATGGTCATATCTTATCGCTAAAGCCACGACTCATTTTGAATATGTGCCACAGAGACATCAATTAGAACTGAGCTGTAGGCTCTTTTCCTGCTGGCTAACATTCACAGTGCCAGCAGGTGCCAGGCAGGGTGTTTGGGGAGAAAAACAATCTCACCCAGCTGTACCCTCTGTGTGCTACAATACTGATTTGCCAGACAAGAATGCCCATTGGTATAAGAGTTGACATGATTATTTTAGGGGTAACCAACTGCTTCTGGATTTGATCTGAGGCCTAAATCAGAGGAGGTGATACGTACTTGGCTCTGTAAACCTGGCCAAAAAATTCATAGCTAAGGATATTATTAGAAATACAATGTTCCTTCAGTTTAATATTGTTGAGATAAGATCTCTATATCATTCACTCCATGGCCCAGAGAACATCATGGAACAGAGTGTGGGAAAGCTACAAGAGCTGGCAGGTGGTGAAGATCACTAGAAATTGCTGTCTTTTGACTGAGGGTGGCTGTTGAAAACACGAAAGGAGAACAGCAGCTGTGGCTAACTGTGTAAGATCCGAGCAAGTAAGGACATAGAACAGGAGGATCTGGGAAGGGGCAGAATGTCAAAAGGAGAATGAGGAGAATAAATGTACATAGTAGGATGAGAATATGATCAAAATACTTTATATAAGGCATGAAACTATCAAAAATTTAAAAGCCTAATGTTAATTTTTAAAAAGCCCCCAACAAAACCTCCCAAAATCTAGAGCTTAATTTTATAATTTTCTTCACATGTAATTCTATGGATTAAACAAATATATTTTAAATTAAAAAGGGTTGGTGTGGGGGACTGGAGAGATGGCCCATCATTTAAAAGCACCTACTGTTCTTGAAGAAGACCTGAGTTTGGTCAGCAGCACTTGTGCCAGGCAGTTCAAAATCACGGGTCCATCTAGTGCCTGGGCAATCTAACATCAACTTCTAGCCCCTGTGGGCAACTCACACAGACACACACATACACATGACTTTAAAAAAACTGAAAAAAATTAAACACAAAAAGCGGTTAGATGATCAAAGTCATTTTTTATTTTAAAAAAGTGTCAGGTTCACTTTTCTAGACACTTAACTATAGCCTAATATCACACTTGCTTACTTTTTTTAAGCAAAAATACTTGAGTTTCTTGAAAATATTTTACCTTTTTCTAAATCAACAAAAAGACCTATGAATACTAGTTAATAATATAATAAAATACAAAAGTGATAATAAAACCCCAATATCTATCAGTAGTCAATAGATGAGCAGGGTAGGGTTTTGACTTCAATAGTGCATCCAGTGGTAAGGCTTTTGGGCTCCAATAGACACTTCCAAGCCTGTGGTCCTGGTTAATATAAGAGGGTCACAAAACAACAGAAAGGCATGAATGTGATAATAAGAGGGGGTGAGAGATACAGTAAACAAAATTCACTATTTGTATGTATGAAATTGTCATATGTGGCAATATATACACACACATATATATAGTGCATAATTTGCACAGTTAACATTATGAGTGATAGATTAGAATCATTATTAAAGATTTACACATATCATAGACAAGAAATATGAAAACCCTTAGCAGCTCCCAGCTCATTATGTGCCTGCCAAGTCAAAGACTTCATCTTCAACACCTTGTGTAGACCACTATTCCAAGTCACAGCAAGGCAAGGTTATTTTCTTCAGTTCTAAAAAATATGCCCCTATGGTTAAGACTGGGGAGGCACTTGCCTGAGTCAAATCCAAAGGGCTAGATTCCAAACACAAATCTCTACCATTTATGTTTAGAGGAAATATATTTTCCTCATTTATGATAAATTATGTTCTAATATACTTATTACTTTTTCAGAATTCACCTTTTTCAAAATCGTTTCCTGAAAACAAAACAGCCAAGTGCTTCATTGAGATACTTTGACATTTTAGGGTCATGTTCTGTTATGACAGATATACAAAATTGGAATTTTAAAAGTAAATGTTCCTAATATAACCCTGTTAACAGAGAGAAATGCTTTCAATTTTACTTCCAGGTATCTTTATAAGAGTGTCCTAAAAAAACCAATGGTTGTACGATGATAACTATTGCATAATTTTCAACCCCAAGAAAGAGGTACTTATTCTTTAATGATGATAGTGGATATATTTATGAAGGTTTACTGCAGGTGACTAAATGCTTCAAGTGAATATTTATCATTTACAACAACTTTTGGAGGAGGAGTGTTATTACAATACTACACATAAACAAACAGAAGCACAAACACAATTAATGAGTTTACTTGCCTCTGGGTACTAATGAGTAGAAAGACTAAGCATGGATTCCAAATTTAGCCAGCTCACCCTCTGGCACTCATACTTGTTCCAGCTGCCCACACAACAAGGATTTAGAAGTGCACCTCATTCATAGCTTCACATTGGCCAGACCTGTTCCAGTGAACTGAGCATCCATGCAGATAGATGGGCGGTATCAAACTCACTTAAGTTCGGTGAGAATTGACATCTTCTCCTTGCAAGTGAGCCATGTGTGTTAGATAATAGCTGAAATCAATTAAAATGATAAGGTATTTTAATATCCTATTCATGCATTTCATTCATCTATGTATTGACTTGTGTTGTTAAAAATGTATCCAAAAAGTCAATTGATGATATGCTATTATTTTTTACTGTTCTCCATAGCCATTACATAGGTTACATATGCTCAAACCAGAGTCATGGAGAACTCAGCTCTTGTTTTGTGTGTGGCATGTGTGACTTAGGGATCTTTTAAATCTGTAAACATGAACAACATTTCTTGCTTCATAGACTTCCTGAGAAAAATATAGCTCAAGAAATATTTGCAATTAATATTTTGTACTACTAACATTGTGAGACTGAGGCTATGATATACAATTTACGTGAAATAATATGAGAAAGTCAGAAAGGCATTAATGAGGGCAAACTGTTTACAGCTAATGTACTCTGGATGTATTTTAAATTATATTTTATATGTGTGCATATGAATATATATATATATATATGGCAATGCACATCTATTTAAAATTTAGTTTTTGTATGCATTTTGGTCTTTTTTTTCTGGTATTTTTAGATGGCATGGATGAGAAGACAACATCAGATACAGATAGAATGATAATATGCAAAAACATACAGACTTCTCACATATAAATGCTGTCTAGTTATTTTAAGACATTTTGTGGAAACTCCAAAAGTAGAGAGGCCGGAACAATGATGCATCAACTGAATTAATCACCATCATCACTCTTGTAAAGGAAAAACAAAGCAACTTTAGCACACTCAATCATCATGAACGCCAAGAGAATGGATCCACGTAAAACCAGGGCTGGGTCCTGGTCCTAGGAGGTAACGTGGTTAGAAAACTACACACTGAAAGCTCTCAACACACCCCAAGTCTGAAATGCTAAGGAGGGGGGTTAGTTTGACTGCTTCTCTCTTTTTTTTTTTCTCCTTATAGTTTTGCTTCCTTAAAAAAAATGTAACTTATCTTTGCAGAACTCCAGAAAGTCCTGGAACCAGACATTTAAGGCTGCCGATGAAGAATTTTACTGAAGAGCTAGACTCAAAGTGACCCATTAGTGCCAAAGATGGAGCTGAGAAAGAAAGCTTTCTTTTCACAAATGCTGTCAAATCTAAGCTGTGAACATTGCCTAAGATAGACATTCCGGACAAATGTAGCAGTATTCCACAGCACCCATTCCTTGTACTGTTTTATAGATGCCACTGATTCAATGGCATGTTTGTACCATGCACTGTATTACTTATGGATAACCCATTCACAAAACACCATCATGTGGGACTCTAAGGAATAAGGAATAATCACCATTGTGACTTGGGTCAGCAAGAACATGAAAGTGAACACATGGTTAAATTCAAGCATTCCTCTAAACAAGCATTTTAGTATTTTCATCTTTATTTAAAAGCATAGAAAAGTGAAATAATAACTATATTATTGCCATAAAAATATATAGTTGATGCTACCTATAAGTAAATTATAAATAACTATGCATTTTAAAATTATGTTATTGCATGTTTATGCCATGTGACCCTAATGCTTTCCACCCTCTCTGTTGAACCTTGCAAATGCTGTCCTGTAGATCAGTGTGGAGATTGCCACCACAGACCGCAAGCATGCATAATACTGCAAAGGTAGAATTGCTGAAGCAGCACTTACTGGTAATTTCTCACATATATGTATGAAATGAAAAAAATAAAAATGGCTCAGTGTATCTTTGTTCATTCATTGAGCTCTGGGAATTAATTGTTCTTCTGCTGCTCAACACACTAACACTGAGGGGCAGAAAACAAATGAAGGGGATATAAACATAAGAGATGAGCCCATGATTTTATGTTTACCTTCAGATGCATCCGTAACGTAAAATTTCATAATACATGTACATTGCTTACTTGTCTACAATGTAGATCAGAGGTTTGGTGAGTTTATTTTAATATCTAGAATAAGGAAAAGCAAAGGCAGCCTTTTCTAAACAAATATTACTAAAATATACTGCACATGTTCCATCAAAAGAGAATAATTCAAATCACTGACATCAGCAGCAGCGACGGTCGTCTGTTTACACCATGCGAAATAGCAGAGAGATGATCACTTAGCTTTTGTTTTGGTTCCAATTCATTTTTTTTCAAGAAGTGTAATTAAAAAGTGCATTAATGCCACCAATTATGGCCTCCAAGGGACCAGAAACCCCATGTTACTCCATGATGGAACACAACTGAGCTGCAAACATCCATTTACCATTATAATACTCATTAATCCTGCCAAAAACAACTCATTATGGGACTTCAAGGAAATCATCTCATAGGCAAACACAGCACAGAATCTGTCAGCATGTTCCTCACAGTAAAGTTGCAGAGGTGGCGACTTTTGAGTATTATTAATTTAGGAACTTAAAACTATGATTTTTGCCTATTTTTGAGTCAGAAGTTATTGTAAAATAGCTGACTTAAAGGGTTCTCCTTTTACACAAAGTCTTAATAAAGAAGTAACTTAAAGTCAAACTTGAAAAATCTTCAGGATTCTGCTAGAAATAAATGCACCTTATTGGCGAGCAAAAGCATTGACATTTTTCTCATCGCTGTAGTAAGTCAAACAGTTCCAAAATATCTAGTATGTTTTTGAGGCTGAATCTAAAGTAGAACATGATTTAATTATTTAATCTCTGTAAAATCTCTCTTATTCTTGAATCAATTGAAGATATTAAAATACTTCTGTTAACTTATCTTCCACTCCCCAATTCAAAACCATGTTGCACTAAGTATGAGCTTGCTAGTGACTGGATGTAAGTGTGATAGGGAATAGGCCCTAAAATAGCCTCTATCAAAATTTGATGAGCAATTATTACCAAGATGAATCACTGCAAACATTTGTTTTAAAATACATTATCAATCCTTATGTTTTAAACAAAAAACAAACCATTTTGTTTCTTCTACAAGATTCTTTGCCTGAGTAGAATTTATCTATAGAGTAATTTTCTAAAACAAGCTTAGATAAGACATTAACAAACCAATTTTAAAAGTATTCGTGCTTAATGTCTTCATTCATTATTTGAAAAAAAGCATGAAAGAAATTTATAAGAATTATTTTCTTTGGTGCCTATACATGTATTTTATACAACTGCTAAAAATAAGATGATATGCATTGTTTGCATCCAGCTACATCGCTCTTTCAAAACCATAACTGTTCTTAGAGTATTTCAACTACATGCATATCTTTTTAAAAGGTATAACTTTATACTATTACAAAATACCAACAGGAACCTTTGTTATAATTGGTTTAATGAGTAGATAAGACTTATCCTGAGTCCTTTCTCTAAATGAATTCTGAAAATTCATGTGTCTGAAAAAAGTTGAAGAGAATCATAAAATGTGTAAAACAATATTGAAGTCTGCCTTGATTATTTATTTTCAAATTTTAGGCTAGGAAATTTACAGCAGAAATTATATAATCTGAAGGTTATGTGTGCAGTTGTCAATTTTCTACAGCATGGAAACCTTACAGACCTTAAATCTTGAGAGACCTCTGTTTAATTCTCTACTGAACCAGCAAGTTTTATCTTGATATAAACAGCTGGAGTAGAAGCAGCTGCTTCTTTGATGAGATTCCTCCCAGGAAACCATGATGCTGGCTGGGAAGATATTTTGTTGCTTTGTTTGGTCTTTAAGTCCTAAGGAAATATGAATGGAAAACCCTCAGCACTGCTACTTACAGACTATGTACTACATCTTGGATGGTGCAGCATGGGGGTAAGGATAAAACTGTTGTTACACAACTGATATTTTGAACTTATAAGAATGAAATGGATATATAACTTGTATGAAAATGAAGGTGGACCAAATATGGTGTGAACTATAGTCATATTAAGAGATATTTGCTTTGTAAGGTGTGACAAGTTATTCTTGGGCTAATGTCTTTGAAGTAAATTTTTAATACATTCTACATAACTGCTTTAAAATGCTATTTTGTATTTTGTAAATGTAATTTACAGAAGGAAAATTACTTCATTGTTTGAGGCTATGTATAACCAAATCCAAATGAAGTTAGAGAATATAAAAGATAATAAAATTCATACTTTGTCTTCTCTATTTTATGTTTCAAAATCTAATATATAGAAATAAACTAATTGATAATTTAAAATTCACAATTTGGGGATTGAAATACTAAATGTGCATGAAGTTTTCAAATTATCAGATACCATGTGCTTCCAAGCTACAGAACAAGGGCCTTCCAAACGTTTTCATGTTTTGGAATCCATACTGCAAAAATGACAGTTCCTTTCTGAATAGTCTAGGCCAGACATTTATAAATATACATTACTAGAGCTTAATGTGTGCTTCTGGTTAGGAGCTCTAGAAATGACACAAATAACTCCAACTATAAAAATAACATTGATGGTACATGCACATACAAAAAGAGAGATGGGGAAGGGGAAGGATGGAGGTAGGGAGGAAGGGAGGACAGAGGGGTGGAGAAGGAAGGAAGACACCTCGCAAAGATAAGAATAAATCATACTCAGAGAATCAAAGCCATTTCTGCCATTCTGTTCTCTTATTCAAACGTTTCCACCATTCCAATTTTTCCTGTCTACAGCTTTTATGATCATCAATAAAATTCTCTGCATCTGCCAACAAATATCAGTGTTGCTGGAAAATGTATTTAAAAATAAATTAGAAAGTAATAAAGCAGTTGGGTGGTGGTGGCGCATGCCTTTAATCCCAGCACTCGGGAGGCAGAGGCAGGGAAATCTCAGTGAGTCCGAGGCTAGCCTGGTCTACAAAGTGAGTTCCAGGAAAGGCGCAAAGCTACACAGACAAACCCTATCTCAAAAAAAAAAAAAAAAAAAAAAAAAAAAAAAAAAAAAAGTAATAAAGCAATATAGTAGGATTTCTTTTAACAATGATATAATCAATCTATTTAGATTGACATATAAGATAATAATTTTCACAATTGTGTTACTAAACCAAGATTTTTCATGACTTAATTCAGGTGTTTCAAATTACTTTTCTAATTTTACACAAGTCATTTTAGAAATCTGAGCTTGTCCTTATAGATTTTTTCATTCTTTCCTTGTTGGAAGACAACTGCCAAAAGCATAATATTAATAGACCCATATCATAGTGTGACTGGCCAACCCGTATCTTAATGCACTGCCCAACAGTAAATGCTTAAATGATGATACCCTGTTGTCTGTTATTTCTTTTTAACATTTTTATTCAGCTATTAGCCTAATAATGTGACATCCATAGCTTGTGTTAGTCCTTTAGAAGAGTTGGCTTCAAAAATGTAGAACTCAGTATATAAATATGTCAGGAAGAGAAGTGTGGGAGACAGGCTATGAAACTCCAACAAGTTGTTCTGCAAAGGTTCAACATATCAGAAAAAAATGAAGGTGTCCTGCCTTCCTCTTGAACTACTTTGGAACATCAAGCCAAAATGCCTTTACTTTGGAAGGCTTGTCATTACTCTGAAAAATTAAATGCGTAATGGTCTCTGACCTTAGATTAACAGGTGGTATGATGAAAATACCTGAGATATATCATAAAATAATGAGCAAATTAGAATTTGTAAAATTTCAAACCAGAGAAAAGCTATCCATGGATAAAACATAAAAACAAAAGCTATAGATGCTTTCCAATTTTAAAAATACAAATAGAGCTAATCCAAATGGTTTGTCTAAATCTATGCATTCTTGGTTAAGGATGTTGTTCAGTGGTGGAGTGGGTACTCTTGTAAATAAGTCTAACAATTTTAAATAACACTCATATATATGTAATATGAATCTTAAAAGTCTTATTAAATAAAAAACTTGGAGCCAGGTATTGGGGTGAAAGATCAGTGAAGCAGAACAAGCCACAGCTAAACTCGCCTTGCCAACTTCTCATCTAATCCTGTTTCATCAAACTGGAAGCCTCTGATTCCTCATTCAAATGGATCTCAGCTGAACTGATGCTCAAAAGCCTAAAAGCTTAAAAAGCCTCTAGTTCCTGATCCTCATGCCTTATATATCTTTCTGCTTCCTGTCATCACTTCCTAGGATTAAAGACTTGTGTTTTTTACAAGCAAGACATGAGATCTTAAGTGCTGGGATTAAAGGCGTATGCCACCACACCTGGCTCTGTTCTCAGTGTGGCTTTGAACTCACAGAGATCCTGGATCTCTGTCTCTGGAATGCTAGGATTAAAGGCCTGTGCTACCACTGCCTAACCTCTATGTTTAATATAGTGACTGTTCTGTTCTCTGACCCCCAGATAAGTTTATTGGGGTACACAATATATCAACCACTCATATATCATACATGTTAAAAGCTCGACAGACATGAGCTAGTATTATAATTATTTACTGTGTTTTCAAAGAATCCAACAAACAAATCATAATAAATTTGAAATTATACAAGATTAAAGACACTTTATAATAAGTAATTCATAGCATTCATTTTTATTGCAAATTTAATATTTTAGAGTTTTAATTTTATTATTTAGTATAGGTATTCTGTAATTCTAGTAAACCATCAAATGATTATAATTTTCTCCAACAAATATAAACAGCAATACATAGTTCATAAAGATGTTTGAAATTAAATTGTCATATAAAACAGTAACAGTGATATGACTATTCCTTACCATGATATTTCTAACCAAGAGCTAGTGAAAGCAAGCATATGATGTCTAAGAATCTTGTTTCCTGGGATTGAAAATATATAGAAGGAATGTGACCAGTTGCTCTCTGAAAGTATGAAAAGCATGCTTTCACCAGGAGCTACTGCACTGAAAAGACTTAATAGCTGAGCAGAAACTGTACAATAAGAAAATAAAGAGGAAGTCATGTGCTTTTTTTTCAAATGTAATGATTTACCAGATATGTAGTCAACATATCTGAGTGTAGCCATAATGACTGCTAGACTGAATCATTTCCTATGAAATTGGATTTCTAAGCATGTCTCTGCAGAGTAGAGTTTAATTTTTTCTTGAATGTTTTAATATTTTTTATTTTATTTTATGTTACATGGGTGTTTTGTATATATATATATATATATATATATATATACAATGTGCATGTAGTGCCTGCTGAGGCCAGAAGAAGATGTTGGATCCCCCTCAGACTGGAGCTACAGGTGGTGGTCAGCCACCATGTGGGTGCTGGGAATTGAACCCTGGTCCTCTGGAAGAGCAGCCATATATTATCATCATCATAGGCCAATCAGTTTAGACAGAGGCACAAAATAAAGCTCATCATGGCATCATCTATGGACTTGCACAAGTCTTAGTGTCACTTAAAAGACTTTCGTGATCGGTCTACAGTGTACATAAAAGCTTACTCCAGCATTCTTCAGTTATTCCCACTACACAAAATACATCAAGAAGCTAAATCTTAGGCTTTCTACAAAGTGTCTTCATAATTAAGAAAAGATATGTGTTTATTATAACTTCTATGACAAGAGGACTGAGATAAAGACTAAAAATAGCTGAATATATGAAAATATCATCTTTAATGGTCTTTTCAGTGTGGTCTAACAGTCATTGACTTTGTCTAAAACCTTTCAAATACTGGATCCTCAAGTTTTAAAGCAATTAGAAGCTAATAGCTTCAAAGATCTAAAAAAAAATAACCTTTTGCCCATGAAATATGCAGCACAGAAAAGTAACAGAAATATAGATGTGCTCACCTAAATGAATGAAACATATTATCAGTGTAGCTGTAATATCTGCTGCCAGATATTGATCACTGTGAACATAATGAATTGTATGATCTATAAGATCACAATCTTGATATTAATCTGCCTTTCAGGTCATAATCACATGCACTTCAGAAAGCTAAAAGCAAATAGCAAAAGTCCTTCAATTGAATTCAAATTACTGAAATTATATACAGATGAATGTTGTAATCATGTCATGTAACTGAATGTCTTAAAATGCCTAGTATCAGTCTGACTATATGACAGCAATATCACATTCTCAGTATTGATCAAACGTTTGCAAATAATCGCATTGGAATGTTTGGATTTTAAAAGATCCAATTACATTCATTATCTTCTTCCACAAGCACAGATGCTAGAAATAAATGTTAATGTTGAAAACATTCCCATTATGCTCTTCTGAGAGGAACCCTTCATTTACTACCCTGGGATAGCCTCAACACTAGTGTACTGTTGACTAGGTAATTACACCTTATCACAGAGTTGAAAATATGCTGCATCATCAATTGACAGTGGCAAATGAATTGTGAAACTGAGTGTTGATGTTAAGGTTTCATCTTCAGGGCAGTTTAGAGCCTTCAGGATCAGTGCCCCCAAACCATTTCAGGTGGAGGGACATCTCTCCAGTTACAAATGCTTTATGAAAATACAGTTCACGGGGGCTTCATGATTTGAAATGTTGATACTATTGCACTATGTTGTTATGTTTGTTGAAATGTATGCTTTGTGTCTCCCAGTTCCTATGACAGTGTTTGGCCCTTGGCACTTACTTAACAAATCCATATTGTTAACTAAAGAAGTCTTTTTATCAGTGAAATATTTTCTGTTTCTTGTGCCCCCTCTTCCTTTGTTCTCTCAGATCATGTATATTAAATTTATTTAGTTTTTCATCTTTGGTTTTCTTTGTCTCTTCAATCTAAGTGCTATTTAATCTCTATATGGTAGTTCTATAGCTGTTACTTTCTATTGCTCTGACAATAAATAATAATTATTAATATTTATGCCCAAACTACCAGGACCCTTCTCTTTTTATTCCTACAAGATTCCGATTTCCCTCATAAGCTTGTGTTCTTTAGATAGACTCTGAGCTCCACTAAAGAATGCTTTGAGTCCTGGAGATTAACTCAATAATAGAGCCTTTGCCTCTTGGTGATGAACAAGGCCCTAAGCACATTCCTTAGCACCCCCAATGCATATGTGAATGCATATACACAGACGCATGTACATGCATGCACACACACAAGCACACACATGTACACATGCAGGCACGGCACACATCTACACATGTATACAGGTACAGACATATATATTACACATGACTGTATACAGCTATTTTTCTGTTCTGACTGTAGAACCCTATGCTGGGAACATGGTGGAGCTTTGGTATTTATAATCTTAAAAATCACATAAATAGAACGGGAAACAAAGAAGAGTGTGGGAAGGCATGTTAATGAGACTCATCAGTCTAGAGGCCTTTGAAGACTTTTTCTGATATTTCCGTTGATCTTCAAATAGTTGTTATAATGCAACGGGACAAATCACCAGGGCTGGTATAGAATTCATTATTTGGATTTCAAACAAGTTAAAGGAAAACAAATTAGATATATTAACGTGACTTCTTAGAAGAATGTCATCAGACATAATGTGTGTGATTAACTAAAACTGGCATATAATGATAACCAGAAGTATCATTTACATAACATTTTCCAGTCCTTGTTAATAAAACTTCACCAGTTGTTACACACCTAATTTAACCTCTAATAATTGATAAAAAATATAGCCAATCATTCCACACCAATATTATAGACCTCCTGCCTATTTGGGAATCAATAAACAGCTGAAACTTTTCAAAAATACCAACATAGCACATCAGTAGCATCCTACTGGTGTGTATTTCAGTTCTTGTGACCTTTCATTACTAAGTGAAGAGGGACAGGGAAAAATTACTCTTACTTTATTGTAATGTCAAATAGTACAAATAGAACTTTACTTCTCTTATCTACAGTTAAAATATGCAAGTGATGGTAAGAAATGCTAAAATATATGTGGTCATTTGGAGTGTAGAAAACCGACTCAAAAGTCACTTTGAATAGCAATCTCTCTGATACTACCTGGCAGAGGATCTGGTTTGTAGATCTAGGATGTGTACAAGACACTTTGATGTTACCATACTAAAATATTTTTGTTTCCATACAAATTTTAATTTCTTAAAATTACAGTTTCTGAGGAGCATAGCAATATATAATAATAATCTGTTATTATAATTATGATGAAGAAGCATTTGCCAGTATCTTACCTGTGAATAGCATGTCTACAAATAATAATTGAAAGTATTAGTTTAGGTGTTCAGAAAACAAACACATATATACATGCACTTAATTTTTTTATTTAACTAATATATTTGAATATATATATTCTAAAAAAACATGTATCTATATCTATACATATCTATATTTATATGCTAAGAAATTATAAGATTCTGGAATGGCTATACCTAATGTATGAAAGATATGGTATTTTATTACACAGAAATAATTATGCCTCCAGTCAAAACTATAAAAACATTATGAATCAAAATCCCAAATCATATGCAGTTTGCTTTATATTATATTTTTACCACTGAAATTTAAATATCTTTTAAAATGTTGTAAAAACAATGTGTCCCTAGCTCGGCTAAATTCCAAACATAGGTAGATATGTCCTATTCTACCAAAGAGCTCATTTCAGAATAGAAAGTTACATTTTCTCCAGGTCACATGGAAAGCACTATCAATGCTCGCACCTGTGGTGTAAAAAGATGCAATTTATGAGATAGACCCTATTGTAAAACCATGATAGTTTGTTACAAAAGTGTATTGGGAAAACTTATTA